>NC_079497.1:111884546-112207509 GCF_030052815.1 Hevea brasiliensis | reverse complement strand
TCTGGTAAGGGTTTTGATCTTTTCTCAGTTGGTTCTCACTTTTGTTTTTTAGAAATGAGCAGTATTAATGGTCAGAGAGTTGCTAGTCCTTCCTCCATTCATATCTCATGGACATCGGATGAAGTTGAGGTGGTCAGGCCTAGCAGGCGACCCGAACCTTCTACAACCTCTGTCTCAGCCCACGGTCGGGCGGCTAAGTCAAAACAAGCATCTTCTTCAGGGAAAGAAAACTTACCCATAGATGAGTTGCTGTCGGTTCTTAAGGAAACCAATCTGTAGTCCATTAGTCAAGAATACAACCTTCGGACTGACTCCTTCGAGCTCATCAGATGTCATGGCGATCTTCGAGCTGATCATTTCTTTGAAGAAAATGACATGATCATGGTATATGAAGAACAACTGAAGGTCGGGCTTCAGTTCCCCCTGGACGAATTCTTTAGAGCCGTTCTGAAGTTCCATCTTGTATGCGTAGCCCAAGTGCACCTGAACTCTTGGCAGACTCTGGTGGCTTTCAGAGGCTTATGCCAAGCTAAGAAGCTCGAGCCTACAGCAAAGGTTTTCACTAAGTGGCATAGGCTTGCTCGACTAAAGGACGACGAGTATTGGTTTTTCTAAGACAAGCCGCACTGTGGGATTTTTACCGATCTCCCTTCTTCATTGAAGAATTGGAAGAATTGATTCTTCATATTGAGGAGTAAGATCCCAAATGGCTTTGAGGAATTGATTCTTCATATTGAGGAGTAAGATCCCAAATGGCTTTGAGGGTATCCCACACAGTTGGCAGTACCTGGTTCCTTCAGTTCCAAAGAAGATCTCCCTAAATAGAGATGAGGACGTCATGGTAAAGGAATAAAAGGATCAGGCGGCTACTCACAAGTATTCATGTTTAGATGCAATTATGGCTGAACTGAAGTGGTGGCTAATGCAGATGATCGCTCATGAGGATTATGAGCTGCAGCTCTCTGACCTTGGACCCGGGATCGATACAACTTAAATCTTTAGCCTGCAAAAAAGGGAGGTCGCCTGGAAAGTGCGAGAAATGAAGATTGCTGCTATATCCTAGATGCCAGGGCGAGACTCGGTAGAAGTGCCAGGCTCTTCGTCCCGACCTTCAGGATAGCTAACCCCAGAGATAGAGATCGCTCCTTCCCCTCTTCGATAAGATGAAACATTGCCTCCGCCAGTTTCTTCAAGTGCAGAAGCAGGGTCTTCCCAACCTACTGTGAGGACCCTCTCTCGTGGTGCCCAGGTCCTCATCCACTCGCTAGGGAAGAATCGCTCAGTTTGGGGGAATCCTGGCCTGGCCAAGGTTTTGGGTGCCACCATCTGCTTTCAGGACGACCGGAATAGGCTGACTCTGGATAGCATTGACGACCTCCTGGCTCAAACGATGAGCTTGAGCGTAGAGAGCCTTGTGAATCAACATATAATCAGAGAAAAGGCTCATCTCTTGAGACAAGAAATTCTGAAGGCGGTCCAGGACGCTGCTTCCACCAAAACCTAACTTTCGTCTGCTCAGGACTACATCGCCGAGATTGAGGGTCGAATGAAATCTTATGAGTATAGGATAGCTGAACTGGAGCGGGAACTCGAAGAAGCTCGAGCCTGCCAAACTATCGATATCACTCACCTTACCGATGAGATCAAAGTGAAAGAAGAAGAGGCCATGGCGAGGGAAGCTGGTGCTTATGTGAATGCTCATGGCGATCTTTTGGCCAAGCTTGTAAGGCGCTATCCTGAGGAAGACTTCTCCTGGATGGTGGATCTTGTCCCTAGAGGTGAAGAGGAGAGCGAGGAGGAGCCTGAGAGAGAAAGAGAGGATGATAGAACTGATAATGTACACGGAGAGTAGGTTAGGGGAGACCCTCCTGCCGAATGGCTTGTATATTTTTATTTTGAAATGAATTGAAGTCTTTTATGTTCAATTTCTTGATAAGATAGGAAAGCATCCAAACCAAATTGTCTGAGTACTTAATTGATTGAATGCAATTAAACATTAAACCTGAGAACGACTATTAATAAAAAGATATCAAATTACTCCAAGAGATCGAAAAAACATTACACGTGAACATGAGATCAGACGGAACCATGACCAAATATCGAATGGAACTTTCGAATATTAGAATTGCAAAGATTTGGCACTGACTTGAACTTTTAAGGTCGGAACCATTATTAGACCGGATAAAAGCCTTAACTTCATTTGAGAAATATCTGGGCAATTCAAGCGAGAAGCCTGATCACAATCTTAGTCAAATGGAATTTTGCGGTATTTGTACATAGAGAGATCGGAGAACAATAACAGGCAAGATTGGATGTCCGGAGATCCAATATTGACTCGAACTCAACTGATAAAGACCAAGGGATCGGAAAGCAATCTAACTTGAGCGTGAGATCAATTTGTTCCAGAGACGAGCCATCGGTAAGTTCGGAAAAGCTACCTATGATTGGGACATCGGTCGAGAACGGATAATAAAGTTTTAATTTTAAAAGAACCTTGCCTTCGAAGGTCGGCCAAAATATGGTGTCTACAGCTGCCCCTCTTTACATAATTTCTATTAAAGAAAATAAAATTCTCTTGTATAGGAATCATGTAAAGATTCAGAACCATATTTTGGGCGGTTGGGATATTAGAACCAAAGGTTGATAAGAAATTAAATGATGAAAATTAAAATCAATTTGGGTCTTGAACCTAGAGGTTGATGACGGGAAATTAAATGCTGAAAATCAAAATCAACTTGGATTTTGGAACCTAGAGGTTGATAACAGGAAATTAAAATGAACTTAGATCTTGAACCCAAAGGTTGATGGCAGAAAAATAAATGCTGAAAGTTAAAATCAACTTGGATCTTGAACCCAGAGGTTGATAACAGGAAATTAAAATCAACTTAGATCTTGAACCCAAAGGTTGATGGCAAGAAAATAAATGCTGAAAATTAAAATCAACTTGGATCTTGAACCCAGAGGTTGATGGCAGGAAAATAAATGCTAAAAATTAAAATCAACTTGGATCTTGAATCCAGAGGTTGGTAACAGGAAAATAAATGTTGAAAATTAAAATCAACTTGGATCTTGAATCCAGAGGTTGATAACAGGAAAATAAATGCTGAAAATTAAAATCAACTTGAATCTTGAATCCAGAGGTTGATAACAGTAACATAAATGCTGAAAATTAAAATCAACTTGGATTTTGAACCCAGAGGTTGATAATGGGAAATTAAAATCAACTTAGATCTTGAATCCAGAGATTGATGGCAGGAAAGTAAATGCTGAAAATTAAAATCAACTTGGATCTTAAATCCCGAGGTTGGTAACAGGAAAATAAATGCTGAAAATTAAAATCAACTTGGATCTTGAATCCAGAGGTTGATAACAGGAAAATAAATGCTGAAAATTAAAATCAACTTGGATCTTGAATCTAGAGGTTGATGACAAAAAATTAAAATCAACTTGGATCTTGAACTTAGAGGTTGATGGCAGGAAAATAAATGCTGAAAGTTAAAATCACCTTGGATCTTGAACCCAGAGGTTGATGGCAGGAAAATAAATGCTAAAAATTAAAATCAACTTGGATCTTGAATCCAGAGGTTGATAACCAAAAAATAAATGCTGAAAATTAAAATCAACTTGGATCTTGAATCCAGAGGTTGATGATAGGAAATTAAAATTAACTTGGATCTTGAACCTAGAGGTTGATGGCAGAAAAATAAATGCTGAAAGTTAAAATCAACTTGGATCTTGAACCCAGAGGTTAATGGCAGGAAAATAAATGCTGAAAATTAAAATCAACTTGGATCTTGAATCTAGAGGTTGATAATAGGAAATTAAATGCTAAAAATTAAAATCAACTTGGATCTTGAATCCAGAGGTTGATAACAGTAACATAAATGCTGAAAATTAAAATCAACTTGTATTTTTAACCCAGAGGTTGATAATGGGAAATTAAAATCAACTTAAATCTTGAACCCAGAGGTTGATGGCAGGAAAATAAATGTTGAAAATTAAAATCAACTTGGATCTTGAATCCAGTGGTTGGTAACAGGAAAATAAATGCTGAAAATTAAAATCAACTTAAATCTTGAATCCAGAGGTTGATAGCAGAAAATTAAATGCTGAAAATTAAAATTAACTTGGATTTTGAATTCAGAGGTTGATAACAAGAAAATAAATGCTAAAAATAAAAATTAACTTGGATCTTGAATCCAGAGGTTGATAACAGAAAAATAAATGCTGAAAATTAAAATCAACTTGGATCTTGAATCTAGAGGTTGATGACAGGAAATTAAAATTAACTTGGATCTTGAACTCAGCGGTTGATGGCAGGAAAATAAATGCTCAAAGTTAAAATCAACTTGGATCTTGAACCCAGAGGTTGATGGCAGGAAAATAAATGCTAAAAATTAAAATGGACTTGGATCCTGAATCTAGAGGTTGATAACAGGAAATTAAATACTGAAAATTAAAATTAACTTGAATCTTGAATCCAGAGGTTGATAACAGGAAAATAAATGCTGAAAATTAAAATCAACTCAGAGGTTGAGGGTATGAAATGTTATTTTTGTACCTTTAATGATCACAAAGCAAACCTGACACAAGATGTTCCTCCAATCAAAGTGTACTTAACAAGGTCCCGAAGATAGATGATTAATGGAGAGGGTCAGAATGAGTCCCAAGGCTTGGCCTACAATTTCCTCATTTTACTCACTTTTTCAATATGTCCTTTCGGGTTTTCACCCACTACTCATTTGCAGAAAGCGCCCTTGCTAATTTTCGCCATCTTTCACACATTTTGCTAGGAGCGCCCTTTCGGATTTTCACTCCTACATTTTTTTGTTTTTTTACCCCAATCGCCTGGCCATCATTTATCCCTTGCAAATCTCATAGCAAAGTATATGAGGTTACTAATATTTAAATCCTGATCTTATAATAAAGTTTTAACGAATTAATAGCGCATAAATCAAGGTATATAAAAAAACAAATTAGAGTGAAGGAACAATTTTATTATGGCTTAAAAATAAAGGTACAATTTCAAAGGAAAAGGGTACAAGAATAGATTTCACAAATTCCTTTTAGCTAACTTTTAACTCTCTTAACTGCCACCATTTTAAGTAATCTTCCGACGAACGTTCATGCCGTGGTGACTTATTACCTCTTCTGGTCTCAAACCCCCTTCCTTATTTCTCCATTTTCTGTACCTAGGAGCGCCCTTTCGGGATTTCACCCCTAGAGGATGATCTTTTTTTTTTTAACTCACTTTTTCAAGATGTTCTTTCAGGTTTTTACCCCCTCCTCATTTTGTAGAAAGCGTCCTTACGGGTTTTCGCACTCTTTCACACATTTTGCTAGGAGCGCCCTTTCGGAATTTCAGTCCTACATTTTTTTTTTGGGCATAATATCTTTTTACAGCATCTGCATTCACGGTTCTTGGGAATTTTTCCCCGTCCATATGAGTCAAGATTAGTGCACTGCCAGAAAATGCCTTTTTAACCACATAGGGTCCCTCGTAAGTTGGTGACCATTTGCCCCAGGGATCATTTTGATTTGGGAGGATCTTTTTCAAAACCAGATCTCCCGATTGGAATTCGCGCGGGCGAATGTCTTTATTAAATGCTTTAGCCATTCTCCTTTGGTATAATTGCCCATGACACGCCACTGTTAGTCTTCTCTCGTCTATTAAATTCAGCTGATCTAACCTCGATTGAATTCATTCTAACTCGTCAAGTCCCAACTCTTTTAGAATTCTCAGGGAGGGAATTTCCACCTCTATAGGTAAAACAACTTCCATTCCATAGACCAATGAATATGGAGTTGCCCCAGTCAATGTCCTTATAGAGGTCCGATAAGCATGAAGGGCGAAGGGAAGTATATCATGCCAATCTTTATAAGTGACGGTCATTTTCCTGATTATTCTCTTGAGATTTTTATTAGCAGCTTCCACCGCTCTGTTTATTTGGGGACGGTATGGTGATGAATTGAGATGCTGGATTTTGTACTGGTCACATAAATTTCGGATCTTCGGCCATTCAAATTCTTAGCATTGACGGTGACAATCTTGCAAGGAAGGCCATATCGGTAGATAACATTATTCTTGAAAAATTTAAGGAATGTATTTTGTGTGATATGAGCATATGACGTTGCCTCAACCCATTTGGAAAAGTAGTCAACAGCCACCAAGATGAACCTGTGCCCATTGGATGCTTTGGGATTAATAGGACCGATTACGTCGATGCCCCACATTGCAAAAGGCCAAGGTGAGACAAGATTAAAAAGCTGATGAGGCGGGACATTTATCGGATTAGCATAAATTTGACATTTATGACACTTCCAAAAGTACTCAATGCAGTCTTTTTCTAGAGTAGTCCAGAAGTATCCCCGTCTCATGATTTGCTTGGCCATCATATGCCCATTGGAGTGAGTAGCACAATTCCCCTCATGAGTTTCAAAAAGTATCATTTTGATATGCTTTTTTTGCATCCACACATCTCAATAACTCACCATTGGAGCTCTTTTTATACAAAATTTTGCCACTGGGGAAGTATCCTAGTGCTAACCTCTTGATCATTCTTCTTTCATTTCTACTTGCCCCGGGATGGTATTCCCTAGTTTTGATATAGACCTGGATATCATGATACTAGGGTTTACCATCTGTTTCTTCTTTGATCATGAAGCAGTATGCCGGCTCACTCCTTGCTTTAATTTGTAACATCTGTGTCATCTGTCCTTTTTCCATCTGAGTCATAACAGCTGAAGTGGCTAAGGCATTGGCGAATTGGTTCTTGTCACGGTTGAGGTGAGTGAAGAAAATCTCTTCGAATTTCTTGGTCAATTCTATGAGATACTTTTAATACTGGATCAGTTTCGGGTCTTTAGTTTGTCATTCTCCTTTGACTTGGTAAATGATCAAGGCCAAATCTCCGTATACCTCTAATTTCTTGATCTTCATTTTGATGGCAGCCTGTAAGCCCATCACACAGGCTTCATACTCTGCAACGTTGTTAGTGTAGTCGAACCTTAACTTGATAGCTATTGGGAAATGTTTTCCATCTGGGGATATCAAAACTGCCCCAATTCCATTACTGGACAAATTGACTGCTCTGTCGAAATATATTTCCCATACGTCATTCGGTTCTGTGTCATCACTGCTGACTTCATTAACATACTCATTAGGGAATTCAAAATCCAGGGCTTCATAATCCTTAATTGGGTTTTCTGCTAGGAGATCAGCAATTACGCTTCTTTTTACTCCCTTTATGGTCATGTAGACAATGTCATATTGAGAAAGTATGACCTGCCATTTTGCTATCCTCCTTGGCACGAACGGGCTTTCAAATACATACTTGATTGGGTCTATTCTGGAGATGAGCCATGTTATATGATTCAACATGTAGTGCTTGAGTCGATTTGCTGTCCATGCTAATGCGCAACAAGTTTTCTCTAAGAATGAGTATCTCGACTCTCATTCGTTGAATTTTTTACTTAGATAGTAAATGGGTCTTTCCTTTCTCCCCGTGTTATCGCGTTGTCCGAGCACACATCGCATCGAACTTTGTTGAACTGCCACGTACAAAATCAATGACCTTTCCGTCACTGGAGGAACCAATATTGACGGATTTGATAGGTACTATTTAATCTTTTCAAAGGCCTCTTGACAAACTTGATCCCATTGGGCGGTGTTATTCTTCTTGAGTGGTTTAAAAATGGGCTCAGCTTTAGCAGTGAGATTGGAGATGAATCTTGAAATGTAGTTCAGTTTTCCAAGGAAACTATGCACCTCCCTTTCTGTCTTTGGGGATGGCATTTCTTGAATGGCTTGAATTTTGTCTGGATCCACTTCTATTCCTTTCTCACTTACTATGAATCCCAATAGCTTACCAGACCTGGCCTCGAACATACATTTAGCCGGGTTTAGCTTTAGTTGATACTTCCTGGGCCTTTCGAACACCTTTCTCAACACCTGTACGTGACTTTCTGCCCCTCTAGATTTGACCATCATATCATCCACATATACTTCTACTTCCTTGTGCATCATGTCATGGAATAATGTAACCATGGCACATTGGTAGGTAGCTCCGGCATTCTTTAATCCAAAGGGCATCACCCGATAGCAAAATATCCCCCACTAGGTGATAAAAGCAGTTTTGTCTTTATCCCTCTCATCCATGGGAATTTGGTTATACCTTGATGCCCCGTCGATACATGAACATCTTCCCAGCCCTACAGCATTGTCTGCCAGCACATCTATGTGTGAGAGAGGAAAATCATCTTTCAAGCTTGCCTTATTGAGATCCCTGTAATCAACACATACCCTTACTCTTCATTACCGGGACAACATTAACTATCGACTGGGGGTATTTCACCACTTCTAGGAATCTAGCATCAAACTGCTTTTTTACTTCATTCCTAACTTTGAGCAGCGTGTCGGGGTTCATTCTTCTCAATTTCTGTTTCACTGGAATCATCCCAGGAATCAAAGGGATTTTATGCGTTACTATCTGAGGATCCAATCCTGGCATGTCATCATAGCTCCATGAGAATACATCAATGAATTCCTTGAGCAAATTGATCATACTCTCTAATTCTCCGTTAGTCACGACCTTAAGTTTCCTCTTCATTTCCTCAGTCCCTAAATTTATGGTGTGCATTTCATCCCCACAAGGCACCAAGGAAGGTACATCTCTTTCGCCCTATAACATCCCTATATTCGGTAGTGCGCTCTACTGTTTCGGTGACCAAGTGTCTGTCCGGACAGCTAGAATGCCTGGAACTATACTTAAATGTTAGTAAGGAGACATAAAATGATGAAATAAAATAGAGGAAAATACAAGAAAAATAAAGAAAAAATAAGAGCAATGAAATGTGACTAAGTTAAACGAGCTAAAAACCGTAGCGATGGGTGACCGCACCGGGAAGTTGTGGCGAGGACCGTTGACTAGCCTTGGACTGTGGTGAACCCTGGGAAATATTTTTAAGACTTAAATAAACATCTATCGAAGTATAAATGACATTAGAAATGTCAAAGAAAAATTAATTAATTAGTACAAAGAAAAATGAAAAATCGAGAAACTGATAAAAATCGGTGTTACTAAAAAATCGGGAATACAAATCGAATAGGGGCATTTTGGTCAATTAACGCTAGAGTTGACTTTTGACCTAAATGTCCATGAGAATAAAGTAGTATTAAATTTTGAAAATGCCGTGAAAAATAAAAATTACATGGGAAGAACAATTAAGAGAAATTAAGGGGTAGAATTTGAGATAATGAAAAACTTGATTATAATATCATTTAACTATGGTTAGTGCTCCACTAAGTGGGATTAGTGGACATATAATATGGCATATTTTGGACAGAATTACTTCATCTTCAACCTCTCACCAAAACCAGCCGAATTGAACACCATTAAAACTCCATAGCCAAACCTCACTCAACCTTTATGCACTCCATTCTTAGCCATTTTCTTTGTAGATTTCTTTACTAAAGTTGGACTAAACATCTTGGGCAGCATATTGGGAGTAAAAATTGAAGAATTTGAAGAAGTTTTAGCAAGCTCCAACAATAGGTAAGTGTCCATTTTCTTCCCTTGCTTAATTAAAACTTGTGTTAAGGTTGTGGGTAGTATTTTGGTTGAAAAATTGAAAGAATTACTTGAGTAATTGTTGGGTGTAATTTTTGGCAGCTATGGAAGTTCAAAGTGTTTAGCTTGCTTTTACATATAATTGATGGGAAATCATGTTGATTAAGGTTATAAGATGTTTTAGCCTATGTATTTGATGTGTATGTGTGAATTGAGCAATTGAAATTAAGGGTTTGAAAGGGAAATTCACTACCTTAGTAAACTGTCATTTTTGGGCAGCCTCTAAACTCATGAATTTATGTATGATATCATGCAACTTATTGATGAATTCTGGTGGTGATGATGTAGGGGCAGTATGTATAATTGATGATGGAAGTTATATGTAATGGTTAGGAGTGTTATGTGTATATATTGTTTAGAATTGGATATTGTGAATTGGAAGTTAATTGTTGCATTGTCAATTGATTATATTCTGCCCAAAATGACTATAATGTGAAGTGATAAATAGTTGTGGTATGATACAAATGCAGAATTAGGCTTGGGAAGTGAAGTTATAGCTAGTTGAATGTGTGATTGGTTGGTACTTCAGAAATGTGTTAAGGGCATTATGTATTTTAGGCTATAAATGGAATTGTGTAACCCCAATTAGTATGAAGCCAATTAGAGATGAAACTAGGCACAAAATGTGCCAACTTTCATGTTGAAAGCCTACCAAAATTCTGTCCGAAAAGTGATACTAAAACAGACCTAATCCGGAATTGCAAACTTGGTAACCTGGAAATTGACCATTTGAACAGTAGTCAGTCTTTTGGCCATAACTCACTCAAAACAGGTCCAAATGACTTGAAATTTATATGGTTGGAAAGCTTAGACATAGGGCTACAATTTTGGTTAAGACCACAAAACCCAAAAATGACCATAAGCAAGTCAAAATGCTTACATAAGTTCGGGTATAAAACCTGCCAGAATTAGAAGTGACCTAAAAATGACCTAAGTTTGCCATTTTAGTGCAACCTTTCCAGCATTGGTAAAATGACTATAACTCGGTCTAGTAAACTCCAAATGACCTAAAATTTGTGGCAAAAGTTCAATAAGACATAGACCTATAAGTTTGTAATTCTGACCATAACCCAGAAACTAAGGGAACTAGGTCATCCGGCTAGGTCAAAACAGCATACCAAAATCCGATAAATTGCAATAAAATACAATACACTTGAAAATGAAATTGGTAACATATACCAACCCTAAAGGACTATAAAATGTGATATATTGGTAATATTAAAATTAATTCACCTAGTGTGTATTAAAGGTCAACATTATAGGTTGACTAATGAAAGTAATAGTATTAAATAAATTTAATTATTGAACCTTATTATTAGAAACAATTTAAATGAGCACTGAAACACTTTAATTTATATGTTTAAGTTAGCAAAGACTCAGAGAAGGAGAAAGAACCACTGAGTCAAGGCCAAGAGGCTACTCATCATAGATTTGTGCACAACAGTTATTTCTTTTGAATTTTCAATTGAAATAAATTATGACAATGTGTATGTTATTGCTTAAATTGTGGAAAATTTATTTGAATGGAATTTGATGGATACTTATTGCTTGAAAAACATTGCAAATGGTTTGAAACCACAGCTATCATGTATATTTGATTAAATTCCTCGCTAGCTTGTCTAGTGGGATGAATTGGCTTTGAATTCCCTCTCTAGCTGAAGTGTTGAGGTGTGTGCCAGTTGAGGACAAATAGGATGAGTGCTCATATAATTGTTAGTTAGCTATGTTATTCCTCATTAGCCATTGGCTTTTGGGATGAATTGGACTTTGGAATCATGATTAAGCTGTGTGTGTAATTTATTGGTATTTATTGAGACATTGTGAAATGGAATTTAATTCTTTATGACATTATCTGTCTTGTGAAATTAACTATGATTTTAAGTATCCACAGTTTATATGATTTATGGTTTATGGTTTAAATTGCATTTTCTTAATGTTGTGCACCACTGAGACATTGGCTTAGCGATAGCTTTTTCATTGCTGTCGCACGTAGACAGACAGATAAGGCAGCAGAGTAGGCTGTTTGTACTACACTTTTAGGATTTTGCTGGGTATATTAAGTATACCACCTCCTTGTAATTTTTGTTGTAATGTATGTGAACTGTATGTATATATTGTACTTGGTTTTGAGCAGTTGTAAAATAAAGTTATAAATTATTTTGGCCTGTCAAAATGTTGTATTACAATTCTCTTATTTTAGTTTTGAAATACTCATGTATTTTGCACTTTATCTTTGGAATTGCTGAAAATGATATTGAATTGAGTTTGAACTATGTTGAGGACACTGATTTGAGTTGAGCCATATTAGAGTTTGGGATTGAATAAATATATTGGAAGTGCTTTTTACATATTTTTGAAGAACTATTTTGCTCCAAATACGGACGGCTCTCTGCCGAAATTTTTACAAAAATTACTGATAATTCAGACTTGTTATTTGTTTTCACTTCAATAAAAAAATTCTAACACCTGTCAAAAGTGGTCACCACTGTAAAAAGAAATAAGAAAAAGGTTTAAAATTTCTTGTAGTGTATTTAATGTGTTATCAGTAGACGAAGTTCGGTAATTTATTAGGTATACTACGGGATCATGTTATGCCTTATGGAGGGGTAAGGTGTGACACGGCCTATTTTTCTACAGACTCTTCTTCGGAATCACTCGAACCAATGGCAGTTATGGGACTTTCAAAGTTAACATAAGGAATTTCAGAGTCAATTGAATTATTATGTCTGGATTGGTCAATGGTCCTAAAGAAATGAAAGTGGAGCATATTAAAAATTGATTTTAATGGCGAAAGGAAAAGAGAATTGGACACAAAATGAGCTATTAATTTATTAATACTTCTATCATAAAAAAAGGGTCCATTTACAGCATTACACTTGTCACCATAAACAGAATGATCAAATGTTGATAACAAAATGTACTTTACTCGAGATTAAGCATAGGGATATCTTCTGCTTCCAATTACCAAGCTCTTGCCCTTCAGCGATTGGTGAAATCGATGCCTCGGACATGGAGTCTAGCTGTATGACATCGATGGATGGTTCTAAAGGAGACTCTTCACTTTCTTCTGGATTCTCAATGATTGGTTTGGTAAAAATATCTATGATTTTCAGGACAACTTTTACTTTCCCGAATGTTTTGTCAAACCTTTGATCCCTGGGCATATTCCTTATCCAGAATCTTCCATCCACTGGAGCATCTTCGTCATATCCCAAGTCGAAGCGACCGATCTTCTTAATAGCTGGTACAGGTTCGACAATCCCCTGTAACGCGGCGCCCAATCCCTTGCCCTTTTCATAGCCACTTTTCAACATTACCTTTGCAACCATTGGCGCAGCTCCTTCATCCCTCGGCATAGTTCCTTGTAATTCCAGCGCTTGGAAAGAATTTTTCAAGGATCTTTCGGTTGTTTCTACATAAGGAACCGATTGAGGTTTAGTGACTAGCATGGCTTCCTCCCCTCTTACTATGATGATTTTGCCGCTCATGATGTATTTGATCCTCTGATGCAAAGTTGAAGGTACCGCATTTGCCGAATGGATTCAGGGTCTCCTCTTACTGTCATATTCACTTTGTTTCATGATCTGCAGCAATAATTCCTCTTCTTCTTTCTTTTCACTAGATTCCCCTTTCTCAACCTTACAGCCCCTTCCTCCATATTCTCTGGTGACTCCCATTTTTACTTTTCCTTTCTTCTTTTTTGTTTCATCATTTCTGTAACATGTCCCACTCCTGGTTATAAATTCTACTTCCTAATCTTGTGGGTGCGAGTTACTGGTTGTGACAGGTTTTGGCTTTGGTTGGGGAGTAGTATTGTTGGAGGGCCCTGTATAGGTCATGTTGAAATGCTCGTGTGGGGCGAAGCATGGCTTAGGAATGGTGATGGGTTGAGTGTAGGTATGGTTGAGGGTAGGAAATGAAGTGCTGCTGGATGCGCTCTAAGTAAATACTTGGAGATTGTAGTTCCAAGGCACTGCATAGGTATTAGTGACTGGGAGTTGAGGCGAAGTTCGAATGATCGTTATTGGTGGTACTAGTGGTGTTGGCGTGTTAGGAGCAGAAAAGACTATTCTTGGATTGGGGGTAGAGGTATCTTGGCCAAATCTGGCTGTGTTCACTTCATCTTTTATCCTTGACCTCGGCTGACATCTCAAAATTTTGAGTGATAGCATTCTCTGAACTTCCTGCCTGAATTCATCACAGTTTTGTAACTCATGATTGGCCATCCCTCCATGGTAGGGGCATCCTGAATTATGCCGATCACTTCCTGACCCAGATCCCTGAGGGCATACATATCCCTTTTTTATTGCGATTGCAAAAATCTCATTGAAATGTGGAATCAGCTGATTTACCTCCAAGGTTGATCTTTCATCCCAAGGTTCTATCACATTCATGCCATTCCCTGTATCATGATTAAGTAATGGAGTTGAAGTGACATTGGGAAGAGAGCCATTTCCCTCAATTTTTAACCATCCATTTCTGATCAGAGCCTGTACCCTCCCCCGAAGAGCTCCACAATTATCGGTTGAATGCTCTACTGCCCCACCATGATATTCGTATCGGGCATTAGCATCATACCACCTAGGATATGGTGGCTGAACTGGGTCAAGGGGAATGGGCACTATCTGATTTATACCCAATAGATATCGATAGATTTCACTGAGCGAAAGGGGGAGAGGCGGATCAGGATTCCTTGGTGGTCTTGGGTTGGTTTGAGGAGAAGGTGGTCTTAACTAAATAGGTTGAGCAGGCGATTTGGGGTGGTAAGCAGCTTGAGGTGGATATTGCGGGCTAGAGTGAGGATAATTTGGAAAAGGGGGTGGAACATTTGCTATCATTGAACCTTGAATTGGAGGGTAGGGTCAAAAGTTATTTTGAGGGATCGGTGGTTGAGCTTGTCTAGTGATAGAGTGTACATCACCTTCCTTCTTTTTCCCGAAACTGGCGGTTTTCTTTGCAGAGTTTTCTCCAGTCAACTCTTACAACCTTCCTAACTTGAGGTTAGCTTCAATCCTCTCGTTGGCCTGGATAATGTCAGAAAAGCTATTAGACGTATTTCCGATCATCAAATTAAAATACGGGGCCTTTAGGGTTTCGATGAATAGAGAGCAAAGCTCATTATCAGTAATCGGAGGATATACCTCAGCTGCCTTCTCTCTCCATCTCTGTTCATATTCCTTAAAGCTCTCCTTCTCCTTCTGTACCAGATTTTGAAGGTTTCTTCGTGTCGAGGCGACATCGCAATTGAATTTGTACTACTTGAGAAAAGCACCAGCCAAATCTTTCTAAGAGCATAGTTTACTCCTATCCAGCTGTATGCACCATCGTAAGGCTGTCCTGGAGAGGCTTTCATGAAAGAAATGGACTAGAAGTTTGTCATCTTTCATGAGGATGGACATTTTGGCTATGTAAGTGGCTAAATAGATGCGGGAATCTGAATTTCCGGTATACTTATCAAAATCCGGGACTTTAAACTTAGGTGATACTACTACATCCGGTACCAATCTCTGTGAAGATACATCAACTGAGCCATACATGTTTAAATCTTCTATAGCTCTTAGTCTTTCCTCTAGAGCAGACAACTTCTCATTTTCCTTTTTTTTATTTTCACCCCCTGCTACATAAGCCATACCTCTGGTTGGGAAATTATTTGCAGGGTAAACTGAAGGGATTGGTATGAAAGGGTGAAATTCAGCGTTTGAGACAGCCGGATGATAAGAAACGGGTATGTCATTATTTGGGAATGTTGGACTGACAGTGATTGTCAGATTAGGAATAGGAGCCTGAAAGGTGAAAGAGGTTGAAGCTTGATGAGAATCAACCATCATTGCGAGTGGGGTAATTACTGGTAGATTTGGTTCTGGTGTAGGTCGAATGGTTTCTTTACTCTGGGACATCTCCCTCATTAGTTTCATCAACTCTGAGACTTGGTCTCTCAATTCCGAAACTTGTCCTTGTAGGTCCTGCACTTGTTCCTGGTCTTCCATTATCTTCTTTGCTCGGAACCTTGTTAAGTAAACTCTTTTTGGTTGAACTACTTGCTCAATCGGGTTTGCTTTGTTTGGTGTAATGTTGATTTCCTGTGGAAAGTCTTTTATTAGTTTTAAATTGTGTTATAGTTAAAGATCCTAACTAGACAAAGAATATGGTGGCAGGTAACCACCAAAATGGAGTCTACAGAAGGTGAATTGTGTTAACTTTATCATGGCATCACTCGATAGTCCAACAATGAATGACAGGATCGTATGCATGTTTATAATACTTATCCATATGACGCATTCGTCTTTTCGTATAACCCTAACGAGAATAGTTCCTACGAGAGTTACACTATTCATTCGCATTTTGCTAAAAATGGTTCAAACAATTCATTAACAATCTGTTCATACATAGCTTTCTTGCTATTGCCTAGGTTCAGGAAGACTCTTTAAAATACAATTACATCTTTTGAGGTACTCATAGAGTCTTTCTTCTTGTCTAGCAGGATTGAATGTCTTCAAGGCGTACTCAAATTCTGGCAGGAGTTTTTGTTTCCCTTGTGATATCATTCTTTCTAATTGGTCAACATTTTCTCTTAGCTCTTGATGAAGGGTTGCTTGCCTTTCCTTTTCTTTCCTTTCTTTGGCACATTCTTTCAAAATGTCATTAATAAGTTGTGCCTGCTCCTTCAATTCAAGCTTCTTCTTTTTGCTTTCCTGTTTATATTCTTCCATAATTATTTCCTGATATTCCAATTTTTCCTATAATTTGCCATTCTGGACTCCTGCCTCTCTCACTGCGCTTTAAAACAAGGTCTTTTCTTTCTCCCACTGTATTTTCTGTCTCTCAAATTTCGCTTTTCCTGCTATTACTTCTTCCTTGAGCTTTTTTACCTCCCTTTTCAGGATTTGCTGTTGGTCTTCTAACTGCCTTATAAGTTCTTGCAATTGCTGGTTCTCGGCGCTTGAATTCTGTAGAGAGCTGACCAACTTGGCACTAACTTCTTCTAAAAGAATTTCTCAATGAGGCGTGCTTCCCTTAGGCTCTGCTAGTTCAGAAACTCGATATCCCTTGTCCCTGCTTTTTCTCCATCTGAGATAATATTCCGTGGTGCTTGGCCCTTTAGGTGACCATTCAATCAAGGTGACCTTTTCCTAGGATTTGCGAAAAAGCTTTTAGTTCTTTCTCTCTGCCGAGTTCATAATGGAAATGAGCTTGATGAAACCCTTCAACATTGGGCGTGAACTAAGTTAAACCAAATTGATCATTACCAAAGCTGGGATGTAACTTGTGCACTCGGTCAGTCCTATCAAAAGTACCGAGTGATTATCCCTCGTATTGAACAAAATGGGCTGGCCCATAGTCCACAACTTCCTCCAGCAATAGTTGTGACTGTTAAACCTTAGAATCTGCTCTCGCCATTGTAGTTCATTCTTTGGACTTATTGCCAATTTAGCCATCTTTTCGATGAGAGGCTGGTCGGGATACTAAGTTAATCCCTTAGTTTCCAAAGGACAGATATGGCTGAGGATCCAAAGATGTAGCAGTTGGGAGCAACACTTGATGGTTCCCTTACCCTGCTGTCGGTAATACGTTAGAGTCAAAAAGGTCTCCGTGAGGATGGCAGGTATTGGGTTGACATTTTGCTTCTCCATCGCCCAAAACAACTCCGTGACGCTCTAAGTTATAACTCCCAAAGGCTCAGGAAACAAGATCAGGCCGTAAATTCCTAAAGCTAGTGCCAATGAAGCCTGTTCCCATTGTTTGCTCTAAATATGCAGATCTAAATGATTTTTGATGTAAGTCCAATACCATCCATGTGTGCTTCCCTTGACGGTTTCCTTTGCCTTTGCTTCCTCTACAGAGATTCCAAGTACATGCGTGAACCGTTTCCAGGTCTGCCTATGCTCGAGATGTAGATAAATCTGATTTTGTGCCACATAAGGGATTTCTAGCGGTGCCTGATATTCCTCTATAGTGGGAATTGTATCAATATCGCTGAAGGAGAACACCTTATACCTGGGATTCCAAGTTGATAGCATGGCTTTTAATGCAGGAACTTATACTCTGACCCGTATCAAAGTTGCAATCCTCCCATACTTTTTCTTAAACTTTACTTTGACATGATCGGGAAGTGATTTCCAACTGCTGGATAAATCCTCAAAACCAGTCATTCTAACCTCAACCTTACTTGGATCAAATGGAGGTAATGGGCAAATGTTTGCCCCTATGTCATCAATCTGTAGGGACTTTGAACAATGAATTAGTCTGGACCATTGTTTAGCATTCTGTTCTTGCCTTGAAACTCCTTCAATTGACTAACTCGAGGATGTCATTTTAAAGTTTCTATTTATCCTTTACAGACACCAGTTTACAATACCTGTAGAAAGTAGGTCAGCAGAATAAACTTAGGTAATTTTGAATTAAGGTGATGATATCTTTACACCTATCAAGGTAGGAAGGTGCGCAGATTATCTTATCAACATAATTCAAAATTACCTTTAAATTACATAAGAAAATTAAAAAGTAAATAAGGGAGTGGAGCAAGAGCAAGTATGTCCCTTTTGTCCTACGAATAGGGAAAATCCTAATACCGGGTAAGTACAATCTAATTGGATAGTTCTATCTTACGAGGTAGTTTGCTATGGCTTTTAGCTAATGTGATAATTTAGCTTGAGTTCCAAAAGCTCAAAGGTCCCCAAATTGTCCCTACTGTATACAGCAAGGCCTCATTCCACCAACATGATACTAACGGGAGAATTCCACGGGTATCACAGTAGATGGAAAAAGTTTCAATCTGAGCAGAAGCCTTCACGGATACTAACGGGGTAAAACCCACGGATACTGCTACATGACTCCCTCCTATTTCCTAAAAGGGTAAGAAAGCCCGGGTATAGGGCTGAAGTGTCACGACCCAGCCTATGGGCCGGACCGGCACTAAGACCTGGGCCAGCCTAAAACCCCCGAGGCCCGTAGTAAGCCTAACTATTCCTCGACCCAACTCTAAGGCCCATTTGGGCCAAATTTCAAGAATTCAACCGGACAAAGTCCGACCGTAAAATGGACCTTTCAACGGGGAGTTTTTGACTCACCTGACCTGTAAACACAATATACAATCAATTGGGGAGCTCAGCTTACCCTCTACATACTCATATGTCATAAAAATAAATGAGAGCTCAGCTCCCTCATCCAGTCTAACATACACGCATAAAATAATAAGTTTACAGGTCCAACATGGTAATTATATTACACACTCAAATCAAATGAATATTTTTAACACATGCGAAATTCTAAAAGTTAACAGAATTACACAAACATTAATAAACAACCTGCGAAGGAGAAAAGCAGGTTAACCACAACAATAATCCTCCTGTAGCCTGAAAAATAATGAACAGGAGTAAGCGTTCGACTCAGAGAGTAAAATATTAATTTTAACCATAATCTCTATAACTATCTAAAGCTAATGCACCCTGTAGAGTGAAATGCAACATCGGTAATATTTTCACATCATAACAGCAAAAAGGCAATTTGGAGCACTCACACACCCGATAATGTCAAACAATACATATATGGGAGCTGATCCCCTACACAGCTCTCTTAATCCAAACTGTGCCAGCGAAGAACTTAAGCTCGGACTTTCACTTAAAAAATCAAATCGGGGTCCCAGCGAAGAACTCAAGCCGTGTCTACCCTGAAGGACTGGGTCCCAGCGAAGATCTCAAACAGTGTCTACCCGTCCTGTCTATAGCCAACACCACACCACATGCACGCCAACTCACGCACACTGCTCCAAATTACCACAACAACATCCATGGTACTTTAACAATTATGAATGCAACATAAAATATGTCTAGTATTTAACTACATAGATACATATTTATAAGTGATGTATGGGCATACTTGAACATATAATAATATCGAAATTACAATTAAAATTAATATTTTACTCACAGACTCAACTGAAGTCACTGTGGCGGCTGGGCGGAGGAGAAAGGCTGTCCCGGCTCACCTGACAATTTTATTACAATTATTTAATAAATTTGACTCAATACAAACTAAGAAAAAGACCAAATACGTCCTAAGTCGTGCCGAAAATCCGGCAGAGTCTCCCCTATACTTAGAACCTACCCAATCTGTAAAAAGGCTTAAAACACACTTCTATATCCACAAACCATATATCCACAACTCAATCACATCACACAGCCCCTCCTGGGCCCATCCAAATAGTCATCAATCACAACATATAAAATTACAGTTTAGTCCTTATAATTGACCCCTTTTGCAAAAACTAACCAAATAAACTCTAAAAATTCTAAAACTTTGCCCCGCGGTCCTTAGCAATATTACTAGGCTAATACAAAAAGAATCATAATTTTCTGAGCTACCACGAATATTTTATGGATTTTTAATCCCATTTAAGCACTAAAAAATTACGAAAAAGCAAGGTTCGGGTTTACCTATGCCAATTTCGATCTAGGGAACGCGCTCGGGGCATCTGACAACGGTGGGGTGGCCAAAATCTCGATCTAATTCCAAGACTTTTTCAGTAGCCGGTCTGTCTGGCCGGAAATTCACAGATCCGGACAACTATCGAATTTCCGCGAATTGAAGGTACCTACACGAAGCTCACAATACGGGGGTTAGTATATAATTTTTATGGAATTTTCTAAGCTCATTTAATGCTCGAAAAAATACTACGAAGTTCCATGGGACCCACCGAAAAACAGTGTCGAAAAATTTTGAAATTTATATTTCCACGAAGCTCTTGACGAGTGGAGCGCTTTGGTACTCTCAGTTTTCTCCTGGGGTTCACGGTTTGCGAGAAATCTAGCCCAAAAGTCAAAATGGGCTAAAACTTCTCGGACAAAAATTGGACAAACCGCTTAATGAAATTTGGTGTTCTTGGTGTCTATGGAAAGCTCTTGAGGTGTAGATGGTGTTTGACACAAGACCCGGCCCAATCGATGGCCGGATCGGTTGGATTTCGGCCGGGAAGCCAAAATGGCGCACTCGTCTGGTGGTCTTCGCTCGCATTTTTCGGCCCCCTGGAGCGTCGGCCGGCTGTGGGGAGGTGGTGGGGCGGTGCGCCGACGAGGTGGGGAAGGCTAGGTGGCAGCGACGGCGTGGCCTGGGGGTGAGGGAGGAGAGAGAAAATGGGAAGGGAAGGAGGAGAAATCGAGCGCGCGAGGGAGAAAAAAGAAGAAAAAGAAAAGGGCCGGTCCAATTCGACCGGTCCGATCCGGTCCTGTTCGATTCTGCCGGTTCGATTCAGGATACAAAATTTTGAATTTTTACTCTGTCTTGGGACCGAAAACGAGGCCCAAAAATTTTGAAAAATTCTAGAAAACTCAGAAAAATTCGTAGACTCCAAATATACTTTTAGTTTTGCCAAGTGGTACTCAACTCAACTCAACTAAGCCTTTATCCCAAAAATTTGGGGTCTGCTATATGGATTCGCTTTTTCCACTCTAAACGATTTTGGGTTAAATCCTCAGAAATGTATAATGCTTCTAAATCATGTTGTACTACTCTCCTCCAAGTCAATTTAGGTCTACCCCTTTTTTTCTTTCTATCCTCTAACCTAATGTGCTCTACTTATCTAACTGGAGCCTCCGTATGTCTACGCTTCACATGACCAAACCACCT
Organism: Hevea brasiliensis; assembly: GCF_030052815.1. NCBI lineage: Eukaryota > Viridiplantae > Streptophyta > Magnoliopsida > Malpighiales > Euphorbiaceae > Hevea > Hevea brasiliensis. Next base: position 112,186,258 of record NC_079497.1, on the reverse strand, counting down.
CAATCTCCCTTCTCTCAACTTATCTTCAATTGACACCACTCCTACCTTTTCTCTAATACTCTCATTACGGACTTTATCTAGCCTAGTATGGCCACTCATCCACCTTAATATTTTCATCTCTGCAACTCTTATCTTAGATGCATACGACTCTTTCAGTGCCCAATACTCACTACCATATAACATAGCCGATCGTGTGGCTGTATGGTAAAATTTTCCTTTCAATTTATTAGGAATCTTACGATCACATAAAACTCCCATGGCACGTCTCCACTTCAACCATCCGGCTTTAATCCTATAACTAACATCCTCCTCACATCCCCCATCTACTTAAAGGACTGAGCCTAGATATTTAAAGTGATTACTTTGGAACAGTACCACTCCATTCAAACTAACTCCTTCCCTATCACCAGTTTGGCCTTCACTGAACTTGCAATGCATGTATTCTGTCTTCGTTCTACTTAACTTAAAACCCTTTGACTCTAGAGTACTTCTCCAAAGTTCTAGCTTCCTATTGACTCCTTCTCGTGTCTCATCTATCAGAATAATATCATCCACAAACATCTAAAATTGGAGATGCGGGGCATCGATCCCCGTACCTCTTGCATGCCAAGCGAGCGCTCTACCATCTGAGCTACACCTCCTTTCATTAGTTTTGCCACGTGGTCTTTAAATTAATTTTTAAAAATCATCAAAGTTTAATAATTTTGAAAAATCGAACCCGATTTCTAAAACCCAAAAAATCTCAAATAATTTTCCAAAATTTAATTAAAATAAAATATCAATATTTACCCAAAAATAATAAATTTAAAAATTAGGGGTGTTACATGAAGTGTGTGAGGACATCGTGTAAATAATCAGTGTGTGAAGGAACATATTTACCTCTTCCCTATACGGGAGAAGTTTTAGGCGAAGATTGCTGTAACAAATAAGATAATCAAAATAAGCAAAATGGTTAGAAAGAATAACAATAATCAATATATTAAGACTTTCGAATTTTATAAGTTAAGCCCCCTAATTACGGTTTTAATTTACATGAGCATAAAATTAAATATGCTTTTGGACCTCTAAACCAGGGTTAAGGATACATCCCTAGTGAAGTCGCCAAGCTGTCGCAAGGGTTTTGCGGTCGCCGGACAATTCTCACCGAAGTGGAAAAAGTGAGGAGTTGCCACTTTAATTTTGAGGGAAATTAAAAAAAACTATTTGTAAAGAGTAAAAACTACTTTGAAAACAGAGATTCTAGGTTCGGGGTCTGTATTCGGGTGGGGAAATTGTTAGGCACTCTACCTCGTCCCTCAATAACGGTAAGCAGATTTAATGTTGTGCTCTTTATAAATTGAAATTGATAATTTGGGAGTTAGAATGATGACGTTAATCTTTTGTACGGATAAAAGGAATGTTTGATATTTCACTATTACGGGTTGCCCAAGAACACGAGTACATGAGATGACCCTTCAGTGAATAGGTGTTGTGTAATAGGTATTTAGGGGTTAATATGAATACTGAAGTTGTGATATTCTCAGGGAGATTTTTGTCCTATAAATATGAGTGCCTTGAGGAGGACTCTCCATCAGGCCTCAACCCAATATTTGGGATACTTTGGGAAGAACTCTCCCGTCGATCCCTTGTTGTATTAAGAATTTAATTTGAGAGCTCAGGTAAGAACTCTCCCCCAATCTCTTATTATATTTTGATTTAAATTTAAGCTAAGCAAATTCGGGTAAGAACTCTCTCCCGATCTCTTAATGTATTATGTTAAAATTTTAAGTGGAGGATTTCGGGTAAGAACTCTCCCCCGATCTCTTAATATATTGTGTTAAAAATTAGGCTGAGTTCGGGTAAAAACTCTCCCCTGATCTCTTAATATATTGAGTTAAAAATTAGGCTGAGTTTGGGTAAGAACTCTGCCCCGATCTCTTGATATATTGCATTAAAAATTAGGCTGAGTTCGAGTAAGAACTCTCCTCCGATCTCTTAATATATTGATAAGAACGGCATTTTATAAGAACTTTGAACTAGGGATTCAAGTAAAGGGTCTTTCTTGATCCCTTTTATATGGGAATGAAATATCGAAGACGCAGGAAACCCCTGTGTAAAGCTTTTCCTAGCCTACGGGATTTTATAACTAGATGGCGGACGATAGGCCGAACTCCTTACCAATCTTCCGCACGATCGCTTCATCAGAACTCTTTGGTTTGTGACATCCGATCTCTTTTTAGTCGCTCGCCCGAGATCCGAACCTGTCTTGATTACCGATATATTGTCTTATCATCTGGGCTCGTTCCAAGGCCCGATCTCATGACTTATTTGTTTGACCTAATCTTGTTTCTAACCTATTCGACCTTTGCTACACCTATTTTTCCTTTATCATTTTTCATTTATTTAGACAAAAAACTCTCATGTTAAAGTACTCCTACCTATATTCTTTAGAGTATTTACGAGTCGCCAATGACTTAAACATCTACTCTCGAAAGGAATAAAAATGAGGTGATGATAAATGGAATTTACGAATGAATAAAAAGAAGAAAAAGGAAATAACTACGGGCTAAAATAACCTATTCTGAGATTTAGTGTGGCTGGATATAAAAAAAAAAAAAACTTTAAAAGAAAACTTAAGAAAATAAACCAAGGATATTCAACAAAATGACAGTTTAGACACTTACCAGTGGAAAGTTGGGGAGACAGGCGAGCTGACTCCGGTATCCACAAATCTTAGAGAAGTGAAGGCAGACGGCCGAAGGACTTGAGCTTACCCGAGGTAATGGCAATAAAGCGGAATGAAGTTGAGATCGGAGGGTAATGCACAGATACTAGAGTGGTGGGAATAAGGCGGAGTGAAGATGGGTTCACAGCGTAGTGCACAGGTACTGAAAATGAAAATTGCAGGATTTAGAGCTCTTTTAGATGAAATACTTCAGAAATCTGGTTTCCAAAGTTTCTCAAAATTTTGAGAGCTTCGAATGGCAATGCAGTAAGACTGAATCAGAGTTTAGAATCTTTCCACGATAATCACCGCCTCCCTCCTTTCTACAGTATTGCATGCAGGTATTTATAGGGAATGGATGTTCAAAATGAAAGGTCAGGATCTTATCAGGGGGAGACAGAAGGCTTGGATTCAAAAGGACATAATCTGATGTCTAAGAATTAAAGAGAATTTCAGAATATCTGTCCTTTCATCCCTTAATCCAATGGTCAAGGCTCTCGCCTTACAAAATGGATCCAAAGGCTGGAAACAAAAGGCGCCGAATCTGTCATCTGCTTTTGATCTGAGGGCTTCAGATCCATTCTTACAGTTATAATCAACGGTGTAAATCGAGATGTACAGGGCTGCTTTAACCATTTGGCGTCTGGCGGCTAGGAGGGCATCCTTGCAAATGAGATGTGTGGTGAGGATCAGATCATACCTACAATGCTTTAACTAACTTGGATCTGATAGTGAAGGGGGTTAATTGAAAAGTTCTGACCGAAAGTTATTTAACCCCTCTGCATTCTCCGATCTCTATTGGTCATCCCCTGTTTCTTCCGATCTTATTGCGATTAACTCATCTTAAGATTGTTATTCCGATCTCTATCTTAAGAATATAACCTTTGGACTGACTCCTTCGAGCTCATCAGATGTCATGGCGATCTCCGAGCTGATCATTTCTTTGAAGAAAATGACATGATCATGGTATATGAAGAACAACTGATGGCCGGGCTTCAGTTCCCCCTGGACGAATTCTTTTGAGCCGTTCTGAAATTCCATCATGTATGCGTAGCTCAAGTGCACCTGAACTCTTGGTGGACTCTGGTGGCTTTCAGAGGCTTATGCTGAGCTAAGAAGCTCGAGCCTACAATAAAGGTTTTCACTGAGTTGCATAGGCTCGATCGGCGAAAGGACGAAGAGAATTGGTTTTTTCAAGCCAAGTCGCACTGTGGGTATTTTACCGATCTCCCTTCTTCGTTGAAGAATTGGAAGAACCGGTTCTTCATATTGAGGAGTAAGATCCCGAATGGCTTTGAGGGTATCCTGCACAGTTGGCAGTACCTGGTCCCTTCAGTTCCAAAGAAGATCGCCCTAAATAGAGACGAGGACATCATGGTAAAGGAATTGAAGAATCAGGCGGCTACTCACAAGTATTCATGTTTAGAAGCAATTGTGGCTGAACTGAAGTGGTGGCTAATACAGATGATCGCCCATGAGGATTATGAGCTGCAGCTCTTTGACCTTGGACGCGGGATCTGTACAACCTAAATCTTTAGCCTTTTGACTTAGGTGATCTCACTAACTTGTTTTCTGTGTAGGTATGGCTAGAAGCGAGGGCGCGAAGGAGAGCCATAAGAGAAAAAGGGAGGTCGCCCGGAAAGTGCTAGAAATGAAGATTGCTGTTGTATTCAAGACACTAGGGTGAGACTCGGTAGAAGTGCCAGGCTCTTCGTCCCGACCTTCAGGACAGCCGACCCTAGAGATAGAGATCGCTCCTTCCCCTCCTCGATAATGTGAACCACCGCCTCCGCCAGTTTCTTCAAGTGAAGAAGGAGGGTCTTCCCAACCTGCTGTGAGGACCCTCTCTCATGGTGCCCAGGTCCTCATCCACTCGCTAGAGAAGAATCGTTCGGTTCGGGGAAATCCTGGCCTGGCCAAGGTTTTGGGTGCCACCATCTGCTTTCAGGATGATCAGAATAGGCTAACTCTGGATAGCATTGACGACCTCCTGGCTCAAACGATGAGCTTGAGCATAGAGAGCCTTGTGAATCAACATATAATCACAGAAAAGGCTCATCTCTTGAGACAAGAAATTTTAAAGGCAGTCCAGGACGCTGTTTCCGCCAAAACCCAACTTTCATCTGTTCAGGACTACATCGCCGAGATTGAGGGTCGGATGAAATCTTATGAGGATAGGATAGCTGAATTGGAGCGGGAACTCACAGAAGCTCGGGCCTGCCGAACTGCCGATGTCACTCGCCTTACTGAGGAGATCAAAGTGAAAGAAGAAGAGGCCGTGGCGAGGGAAGCTGGTGCTTATGTGAATGCTCATGGTGATCTTCTGGCCGAACTTGTAAGGCGCTATCCTGAGGAAGACTTCTCCTGGATGGTAGATCTTGTCCCTAGAGGTGAAGAGGAGAGCGAGGAGGAGCCTGAGAGAGAGAGAGAGGATGATAGAACTGATAATGTACCCAGAGAGCAGGTTAAGGGAGACCCTCCTACCGAATGACTTGTACATTTTTATTTTGAAATGAATTGAAGTCTTTTATGTTCAATTTCTTGATAAGATCGGAAAGCATTCAAACCAAATTGTATGAGTACTTAATTGATTGAATGCAGTTGAACATTAAACTTGAGAGCGACTATTAATCAAAAGATATCAAATTACTCCAAGAGATCGGAAAAACATTGCACGCAAACATGAGATCAGACGGAGCCATGACCAAATATCGAATGGAACTTTAGAATATTAGAATTGCAAAGATTTAACATTGACTTGAACTTTTAAGGTTGGAATCATTATTAGACCGGATAAAAACCTTAACTTCATCTGAGGAATATCTGGGCAATTCAAGCGAGAAGCCCGATCACAATATTAGTCAAATGAAATTTTACGGTATTTGTACATAGAGAGATCGAGGAATAACAGCAGACAAGATTGGATGGTCTAGAGATCCAATATTAACTCGAACTCATCTGATAAAGATCAAGGGATCAGAAAGCAATCTAACTTGAGCATGAGATCGATTTATTCCAGAGACAAGCCATCGGTAAGTTCAGAAAAGCTACCTGTGATTGGGATATCGGTCGAGAAAATAAAGTTTCAATTTTAAAAGAACCTTACTTACCTTCGAAGGTCGGCCAAAATAGATGCGTATTGGCAGCGGTAATATCCAGAGTCTTCTGCCAGGTTACCTAGTTGTTGGGCATGCTGTTATGCTGGTTGGGCTATTAGCCTTCGAGAACGGGATTGTAGGTTAAGTAGTTACATGGGCGGGAAATGTAGAGTAGTTGTTGAGAGTTGTTAGATTCTGTTAGCAGATCAACTATAAGATTTGTAACTGTTGTATTGTAAAACGATTCTTGATTCTTCTAAATGAAAGATTGGCTGAGTTCCTCTTCTTTTCCTCTTTATTTTCTTTTTTTCATTTTTTTATCACAACATTAGTATCATAGCGATGATCCACAGCCATGGCAGGAGTAGAAACACGTTCACAAGAGTGGCAGAAGGAGATAGCTTCTATGGTGATAGAAGCAGAGCACAGGCAAGAGGCAAGGCTGCAAGAGATGGTAGCTAGCTAAGAAGTGAAGTTTAAAGGAATTGTAGATGAGCTCAGATCCTTGATTGCAGGATTGAGTTGGCAAAATGTAGAAGCAGTGAGACAGAAGAATTGTAGCGAACAATCACAAGTTGAAGAGATATCTGTTCGAAATAATCCATGGAATAGTTCTGCCAAATTAGAATTTCCCCGTTTCAACGGTGAGGGATTAGAAGGGTGGTTATTAAGGGCAGAATATTTCTTCGAAGTGGGAAAAATTGAGTATCAGAATACGATCAAAGTTGCTACATTACATTTGGAGGGCCGTGCAATTCAATGGCATCAGGGTTTTATTAAAACCAAAGGAGCTGGGGCTTATGCTAATTGGGATGAGTGTGTGAGGGAATTGGGAGGTAGATTTGGAGATCATGCTTTTGATGACCCAATTGCGGAATTGAGAAACTTGAAACAATCGGATTCCTTGTAGGAATACTTGAATGCCTTTGATGAACTTTATTTGAAAGCAGGTATCACTAAGGAACAATCTTTAAGTTTTTTTCTTTCTAGTTTAAATGATGAATTGCAGATGCCCATTCGTATGTTCAAACCTAAATCCCTAGCTGAAGCATATTCTCTTGCAAGATTGCAAGAACTGATAGTGGCAGCTATACAACAGAAGCCAAAACCAGTCAGTAAACCAACCACAAGTGCCATAGCCAGTACCAGTTACCAGAAACCCTTAACCATAACCACCTTTACTTACCCCAAAAGTTCACAACCTACAAAAGATTCCCTTGTAACCCAAAACAATTCAATCTTACCTAATACCACTTTTTTCTCTAAGAAATTCCCTAGCACCTTGACCAGTAAAGATATAGATGAGAAAAGGGCAAAGAATTTGTGCTATTGGTATGACGAAAAATATTCTCCTGGCCATAAATGTAAAAAAAGGCAAGTTTATGTGCTGCAATTAAAGGAAATAATTGATGAGGAAGAATTAGAAGCCACTGTTGATGATAGTTCAGCAGAGGAAGATTGTGTTTCACAAGGCTAGCTTTCTTTAAATGCTTTATGGGGCACTGGTAGTAATCACACTATGCTTATTAAAGGGTAGTGTGGTAAGAAGAGGCTTCATGTGCTCATAGACACTGGTAATATGCATAACTTCTTGAATGAACAGCTGGCCAAAGATCTTCAATGTTCTATTGATGCTGTGAAGGGTATATGGGTTGAAATTGCTAATGGACAAGCACTTTAATGCAATTCTATGTGCCATGAGTTTCAGTGGACTATGCAGCAACAATCTTTTAAGACTGATGTTTACTTGCTTCCATTAGAAAGCTATGACTTGATCCTAGGCATTCAGTGGCTTAAGACACTTGGTACTATCAATTGGAACTTTGCAAATTTGACTATGTCTTTTCAGTTACAGGGGCAGCAACAGTTTTATGTGGTGATAAATTTGAGACAGGTCAGAAGTTGCATGTGCTCAATATTAAGCAAGCTAATTGTCTTTCTACTAATAAGGAATTTTTTTTTCTGGTTATGATGGGATGTTGTTTGCTGTACAAGAAAGGAATGATTGGCCTGAACTTCAGCAATTGTTGCAATCTTATTCTGATCTCTTTCAAGAACCTAAGGAATAACCTCCTCATATAGATCATAACCTAAGGAGAAGGGTGAATATTGCTTGCATTCAGGAGACTAAATGGGTAGGAGAAAAAAGTAAGGAAGTGGGTAATTCAGGGTACAAACTGTGGTTTACCGGAAAGGAGAGAAATAAGAACGGAGTGGGTATAATCATAGACAGAACATTGAAAGACGCAGTAGTAGCTGTGAAAAGAGTAGGAGATAGAATTATACTAGTAAAGCTAGTACTAGAAGGAGAAACAATAAATATAGTTAGTGCTTATGCCCCACAAATAGGACTAGACAGTGAGAGTAAACAAAGGTTTTGGGAAGATATGGATGATTTAATGCAAAGCATACCGAATGAAGAGAATGTTTTCATTGGTGGAGATTTGAATGGACATGTAGGAAGTGATAGGCAAGGTTATGAGAATGTTCATGGAGGTTTTGGTTTTGGCAAATGAGGAGGGAAAAGCATCCTGGATTTTGCTATGGCATACGACCTAATACTAGCAAATACCTACTTTATAAAAAGAGAGTCACATTTAGTGACTTTCAAAAGTGGGCAACATAGAAGCCAAATCGACTTTCTCTTAACCAGGAAGACAAATAGAGCTCTATGCAAGGATTGCAAGGTCATTCCAGGAGAGGCTTTAACAAGTCAACATAGGTTGGTGGTCTTGGATGTCAAATTTAGGAATAATTCAAGTAAGGTTAGAAGAAATAGTGTAGCTCGAACAAAGTGGTGGGAGTTCAAAGGAGTAAAGCAAGTGAAGTTCAAAAATGAGCTTCTCGAGTCCGAAGTATGGAAGCTAGATATGGAGGCCAATGATATGTGGATACAGATGGCATCAAGGATTAGAGAAGTAGCTAGAAAAGTACTTGGAGAGTCTAAAGGACATGGACCACCCTCAAAAGAGAGATGGTGGTGGAATGAGGAAGTACAAAAGGCAGTGAAGAGAAAAAGAGAATGGTATAAGAAATTACCTAAATGTGATAATAATGAGGCATATGAACAGTACAAGATAGCAAAGAAAGAGGCAAAAAAGGCAGTTAGTCAAGCAAGAGCACAGGCCTTTGAAAAGTTATATGAGAAACTTGGAACTAAAGAAGGGGAGAAAGATATTTATAGATTAGCAAGGAGGAGAGAAAGGAAATGTCAAGATCTCAATCAAGTTAGGTGCATTAAGGATAAAGAAGGAAAAGTGTTGGTGAAAGATGAGGACATTAAAGAAAGATGGAGAAATTATTTTAATGATCTCTTTAATAATAGTCAAAATGGTAATAGCGTGAATATAGATTATAGAACAATAGAAAAGAATGTAAATTATACTAGAAGGATTCGATCTTTAGAAGTAAAGGAAGCACTTAAGAGAATGAAAGTGGGTAAAGCCTGTGGACCCGATGAAATACCAATTGAAGTGTGGAAGTATTTGGGAGATATGGGAGTGGCATGGTTAACTAAATTATTTAATAAGATTCTAAACTCAAAGAAAATGCCTGATGAATGGAGGAAGAGTATTTTAGTACCTATTTTAAAAATAAGGGAGACATACAGAGTTGCTCAAACTATAGGGGAATTAAACTCATGAGCCATACTATGAAGTTGTGGGAGAGAGTTGTGGAGCATCGACTACGTCATGATACTTCTATCTCTCTCAATCAATTTGGTTTCATGCCCGGCCCTTCAACTATGGAAGCGATCTTTCTCGTTAGAAGTTTGATGGAGAAATATAGAGATGTGAAGAAAGATCTACACATGGTTTTTATTGATTTGGAGAAGGCTTATGATAGTGTTCCAAGAGAGATCTTATGGAATGTGTTAGAACAAAAGAGGGTATCTATTAGGTACATACAAGTATTGAAAGATATGTATGAAGGAGCAACTACTATTGTGCGCACAGTGGGAGGGGACACAAGTGATTTTCCGATCTCAATTGGATTACACCAAGGATCAGCCATAAGCCCTTACCTTTTTACATTAGTTTTAGATGAACTGATTTAAACATATACAAGAGAGTATTCCTTGGTGCATGATATTTGCGGATGATATTGTTCTGATAGATGAGACACGAGAAGGAGTCAATAGGAAGCTAGAACTTTGGAGAAGTACTCTAGAGTCAAAGGGTTTTAAGTTAAGTAGAACGAAGACAGAATACATGCATTGCAAGTTCAGTGAAGGCCAAACTGGTGATAGGGAAGGAGTTAGTTTGAATGGGGTGGTACTGTCCCAAAGTAATCACTTTAAATATCTAGGCTCAGTCCTTCAAGTAGATGGGGGATGTGAGGAGGATGTTAGTCATAGGATTAAAGCCGGATGGTTGAAGTGGAGACGTGCCACGGGAGTTTTATGTGATCGTAAGATTCCCAATAAATTAAAAGGAAAATTTTACCGCATCTGACCATACGACCGGCTATGTTATATGGTAGTGAGTGTTGGGCACTGAAAGAGTCGTATGCATCTAAGATAAGAGTTGCAGAGATGAGAATGTTAAGGTGGATGAGTGGCCATACTAGACTAGATAAAGTCCGTAATGAGAGTATCAGAGAAAAGGTAGGAGTGGTGCCAATTGAAGATAAGTTGAGAGAAGGGAGATTGAGGTGGTTTGGTCATGTGAAGCGTAGACATACGGAGGCTCCAGTTAGACAAGTAGAGCACATTAGGTTAGAGGATAGAAAGAAAAAAAGGGGTAGACCTAAATTAACTTGGAGGAGAGTAGTTCAACATGACTTAGAAGCATTACACATTTCTGAGGATTTAACCCAAAATCGTTCAGAGTGGAAAAAGCGAATCCATATAGCTGACCCCAAATTTTTGGGATAAAGGCTTAGTTGAGTTGAGTTGAGTTGTATTGATTAAGGAGTTGTTGGAGGAATTGGGAGGGGCTAAGGTGCTTTCTAAAATTGATTTAAGGTCTGGATATTGGCAAGTAAGAATGTCTGAAGAAGATGTACCTAAAATTGCATTCAAAACTCATGAGGGACATTATGAGTTTTTAGTAATGCCTTTTGGGTTGACCAATGCACCTTCTACCTTCCAATCCTTGATGAATTCAGTGTTTAAACATTTATTGAGGAAATTTGTGCTTGTATTTTTTGATGACATATTGATTTACAGTAAGAATAAGGAGGATCATTTGTATCATTTGCAAGTTGTATTGCAGTTAATGAGAGAGCATCACTTGTATGCTAAGGAGAGTAAATGTTACTTTGGGGCAGATGAGGTAGAATATTTGGGACAAGTTATTACTGTAGATGGGGTTGAGACTGATCCTAAAAAGTTTGAGGCTGTGCAAAATTGGCCTACACCTCAGAATGTGAAACAGTTAAGGAGCTTTTTTGGGCTTATAGGATATTATAGAAGATTTGTCTAGGGGTATGGGAAGCTAGCAAAGCCCTTGACTGATTTATTAAAAAAGGGCAGTTATGCGTGGACTGATGAAACACAACATGCATTTCTCACTCTTAAGCAAGCTATAATACGGGCACCAGTACCTGATTTCTCAAAAAAAATTTGTTGTGGAAACAGATGCTTCCGAGGAGGGTATTGGAGCAGTGTTGATGCAAGAGGGCCATCCCATTGCTTATATAAGTAAAGCTTTATCTGTAAGGAATTTGGGCCTTTCTGCTTATGAGAGAGAGTTATTGGCCATTTTGTTTGCTATTAAGCAGTGGGAACATTACTTGTTACACAGGCATTTTATTATAAGAACTGATCATAGGAGTCTGAAATTGTTACTAAAGCAGAAGTTGTCTACTCCAGCACAATAGGCTTGGTTAACCAAACTTCAGCATTATGATTATGAGATTCAATATAAAAGGGGATTGGAGAATCAAGCAGCAGATGCCCTCTCCAGAATTCCTTTCACTTCTATTGCTACTATTACTGCTCATATTATTCTAGATCAATTATTGGTTGCTAAGAAAGTTGTATGGCAGTCAGATGTTACATTGCAAGGTATTATTGTTGATTTGCAAAAGGATCCCACTTCACATCCTCATTACACTTGGATTGATGGACAATTGATGAGAAAGGTAAATTGGTCATTGGCAGTTCTGATGAATTGAAGACCAAGTTGCTAGAATTATATCATGATTCTGCCCTAGGTGGTCACTCTGGTGTTTCAGTTACTGGCAGACGACTTTCTACAGTAGTTTATTGGAAAGGATTACATAAGTCTGTTAGGGAATATATTTGAAAATGCCATATATGCCAAAAGAATAAATATGAAAATGTGGCTACTCTAAGTACTTTACAACCTCTACCTGTTCCACAAGGGGTGTTTACTGATATAACTATGAACTTTATTGATGCCTTGCCAAAGTCCCAAGGAAAAACAATCATCATGGTGGTGGTAGATCGTTTAACTAAATATGCACATTTTATAGGGCTTCATCATCCTTATACTGCCAAGACAGTGGCTTAATTATTTTTGGATCATGTGTATAAATTGCATGGGCTTCCAAATGTTATTGTTACTGAGAGATGTTGTGTTCACAAGTCAATTTTGGCAGGAATTCTTCAAGCTACAAGGGGTTTCTTTACATCTATCTACAGCCTACCATCCTCAAACTGATGGTCAGATTGAGGTAGGTAATAGAATACTGGAGACATATCTAAGGTGCATGGTTGGTGATCTTCCTAATAACTAGTTTCAATGGTTATCCCTTGCTGAGTTCTGGTATAACACATCCTATATCACTCTGTTATACAGATGAGTCCATTTCAGGCTCTTTATGGTTTTCCCCTACCATTGCATATTCCATATTTTCCTAAAGATTCCAGTGTTGCTGCTGTTGATTTTTACATGAGGGATCGAGAGGCTACTGTTACCTTGTTGAAGCATCATTTAACTAAGGCTGCTAATCGAATGAAGCAAATGGCAGATAGGCACTGGACTGAGAGGGAATTTCAAGTGGGTGATATGGTGACAGCCCTATGTTCAACATTCCATTAATTGAATTCATTCTAAGCTTCATTCCAAATTTTATGGCCCTTCTAAAGTTCTCCAGAAGATTGGGCGTGTTGCTTATCAGTTACAATTACCACCAGAAACCAAAATACATAATGTATTTCATGTTTCTCTATTGAAGCCAGCTTATGCAGATATTCTAGCAAGTACTGCTCTTCCTGACGTGTCCTTCTCTCAGGATCCTTATCCACAAGCTATATTGGATAGGCGGATGGTGAAATGCAGGAATCACGCTGCTACTCAATGGTTAATCCATTGGAAAGATGTTTCTCCAGCAGACGCTACTGGGAAATATGCTGATGATATCCAGCTAAGGTTTCCATTTTACTCCTTGAGGACAAGAAGTCGCTGGAGGGGGAGGTATTGTTGTGATGTGAATAGTAAAATGGTGTGTTGCAAGTAAATAAGATGGTGGCTTGGCTTGATTAGATGATACGATCCGTATTGGCAGCAGTAATATCCAGAGTCTTCTGCCAGGTTACCTAGTTTTTGGGCTTGCTGTTATGTTGGTCAGGCTGTTAGCCTTCGAGAACGAGATTGTAGGGTAAGTAGTTACATGGGCGGGAAATGTAGAGTCGTTGTTGAGAGTTGTTAGATTCTATTAGCAGATTAACTACAAGATTTATAACTGTTGTATTGTAAAACGATTCTTGATTCTTCTGAATGGAAGATTGGTTGAGTTCCTCTTCTTTTCCTCTGTATTTTCTTTTTTCCATTTTTTTATCACAACAATCCACTGTAATTCCATCTCGTGCAGCTGTTTATTCTTCCAACTCCAAGAGCATTCGCTAAGTAGAAAGCAGAGCAAATAGCGAGTGAAGTATCAAACTCACTTCACTGGTAAAAATGAATTTGGGATTTCTTCTACATGCCCTCATTCCCTCATTGAACTCTGCGAGTTCTATAGCAACAAACTATTTTTTCAGTTCTTCCAATTTCAATAGGTTTTATCGATTTATCTTCTGCATTTACATTTATAGGTTTCTATACTAGTGCTATTCTTTGGTTATCTGGCAGTTGCTGGATCTACGCTCCCAGGTAAAGCTGTTCCTAGACTGACCCTGCAGGATGGTTCTCGTCTGTATTATCGTTGCAATGGTCTATTAATAAAAATTTTATTTATTTCAATCTATGCTATTATTATTATTATTATTATTATTATTATTATTATTATTATTATTATTATTTTGGTTGGGTCAATTTTGCTTGGAAAGACTTGCTGCTTATAGGCTTTATGATGTTACTTTTACCCCAACAGGGTTGTTATCATTGCTGTTCCTGGTTTGTCTACTGGGGGTCGGAGCTAATATGGGTCTTTTATCACCCACTGTATGTATCAGCTTGTCATTTTTCAGTCATTGTGATTAAAGTAAAGCAAATTGTATCTCTAGTTGAATTTTTGTGTGGTTAGTGTGTGCTTCAGTGCAAGATATCTGGTAATTCATTTAAACCATGTTTTCAGGTGATATCAGAGAGAGGATTTGAGCTGCTATCAACAACCTTTATATTCAGTGTTCTTGTAAGTTCCAGTCACTTGGGGGAACCTTTATATTCAGTGTTCTTGTAAGTTCCAGTCACTTGGGGGCTTTTGCCTTTTTGCCATTTCCAACTGCAGCCCTTTAATCTCAATCATTTTTATTGGTGAACTATCCCATTTAGAATGAGCCTTCATATGAAATGTTTGCCACCTCATTTCCATCATGACTTGGAGTTTCAAAATGCTAACCATGATTATAAGTTTGTCAACTTGAGGTATACTTTTCAAATTTGATCCCAATTCTCAATGCTGATATGGTCATGTTCGATGCTAAATAGCATTAAATGTCATGTGGATTAGTCAATAGTTTACTTTGAAACTGTTGTTGTCCATATGAAATGTTTTTGTAATGCAGTACTAATGCTTTCTGTTAATGATTTTATACTCTAGTCTGTCATCTTTTACCCAGCGGCAATAGGATATTAGTCAGTAGACTAAAAAAGCAAATATCTTGTATTCCCATTTGAATGCATTTATTTCTGGTTATTAGTTTCAGATAGAGCTGCATCACAGACAAGTAGAACACATTAAGGTGAGGATAGAAAGAAAAGAGGGGGTAGACCTAAACTGACTTAGAGAAGAGTAGTACAACATGATCTTTCCATTTCTGAGGATTTAATCCAAAATCGTTTAGAGTGGAGAAAAAGAATCCATATAGCCGACCCAAATTTTTGGGATAAAGGATTAATTGAGTTGAGTTGAGTATAGAGCTGCATCACCTAAGCCAATATCTATTCACTGATGTACGGTTGCTTCTTTATTTTCTTTTGGAATTGCATTTTTTTTTTCTTTCTATTTTGTTCTTCTGATTCATCATTTTCATTTCTTTCATGTAGGTGTCGTTGGTACCCTATGCTGCTGGTTGCAATTCACAAAACCAGAGTTCTTCCCTGAAGCCTCATGTCACTGGAAGCCTAATACATGACTGGTATTAGTACCAAACCTTGCTTTTTGTGATAACCATTTGAGTGATAGGATTTAAGCAAGTTATTATATGAATATATTCTTGCCCATCTTTTAAACATTTTTTTTTAATTGTAGTTAAAATAATATTTTTCTCAATTTACTGCATATCTTTGAAAACTGAAATAAGGAATAATAAATTTTGTGGAGGCAATCAAACCCTTATTTTACGATCAATCCTTTTGTCCTATTCCATGCTATAATATTTTCTGCATGATTAAATAATCTTGAATGTGCTTGATCCGTCATCCAATGCAGGATCAGTCATAAACTCCTAAAGGAGATTTTAGTTTAAAATCTCAACCATCAAAATCCAATTTCATCCATTTTAAGTAAAAACTTTAGTCAATATCTAGAGAATGATGGACTTATCACTTTTTTACTTTTGTTTGTGCACTTACTATTTGCTTAAAATAAGCAAATTCAAGTATTCTCTTGCACTATTTTTGCTGTCTTGCTCTGTAAAGAGTTGATCATTTAATTCTTTCTTCATTCTGGCGTCTCCCACAATTGCCTACTTTATGCACTTTGACGGTTCTCTATATATTCTCAACCCTTTGTGCCCTAAAATGCAAGGTTGATCACCTCTTCTGCTTGCTACACATTCACTTGCAGAGTGTTTTCTTGTATCATTAATCTTAAGATCATCACCCTTTTTATCATTCAACAGGTGGTTTGTAATACAGCTCAATCCTCAGTTTGTGGGCATTGACCTCAAGTATGTAATACAGCTTTTAATTGTTTGGATGTGTTTCTTCTTTGGCATTCTAAATGCATCCATCAAATGGGATGGGTGTCGCTGTGATCTCTAGAATATTCAATTTGTTTCAAACTGTTTCTACATTTAACAAGCACCTTTCTTCGCAGTGCAGTTTCATTTCATGCACTTGTAGCATGAGCTTACCTTAATCCCTATTTGGTCTATGGTTTCTATCTGTTAAAGGCATAGAGAGGATGGTTTAACATATTAGAAACATCATTTTTTTTTTCTTTATGACATTTTTATCCAAGTGGACTAAATAGGTGACAGACATAACGGTAAGCTAACAATGAAGAAGTTCTCTCTTATAGACTCTTCTTTGTTAGAGCTGGAATGATGGGATGGCTATTTATAAACCTATCAGTTCTAGCCAAAAGTATTCAAGATGCCAAATTGAGATGTTCAATGTCCTTAACCAACTATTCTGTGTGGTAATCTGGTGATGCTTGGTAGTACCTTATTTTATTTCCCTACCCTGTTATCCGTGTCATATAGAATTACTGTTATTTCTTTTATGAGGAATACATGATCTCCACGTAAGTGCTTGACTTGCACCTCATCTGTGGAGATTAATATCAATTTTTTTTTTTCTAAATTCCTCTCAATTTAATAGATTATACCTGTAGTTGCTTATTAGAATGGGAAAAAGGGAAGGAATTAATCTTCTAAATGGGTTATACAGTATGCTTGCACCAAATTCTAGGGCATGATATGTCCTCTTATACATTTACAGTTTCCATTTTTTTTTCCCCGGGTCTTATCTTTTACTTGTATTCATAAGCTGGCTTGGCTATCCTTTTCCACCTGTTTCTAATTCCTTGTCTATTCTATGAATTGTTACGAAGATGTTCTTTTTTCCCTCATATAATTTGATTCACATATCTGAGCCATTTCCTTATAGGTGGGATATAATCGCAGAGAGACTGTGTTCATGTTGGTATTTGGTGATCTTGTATGGAATTCTTTCACCTTTAGCATCCAGGCATGTAGCCTTGAACTTGACCTTTGGATGATGTGAAAGAATTTTTCTGTTTTTACACAAACATGCATTCTTTAGGTTATTTTATTATGAATTAGACTATGAGATTCCGATAAAAAAAAAAATAAAAAAGGTATTGGACTATGTCAAATAAAACAGCATTGGCTCCATTTCCATAAATAATTTAAGCGTTCCTTGAGCATCAAAGTTATAGCTCCAATTGTTAGGACAAGTAAATATTTTGGCAGAAGATCAATTAACTGTTGGTAAAAAGAAAGTTAGCATATAAAATAGCTAGCGTGAAACTTTTAAGCTTGGATTACAAATTCAGAGGTCTTGAAAACATCATTTTCAGAATAAAAATTTGCATTCTTGTTTGTCAAAGCGCAATTGGAGGTGAAGACTGTTTTTACTCTCCTATGTGAATAAATCGAACTGAAGTTATCGCTCAAGAATTAATATGCATGTTGGACTATAATCCAAGATGAAGATATTTTCCAATGTGATTGGATACAAAAGCATTTTCAAAATATATATATGTGTGTGTGTGTGTGTGTGTGTGTGTGTGCTAGTGCTATGAAACTCTGTTTTAGAATGATACCATATTTGTAGTGATGAAACACAAACAGAATTTGCAGGACCAATGGCAAATTTGGTTTCCATATGAAGCATTATCATCATTCGCAACTAAATTGCACTCTCTTAAGCATGCTAGCACCTTTGTGGAGGACTTCACACATTTTGTAAGACCATACAAACAACATTTAGTTTGTATATTGATCACTGTCAATTTTTATAGGGTTGGTGGCTTTTGGCTAACAAGGCAGAGCTAAAAACAGCTGCTGTTATAGCAAATTCCTTAGTTTTTCTGGTTGGGTAACTTTCTGGTGATGAATAATTCTATCTGGAAGCTTCAACTTCACTTGTTACTTAGTTGTTAGGTGAAGTTGCACTTATCATCTGTAAAACTGGGCAGGTATCTGGTCTTTAGAGGAGCTAACAAGCAAAAGCATGTTTTCAAAAAGAATCCCAAAGCACTTATACGGGGTAAACCACCGAGGGTTATTGGGGGAAAGCTGCTTGCTTCTGGTTATTGGTAAGAATCATACTTGATTATATCCTTTCATATCAAATTGTAATGTCCTACTGCATTGTGTATAACCTTATTAGAAATTTCAATTAAACCTTGTCTTAATAATAAAATGAAACATTGCTAAACTGAATCTGGAAAGGGGAACTCTCTGAATCTATTTGCAGAATGGAGGAGTTTTCATGCCTAAGAATTGAAGAATTTATCTGTAAACATCATCTTTAATTGGTTTTCCGTAATGTTTCATAATATGAGAAGAAGCAGAAGCAAACCTACTAACTCAACAAGTGTGGTTTTGTTAGGCTCTAAGATTCACCTGAATTGGCCTAGAGCTCAGCAGATGACTTCTTTGTCATGCTTATAAACAGATGATAGCAGCCACCTATATGGAGTCTCCCTAGCTGCTTTTTTCTTCATGGATTATTCTACTATCTCAAGGGAGTACCTTCTTATTGGATTCTTTGGGTTTCCATTTTGAGTAAAAGTATGTGCCTATAGGCTAGCAACGTGCTTTCATTTTCTACAAATGATGTTTCATTATATTGTGCTGGAGGGAAATCAGTCACCTTTGACACATGGTCCTCCTGTAAAGGGGGAAAGAATCTTTTCATGGGAAGAGTTTAATGAGTGTAATCTGGCAAATCATCTCATCGATTCTGGTTTGGCCAATGTTTATGATGTTTCATCTCTTGCATGTTCTTGACATTGTGTTGATATGTTGAAGGGGGTACTGCAAGACATTGTAACTATCTTGGAGACTTACTGTTGGCTCTGTCCTTTAGTCTACCTTGTGGGATAAGGTAATTTTCCAATTTCCTTTTACTCTATAAATAACACCATTGAAGGGTAGACAAGTTCCACTTTGAGAATTTACTTTCTTTGCAGTTCTCCTGTTCCATACTTCTATCCGCTTTATCTCCTCATTCTGCCCATATGGAGGGAAAGGAGTGGTGAGGCTCGCTGTGCTGAGAAGTATAAAGAAGTATGGGCCGAGTACAGTAGACTTGTTCCCTGGAGAATACTGCCGTACTTCTATTAATATCAAGATTCTTGAATAGTTGCTCAGACTTCCAAGTTAGAAGCAAAGCAACCCGGTGGCTTCTGTTTGCATTGGATTTTCATTTTTAGGTTTATTACATGATTAATCTCATGTTTATAGCTTGAACACCAATTAATGATTGTCACAATTTTGTTTTTGTTCCGAAGATGACAAAGGAAAATATTTCATGATTTTCTTGGGTGAAACTGTTTTAATGGTGGAGAGTAGCTCTTCCATATTATGGCCTATGACAAAATTGGCAATGTATTCAAGATACCACTGTAAAGTGCTAGAAATGAGCAGTTATTTTAACTAAAATTCTCCATGAACTCCCCTAGGCCCCCTCCGAGCTTCTTTGAAAGTATTATGAAAGCATTCCTCTTGGCAGACACGAGTTTTTCTGATTAGTTCATCAGTTCACTGACTGCAGGTTACCATTCATTATAATTGCTTCTAATTTTTTTCATCTTCATTTAAGTAACTTCTACCAATTAAATTTAGGTGGTGCAATATTGGTACTCACAATTATTATTGAAGTTAATCAGAAGCACAAATGAAATGCAGGTTACCAAGTAATCATTTTTTTAGTAGGTAGTTGTTGCTTGGTGGGTGAGAAAACTTCTTTTATTATTATTATTTTTTAACTTATAAAATAAGGGAGGTGGTGGGGTCCTTTTGTCATCTTTTGTCTCTCCTTTCTATGCTTTACTGTCCTTGAAAAAGAGGAAGGCATGCTTCTTTTATCTATGATTTGTCTTTCTGCCCTCCATTATGCAAGGTATGGAGGTATACCTATACGTATTGGAGGTGTATATACAGAGAGAGAGAGAGAGAGAGAGAGAGAGAGAGTTTTTCCGTAATAAATGGTAAAGTGTCCCTTTCAGGACATGGAGATGGTGGTTGTGGAGTCAATTGATGGTTGCTTGCAGGCTGCAGCCATTTGGTCCATCTCAAATAATGAGTTTCTTGAATTGCACATAAAATCATGGAAATTCTTGACTAGATAGACCCTTTGAAATAGAATGATGATCCTAATTATATATATTTTTTAAAATTTAATTAAAATTTTTCACCAAAATAAATTAAAATTTTAAAAATTTACACTCTCTTTGATTTATTTTATTTGTGAAAATATAAATTCAGTGTTCCTATCATTTTCTTCCCCACCTATTCTCACTTTCTATTATATTGTATTCAACTAACCTACTTAACTCCATTATTGCCACCACTCTCTTGCATTGATCAATCTTGCACCATGGGACCCCCTCATCGGCAATTTCCTCAGTTCTTTCTCCTTAATTTTTCTTTTAATCTTCTTTGTATTTTCTTTGTTTATTTGAAGTTAATTATGTCTATTATAAAAATTAATTTTTATATCAAGCAAGAAAATATATCATTCTCTTTATATTGATATTGTCTACCAATACAATCTATTCCCCTACGTCATCAACATTCCTTTAAATTATTAATTTATTAGTTCAATAATTAAATATTTTATAATATAGGTAATAAAAAAAATTAAATTCTAATAAATGTTATGTTTAATGTTAGAGTATTTTTAAAATTATAATATTTTAAATATAAATTTTAATTAGAACCTCTCTCTCTATATATATATATATTCATCCTAAACAATGTAAATTGTAACTGATTTACGCTTGCTTTTTTACTTCATATCTTTTTTGTTTACGTTACTTAAATTTTTTGACTTTTGATATAATATAAGATGCTAATAGCCTAATAATTTATTTATTTTTATTAACTATAATAAAGGGTTTTAAGCTCAAATACATTAGAAAACTTCTAACTCAAGAAATCTCTATCATTTATTATTGGACTAGTAATTTATATTCTAAATTATAATGGAGAGCCCTAAGCCCGAATAACAGGAGACTTCAGGGCCAAGAAATCTCTATTACATATCAATATAGATAAGTGTTCGTTAGATAAAAGGCATCTTAATTGTATATTTATTCTACTTTTTTTAGGACAATTCAAATATTTGTATGGTTTTATAATTTTATCTAAACTTTTAATTTTGATTAAGCATTCTAACCTTTCATAATTGGGTGTAATTATAACTAAGACCTAAATTTGAATTTAAAAAGTTTAAATTTGATTCATTATATTTATAATTACAGTAATCAAATGCCTTAAACTTATAACTATAATAACTAAAAGCTCCAAAAAGATTTTGTATCTTGGTAACTAAGTTAATTGATTATTTTAAAAATTATTATCATATCAGTCAAAAGAATAAAATTAGCTCATCTAAAACATATATAAATAAATTTCTATAGATTTGGATAGTAAAATTTAAAGTTTAAAGCGTTTAATTATCATAATTGTAAATTAAATAAATAAATTAAAATTTCTTTAAATCAATTTTATACGCATCCAATATAAAAGATTAAATAAAAATATAAAATCACACAAACGTTTGACATTTAAAATCGAATGGCTTTTTTTAATATTTTACTTTCATATGATAATTACTTTTATCATCTCATAATGATTAATGATAAAATAAAATCTACTTTTATTTTAACTATGTAATCACGTAAAATTCTTAAATGAAATTAAAATGCAAAGAAATCGATGTTAGCGAGTTGCAATATGCACGACAAATATATATATATATATATATATATATATATATATATATATATATATATATATATATATATATATATATCTATTTTTTAAGTCATTATGCAAATTATATGTACGCAGCGAGTTGATTAGATTACTATGAAAGATATTTGTATTAGAACTTTTCTTTATCAATTTTTTTATCAGAGATCAAATTAAGTTCACTGGGGATAAAGCATTATAATCATGGCCTCAAGACATAAAACATAGAGAACCAGGAGACCCAAAAGTCTAGCTCAGTTATAAAGCCCAACCCCTTACACAAAACTTGCCTAGTTACAAAGTTCAACCTCTACCTAGAAATTAGGGGTATACGATTTCAGTTTCGATTCTAGTTTATGGTCTATCTAGGAACCGAAATCGAATAGAACTAATTAAATTTTGATACGATTTCAGTTTGGTATAGTTCTTGATTCTTCAATTCCGATTCAGTTCAATATGGTTCCCATACAATTTTCGATTCTTGAAATAATTTTATAACATTATTTCTATAAAAAGTCATATTTAAATAAGTATTTAAGTACTAAAGTATGTTATTAATACATAAGATATCATATAATATATTTTTTAGCTATTTTTGGATTACATAATCTATAAGTATAAAGTAGATATATAATTTAAAATTAGGCATATTATATAATATAGTAGTAAAAATATATTATATAATATACCTTTTAGCTATTTATTCATTACATAATATTTAATTATAAGTTGAAAATATAATTATGAATTAAGCTTATATATAGTATAATAGTACACTTCGAAGTAAGAATTATAAAGTAATTAATATATTTATGACAAAAATTATTAAGGAGGTGTTTGGTTTATCTGTTAGGTGTAGAACAGACAAATTATAGTGTTTGGCAAGCTTAAAAAAATAAAACTGATAACTGATGGATAACTGATATGATACTTATCAACTGCAATTTGTATCAGCTCTATTTTTAGAGCTGTTTCTCATCAGCTAATAGTTGATTTAGTTTTATTTTTTATTTTGACCATATTATCCTTTTTTATTTAACTTAAAAATTAATATTATTAATATTTTTATTTTTTTATTTGTAATTTTAACATTTTAATTAACGTATTTCAACTTTGTTAAAATATTTTTCATTAATAACATAAAATATAAAATATTTATTTATATCTAAAAACTTAAAATTAATTATAAATTTTTCTATTAACAATAATAATTATTTTATTATTTAATCTATATTTTTAAAATTATTTAATTATCTTAAAAAATAATTATTTTCTTATTTCAATAATAAAATAAATGATATAATATAATAAATTAATAATTATATATTTATTTAAATAATATATTAATTTAATAATTATATATTTAATTTAATAATAAAATGAATAATATAATATAATAAATTTATAATTTTATATTTATTTAAATAATAAAATAAATTATATGATATATATATCCTTATTAGTCATTTCACATATCAACAGTAACAGCTAAATATAATTTTACCAAACCCTTAACATAAAATAGCTATCATCTGCTATTAATTATCAGCTATCAGCTAACAGTAACAGCTATCAGGTAACAGCTATCAGTTGTATTCAATAATTAAACCAAACAGACCCTAAGAAAAGTGGAGAAATAAAATATAATATTAGGATATATTTAGCCCATAATTATATATACATATATAAATATATATAATTATATTGAAAGTGTAGAACACATCTAAAAAATTATAGAAAACACATATATAATTTCGATTCTCGGTTCAGCACGGTTCCAGTTCAGATCTTAGTGAAGAACTAGAATCAAACCAAAGTATCAAAATAAGTTTAGTTTAATACTACTCTTATCAGTTCAATATGATTTTTCATTTCGGTTCGGAACCTCCGAGAACCGTGCATAGCCCTATTAGAAACCCTAGGGAGTACCTAAGGAAACAAAACACAGAGCCAACATAGCATCACCAACCTTTAACTTTGCACTGAAATAGGGAGGAGAAGCTCGCCATCATCCATAGTAGAAGCTCAGTGTGAGCAGGCAAAACTTTTCAAAAATGACCACGCTAGAACTAAACCTAAAGATTCAAAAAATCAAAATCATTGACTTCGAGAGGGTGATTCAGGCAAAGCTTATCAGACTCTTACTCTCTTATAGCCTTGAGAGTTAGCTTGGCCTCTAGTAGAGAGAGTGGCTCTGTTAGGCTATGCACGATTCTTAGGGGTCCCAAATCGAACTAAAGAATCGTACCAAATCAACAAGAACTGTAACGAATCGAAGTTATTTTGATACTTTGATTCAGTTTTGATTTTTCACTAAGAATCGAACATAAATCGCACCAAAACCGAATCGAGAACTAAATTTATACATATATTTTTATATGTTTTTTTTAGATGTATTATATATATATATATGAACTAAATGCAATCTAATATTATATTTCATTTCTCTATATTTTTTTAATAATTTTAGTTATAAATACATTAAATTACTTTATAATTCTTAATTATAAATATATTATTATGCTATATATACGTTAATTCATAATTATATTTGTATGTTATAGTTAAATATTACATAATTAATAAATAGTTAAAATGTATATTATATGATATACTTTTATTATTATATTATATAATATACTTAATCTTAAATTATATATGCAATTTATAATTAAGTATTATATAATTTAAAAATAGTTAAAAAGATATATTATATGATATATTATATATTAATAAGCCAATTCAAAACTTAAATGCTAATTCAAATATAACTTTTTAAAGAAATAATTACATTAAATTATTTTAAGAATCGAGAACTGAACCAAAATTATACCGAATCGAATCGAAACTGAAAAATCCAGAATCGTATTGAACTGAAATCAAAATCATATTGAAATTTCTGTTTCGATTCCTAAGCAGACCTGAACTGAATCAAAACCGCACACCTCTGGGCTCTGTGACCTCAATGGTGCCAAACACTGCAGATAGCTCTAGGCCCAGACACAAGTGCAGCAAGACCAAACCCACACATAAGTCTTCAATGGTTCCCTCTCCATATCTTCTAGACCTACAAACAAACCATCCCAAAATATATTTACACCCGTTTCGAAGATGGGGAGAGTAAACCCACAATCCAGATAGAGAAGAAATCCTTGGACAGGAGAAAGTCGCACAAGGCAGCAGCAAGGAACTGAGCACAAAAGAAGAGAAGAATAGAAACAAATAAATATCTTTCTCTAGTTTTTAGAGAGAAGGGTATATATATATATATATATATATATATATATATATATATATATATGTGTGTGTGTGTGTGTGTGTGTGTGTGTGTGTGTGTGTGTGTGGACCTTTTAACTTATTAAAAAATTATTATACTTTGTTTGAGTCAAGTATCCAATTAAAGATGGATATGTCGCTTTCAAGAAGTAAGTAGGATCTACACTTTTTTTACTTTAAAATGTTATATATTCTATGAGTGCATATATTATAAGTTAAATTTTATATAATAATGAGTTTGATAATATTTATATTAAATATTTATAAGTTAAATATAAAAATCCTAGACCCCATAAGTTTTAATAAACTTAATTTTGATAATAATAAAACTTAATAAAAATTACTTTAATTTTTTTCATAATTTTTAAAATGATTTTATAGGGCAAAAATTTTTACTTTGTGTTGAAATTAGTTGACTACTTTTTACTCGACAAAAATTTTAGTTAATTAATATTGTCTGTTTTGACTCAACTCTGTTTGCATCACTTTTATACAATAACGGCTAACTTTTTGAATTTTAAAAAGGTATTGGACACATTGGCCAATGGAGATTCTCAGCCATGAAACATACCTATAAAAGACTTCATTTACTACCTTTTTAACTAATTAAAGTGTTCATACTCATTGAGAATTTGTTAACTTTCATTTAACATTCTCTTGTTTTTAAGTGACAAATCTTCTCTTGTTCTTAAGTGACAAATCTTCTCTTTTAATCTTATAACATTTATGTTTGTACTTGTGAGTTAATGAGGGTGATTATAACCCAATCAAAACCTTTTTAACGTTGTTTGAATGTGAGTACACACTTGTAAATGGTTATTAAACATCCACCCAAGCCTATGAGTTGGTTGAGTGAAGAGAAGAAAGGTTTCAAGCATCTGAAAAGCTTACTGAAATTATAAAAATATTTACAATCTTACTAGTTGAAAACATCAAATAATGGCAAAACTTTTAGTGAGACTTTGAAAAAAGTAGATATAAACTATAAAAGTCAAGCCACTATAAATCTGGTGTTTAGTATTAATATTTTCAAAATGAGTTTCAAAATCACATTTATGAATTTTAAATAACCTCCGAGATAAAATTAGTATGTGCTTCCTTTTGATATTTGGATTAACCGAGCTTAGTATCATTGCAGTAATATATTTTTGACATATACAATAAATCAATGAAAAAATATATCAATCACACACACACATATATATAATTTTTAATTAAAAATAATAAAGTATTATTAAATTTTAATTTATTAAAAATAACCAAATTGAGCAAATTTCCTCAAGTTTTACGAATTTTAGTTAGGTTTTATAATTTCTAATTTTTAGAGGTTTTGAATTTTCTAATTGAACCTTTTTAAATTGGTCTGAGTTTCAAAACACTGATTATTAGATTAATATTATAGATTATAAATAGGGATAATTGTCAAAAAAATCTTATACTTTTTAATTTTTTTGTAATTCTACTCTACATTATAAAAATTATCAATTAAACTCTAAACCTTTTAATATTTGTCAATTCTACCCCACTCTTAAAAGAACTGATATCTTACTAACAAAAATGCTACGTAAGACGTCGCGTAAGTATGATATAGTTACAATCAACATCGTAGAAGAAGACATATCTTTGAATGAAAGAAAAAAATATGTTTAATTTAATGTAAATATCTTGTATTAATATATATTTGACAAATTACACTTAAATAATGCTTTTATGTTGATAGATGAAACAAAGATATGGGATTAGAATACTTGAAGAGATTGAGAACATGTGTTTTTTGGGTAGAAATGTATTATTTAAGTATGCTAATATAATTAAAAGTATTGCATATTATTAAAATTATAATCTTATATAGCACTTACATGCCATATCTATTAGTAAAATTATAGTTTTTTTAATAGTTAGGGTAGAATTAGTAAGGGTTAAAAAATTTATAATTTAATTGATATTTTTTATAGTATAAAGTAAAATTATAAAAATTTAAAAAATATAAAGTATTTTCGATAGTTATTCTTTATAAATAATATAAATTAAATAATATAATTATTAATAAATTATAAAATAATAAAGTCCATATTTATTTTTCCAGAGACCCATATTTCTTTTTTTTTTCTGTCTTGTCTTTGTTCCGATGTCTAATGGTGAGAAGGATAGGCAAACTATATAGTGCTTTTAGTGCATGTACACTATTATTTATAAAGGAACTAATCCCAATCTTTTACATTTAAGCTAGCTTTTTTGTTAATGAGATGTGCATTATTTTTTAGTATACTTGAGTGTGTCTAGTAACTTATTTGATAAGGGTAATGCCAAAATCCCATCAAACTTAGTTTTTGTTGAATTTTATTGACTGTTAGATTTACTTTTCTGCTAAATGTAAAAGTTGCATAGGCACTGACTTTATTGTACACAACTTTTTGAGAGTTTTAATGAATATTTAAATAATTAATAATGAATCTTTTGAATTAAAAAAATAAAAATAAATAATAATAATAATAATAATAAGTCAACATCAAATAGATCTGAATTTTATGAAATTAATTATTTAATTTTCATATTTATAATCTAATATATTTCTCAAATTAAAAATATAAATTCACCATAAATCACAAGCAATAAAGAACAATTGAAGTAAAATCCATAATCACAAAAAACAAAAACTCAATCGAAACAAAATCCATAATCACATATATATCAATAAATCACAAATAACATATATCTCATTTCAATTCCTTTCAATTAAGACTAGAACAGCATAAAAGTATATAAATCTCAAGTACATTTGTTGGTTACCCACATCAAAGTGGAGTCTTCTATTGCTCTTTGGCTACATTTTTCTCCATTTCCCTTCCTATGCTCCTTTTATTTTCTTTCATTTCAAATTCCCCTCTCTAGCACTTTCCTCTAATCAAACTCTTAAAACCTTCATCTTCTGTATCAAACTTTGAATCCATGCCCTTCAGTTTCCCCTCACACACTACCACTGGTGGAAAAGCATTTATGAGGCTGGAATGAAATTCACCCAAACATTACAATGAGAAGTTAATTGGGGGTTTTTTTCTTTAAAGATTTTGAAGCGGCAATGAGAATGCAGGGTCGAAAAGTTCAAATCTCCAAGAGATGTAGACGGACATAGAACACATATGGCATCAACAACAATGAGAAGACATTCATCAAATATTAAGAACTATGCAAGATATTTTTGATAATGATATAGCTCCTTAAAATACATATAATTAATCTAGTATCTTGTATTTTTGGATAGCCCATGAGACTAATGATATTTAATAGTTCAACTATGAGATACGTTCAATTTGTTCAACCACAATAATATACATTTAATAAAAGGAAAGAATCTTAACTATGACATCAACAACAATAAGAAGACATTCATCAAATATTAAGAACTATGCAAGGTATTTTTGATAATGATATAGCTCCTTAAAATATATATAATTAATCCAGTAACTTGCATTTTTTGATAGCCCATTAGCCAAATGACATTTAATGGTTCAACTATGAGATACATTCAATTTATTCAACCACTGTAAGATACATTCAATAAAAGGAAAGAATCTTCACTAAAGATAAGTAATCTTGGTAAGATTGCCAAATATAGTAATATCTATAATTATACACTATAAATAAAAATATAATCCTATAATTATGCTAGCTAATAATATCCATATAATTACATAATTGACTTACCATAATCAATCATTGTCTATATCGAGGTATGTTCTTTCCCCTTAATTAATCTAATACACTATTCTCTCATATCAGCTCTAACTTGAGCATCGAAGGGTCCTCATTGGGTCCATACTCGATGGACCTATGGCCCATTTATTTTCTGTTTTGCAAGTCCATATCCATAAAAAATTTTAATGGGCTACAACGGTGGCACCGTCTGTGGAAAACGACACAAAAAGTTGTGTTTCTCTCTTATGTTTCTTATATTCTGAACTCAAAATGGGAGAATGAACTAAGTGAGAGGATAACTTATGGTTTGTAACAACCTAAAATTTTTTTTATCATATTCAAGAAATTTCTAAATTAACTCAGGTATGATCTAAAAAATTTATTTACAGTCACATGCGTTTTTTTTTTTTTTTTAAATTTGCCAAAAGGCTATATATCCTATTGGACGATCAATCAATGAAATTCTTCTTGTAGTAAGTATAAATACTTTATCATTGCATTACTCTTTCTTCTTTGCTATTACGTGCTTATATATAACCCATGTGCTTCAGGCAATATTTTCATATTTTATTTTACAAAAATTTAACATTAAGAAAAAAAAATCATATTTTTAATTGCCATGGAGTATTTTTAATAGTTTAACAATTGACGGGAAATCATTGTGAAGTTTTAGAACTTTCAAATTATTTGAACTTATAAAAATTCTTATTTAATAATTTTTATTTATTTTACAAAATTGTCAATATTTCTATAGTAAAGAAACGGCCTTGCTTTATGCTAATAAAAGAGTCATATTCAATAAGCCCATCGCTGCATCTTCATTTTTGTATTTTGTGTCATTACTGTGTTTTGTTGAAAATTATCTATAATGCTTCCAATTAATATTATATGAATTTTAGTCAATTTTCCTGACACATAATTCTATTATTATCAAAATTAAATTCACTGCTTGACTTTAAACGAATAAAAATTATAATTATATTTTAATTTAATAGGACTTGAAAAAATTATATGATTCTAAAAATTAATTTTTAGAATTATTTAGAGGCAATAGTATAAGCTCCATTAGATTAAATTATAGTATAAGTTTGTCTTTAAGATGAATGATAATTGGAGACACCTGAAATTATTTTAAAATTTACCACTCAAATTTCCATGATCTAGCATTGGTTTTGATTTCTATTTAGCTCATACTTATTATGTTGTAGAATTTAGATGCGATTGAAATTAAAATTCACTTTATAACTATGTATATATAAATATATATTTATGAATAACATATCACTCTCAAATATTCTTTAAACCTGAAGGCCTTTATTTTTTTATCAAAATAAGTTGGTAAATCCCCTGGAGATGTACATTACACATTCCATTTATAATACTATTTATTGAGAAATCATGGATAAGTTTACAACATGCATTATATGGATTATCTTCACAAAAATACTTACACAAGTATTTTTTTTGCAAATAAATTTTAAAATGTGCTTAGTCCATCCACGATAATAGTTCACCAAGCTAAATACACTGAAGGTGCTTAGCCCATTTACGATGATAATTCACCGGGTTAAATAAATTGAGGGTGCTTAGCCCATCAACGACGACAGTCCGCTAAGCTAAAAATCTAAGGATGCTTAACCCATCCACGGCGATATTCTGCTAAGCTAAATAGAATAAGGGTGCTTAGTGTATTTACGGTGATAGTCTATTAGGCTAAAAAAATCTAAGGGTACTTAGCCCATCTATGACAATAGTCCATTAAGCTAAAATAAAGGTGCTTACCCCATCTAAAATGATAGCTCACCAAGTAAGTAAATTAAAGGTGCAAGTCTACCTAAGGAATAATTTACCAAACTAAGCAAATCGAAGGTGCAAATCCACCTAGGGTGAAAATTCTATCATTATCAAGTTTATCAAGACGATAGTTCACACTAAAAAAAAAAAATTTAGGGTGATGACTTAAGCTTCGACTTGTAAACAAACCTAAAGATTTGTACTCGAGGGGAAGACTAATGATTTAGCTCCTCAAAATATATATTGATCTAGTAACTCAGGTTTTTGGATAGTCGATAGGCCTAATGATATTTAATGATTCAACCATGAGATTCATTCAATTGGTTTAACCACTGTAAGACCTACTCAATAAAAGAAAAGAATTTTGATTAAAGATAAGTAATTTTGGTAGGATTGACAAATATAGCAATGCCTATAATTTTACACTATAAATAGAAATATAATCATATAATTATGCTAGCTAATAATATCCATATAATTATATAGTTGACTTACCATAATCAACCATTGTCTATATCCTATATAGAGAGATCAGATCATCTATGAAGGTATGTTCTTTCTCCTTAATCAATCTAACATACTATTCTCTCATATCAGCTCTAACTTGAGCATTAGAGGGTCCTCAATGGGTCTATACTCGGTAGACCTCTGACTCATTTTTTTCTATTTTGCAAGTCTATACCCACAAGAAATTTTCATGAACCACAACAGATAACATGAGAACTAAATCATTGACTTAGTAATTTATCATATATAAAATGCAATACTACAAAAATGTCCATGCTTTCTAACAAAGTGAGAAAAGCTAACAGTTAGATTTACCTTTTTGACAAATGCACAAGTTGCATAGGCATTGACTTCAGCGAATTGTGCAAAACTTTTGAGTGTTCTGATAGATGTTCAAATAAATAATAATAAAAAATTTTGAATGTATAAAAAGAAAAAAAAAACTAATAAAGACCCAAGTTAATGTCAGACAAATAATTCTTTTGGATGCCAATTTTTGTTTACGTCTGATATATATAAATAAATTTATATTTAAAATAAATACGATACATATATTTTTAATATAAATAAATTTATAAAAATATTTTAAAATTAGAAATAACATCTTAAAAAAAAAAAAAGAAATAATATCTTAAATGGTAGCAGCGTAATAGTATCTAAAAGTATCATTGTCCCTTGCTTCTCTCTCTTTCCATTCCTAAACCCAAAAATATAATACATCTCAAATTAAAAATACAATTTGACCATAAATCATAAGCAATAAAAATTTATTGAAATAAAATATATAATAAAAAATAACAAAAACTCAATTGGAAAAAACTCATAATCACAAATCCATCAATAAATCACAAATAATGTTGGTTACCTACATCACACTTCACAGTTCACTCTTCTATTCCCCTCTCATGGCTTCATTTCTCTTCACTTCCCTTCCTCTGCTCCTCATTTTCATTTCTTTCCTTTCAAATTTCCCCTTTTTGACACTTTCCTCTAATTATACTCTCAAAACCTTCTGTGACGATCTGACCTAGAAAAGTGATCCAATGAGGGCGGGGAGTGGCATGAGAGAGTAAACTCCCTACAAGCTTCTAGGATGGCGAGGCTACCTAGGGTAGTGAAATTTGGAGTACAGAAATGAATCGAATCATACATTGAAATGGGAAAAACTAATCATTAGAGGCTCCTTTTAGTGGAATGGCTTGGAGAGTGAAGAACTTCGGGGTTAAGCGTACTCGCTTGAGAGAAATTCTGGGATGGGTGACCTTCTGGGAAGTTCTCTATTCCACCTATGGGACCAAACCGTGAGGCTCAGGATGGTGTAAGCCAAAGTGGATAATTCCTGTAGCGGTTGGAGCAGGGGCGTTACAGATGGTATCAGAGCCGAACCCTCTATAGTAGATGTGTAGTTCGAGGACAAACCAGGCGAAAGTTAGTGGGCTTGTGACGACCCGACCCGAGAAAGCGGTTTGATGAGAACAGGGAATGGCATGAGAGAGTAAACTCCCGACAGGCTTCTAGAATGGCAAGGCTACCTAGGGTAGTGGAATGCGAGGCACAGGAATGAATCGAACCATACATTGAAATGGGAGAAACTAATCACTAGAGCTGCCTTTTGGTGGAATAGCCTAGAGAGTTGAAAAAACTAAGGGGTTAAGTGTGCTCGTTTGAGAGAAATCCTAGGATGGATGACCTCTTGAGAAGTTCTCCATTCCACTTACGGGACAAACCATGAGGTTCAGGATAGTGAGCCAAAGCGGACAATTTCTCTAATGGTTGGAGTAGGGGCGTTACACCTTCATCTTCCATTTTGACTCTAAATCAGATCCCTCCACTTTTCCCACACACTTCCACCGGTGAAAAGGCATATATGAGGCCATAGAGAAATTTACCCTCAAAAAATTATAATAAAAAGTTAATTAGGGCTTATTTTTTCTTGAAAGGTCATGAAGAGAGGGTGTGTTCAGTGGGGCCGATATAAAAAACATAAACAAAACCATTAAGTTAAAATCTTTAAGAGGGCCAATATAAAAAATAGTGCTTCTTCTCTCACAAAAAAGTAAGTCCTCTTCATATTATAGAGAGTGAATCCCACATAATTGTGAGAGATGATGCATATATACCAAATGCACCTAATAATTTCTCCTTCAAGAGATGCAAATAGACATAGGACACACACAGCGTCGATGGCAATAAGAAGGCACTCACTCTACACAAGCAGGGCAGCGTAAGCACCTAGTATTGCGAAAGTTATGGTTCCAAAAGCGTGACCAATTGCTTACAAAGTCTGCTAAAAAAAAATTCAAGAATTTTCAATTCTAATATATTTTTTACTTTTGATGCTACGATTAATAATGGACACTATAAGAAAATAGACCTTTAATGACAGATTCATGGATCTGTCACTAATAAACAAATTAATAGTTGATTAGCTATGAATTCATTGTTGATCTGTCCCTAATCCGCTTGTGAAGTCTTCTAGCGGCAACTATAATCCGAAGCTAATTTAAAATTTTACTTTAGCAATGAATTTTAATATGTCGCTAAAAATATTAATGACGGATTCATGTATATTTTATTGCTAATCAATAGTATTAGCGATAGAATTTCAGTTCATTGCTTAAAGTCATTTTTTTAGTGAGAATGGATGTTATATTTATCTCCATTTTCTCTGGTAATGGAATTTCCTCACCTTATTATCTCATTCCCATAGCCACTGGTTCTTTCGATGTCATTTCCAGGGATTTTCATATCATCTTCTACTAGAATGATGGACCTAATCGAATGTCTTTTACAAACCCAAAAAAGGTGGAGGTAAGGATTTGCGGGAATAGCTTATATGAGCTGAAGAGAGAGAGAGAGAGAGAGAGAGAGAGAGAGAGAGAGAGAGAGCCATGTTTTGTGGAAAATGATTGGGCATAAAGTAGGAATAGATTAAGTAGAGGTGAAGATATATGAAAAATGGCTTACAGGATTAGAAGGGAGAGAAAATGTGGGAGATGGAGAAGGAGATTATAAAGAGACTAGATTAATTTTTAAATTATTTAATATTTATCTTCCCTCTAAGAATTAAATATTAATTTTGAAAAGATGCTAGATTTATAATTGCATTCTTTAAGGATTTAAATTTATATAAATAATACTTAATTTTTAATTTTTTTAATATTATATCAAACTCACCCTAATAATTAAAATGGATGAAATAACTAATTAATTAATAAAATTAAATATTAAGAAATATGTAATGTATTTATGACAATTTGATGACTAAATAATTAATTTTGCTATGCCTAATGAATGTGTTTACTAATAAAATTAGAAAATCTAAAGTGAACTGCAACTTTTCGGAGGAACCCACACCAGAAGCAAAGGAGAATCTGGATATGCACACGTGGCAACATATTAAGAAGGCATTACCAACGATAGGACAGGAGGGCAGTGATGTTATAAAAGCTTTAGAGGCACAAAGAGTCAGACAAAAGCCAAGAGAGGTTAGTATGGATAAGATTCCCCGTATAATATCGAGAGTCACGAGGGGTGAAACCGCTGATTTGTACTATCACATAAAATTTTATTCATTTAAAAATAAAAAAGAAAAAGAAAAATAGAGTAAGAGTTTCAGATGCTGTTGAGCTGTTACATACAAAAAGCTTTTGCATGAGAACCGCTCATGTGATTTGTGCAGCCTCTTCTGCTAAGAACCACAAATTCTGGTTGACCATTCAACAGTTTCAATGTATTGTTTTATTATTATTTCATTTTTAAATTTTAAAATATAAAAATAAAAATAATATATAATTTTTGATATTATTAATTTTAATTAAATTTAAATTTTATAATTTTAAAAAAATTTTAATATTATAAATTTAAAATTTATAAATATAAAAATATTTTATAATAAATTTTATTTAAAGAATCGAATCAAACTAAATTAACTGTCACCGTATGCAGCACAATGCAGGACATTCCATGTCCTTAAAGTAACGTCATAGAGTGCATGACAAATTATCAGCTTGTGGCTTATAGTGGGTCCTGAGGAGAAGAAAAGGGAATTTTCTTTTGACGGTTTAAGAAAAAGGGACTCATCATATTACAGGTATTTATTATTTATTTAAAATTTAAAATAATATCAGCTTTTCTTTTAACATATTTTATAAAGAAAGCAACAAGCAACCGATTGCCTAGGTTAACAGGCGCGAGGATGACACGCCAATAACAACAAATACACCTCTATGAGTGAAAACAAAGAAAAATTATAGTGTACATGCAAATCACATGTAAAAAATGTTATTAATAAATTTTTTCATTACACTCATTAATTTATAATTTATAAATCATATCCTCTTAAAAACATATAACTAGGATCATAAAAATAAAATTATTACAATTAATGTGGTTTTATTAAATCATCTATAGCACCAGCAAATGAAGATCAGTAATTTCCCACAGCAAATCTCGTTTACAATCATATGTGCAAAGATACAAATCTCACTTACCATAAGCTCAACCTTACATTAGGAACCGTGCACTATTGTACGGCCAAATGGGAACCATTAACGGCGTGACTGAGGATATCTATAAACAAAGCAAGCCGCATTGGTCCCATCGCCCGCCCTAACGGTAAGCGGACGGAGTCATAACAAAATCCTAGTATAGACATTTGACACGCTCTCACGTGCCAAATGTCAAACATGCGCTGCCACGTTTGCTCACTCAGTATTCCATTTGCTCACGTGTTTCAGCTCTCCCTCGACGCTTCACGCGGCGTGGTCATTGGCCAGTTCAAATGGACGATTATGCCCTAAGTACTTCATTCAATACCATAAGAGTGGAAATACGTATACTGTAATCTTAAAACCATCAACAATATCCAATTATAAATTTTAGGAAATAGACATGAAAGGTTATGAGAAAATTTGATTATATTAATGCTCGGCTTGTTTACCGGGAAAAAGAGTTATCAGTTCAAAGAAAGCACTGTGTAAATTATAAAAGCTCTGGTCCTTGTGTTTGGTTTCCTTTACCTATTTTCTCTCACTTTCATGGAAAAAAAAAGCTCTGTTACTAATTTTTCTTCACCCTGAATTGACTGAAACAGATCTCCGGCATTGACTCAATCTTCAGGTGACTCTGTTACTAGAAGAATTTTGCTGTTTTTTTTAATATTTATTATAATATTTTTTTTGTTACATTAGTAACAGAGGAGAATAACGTGGCATTGTGGAGATTACTGAGAGAGAATCTCTTGGGATTTAGTTGTTTCTGCTATCAATATAATTTTTGTACTAGGAAGACCTATTTTTTTTCGCTTACTCCAATTCATGGAGAAAATCTTTGTGGGTTCAACTTCTTTCCGTGATAGAATAGCTGCTCTTGAGAGATCTGCTAGCTAAAAGAAAACTGTTTTAGGAGCATACTAAGAATATTACAAGGAAATAGAGAAACTGGGCAGTGTCTTTTTACCTCAAACTGGGTTCTATTCCCCTTACACGTTTCTGTGCTTCTTAACCTGTTAAAATTTTTAATTCCTATATTGATTCCGTCTATTTCTTTCTGGCAGGATAGTTCCATCAAATGGGGCCACAGAATGAGGATTTTCCCAGGAAATGACAAGCCAACTCAAAATTGTAGGAAAGATTAAACTTTGCTGAGCAACTGGAAGAGTGACTAGGAAGCAGGAGGGAGGATCGCTCAAAATTTTTAACCTTTCCCTCAAGACAGAGCAATGGATATAGGCAGAGAGAACCAAAAGAAGTTGCAGGTTGAGGATTCATGGATTCCAAAAACTCCTTTTAAGCCTATTCTACCAAAACCACAGGTGATCTACACAAACAGGCAAGGAAACCAGGTTGACCAAGCAAACGGGATGGGATCAAAAGGATTTTCAACAGGTTTATCTCAAGAAACCAGAGATGGAATGTTGAGTGCATGTTTAGATTCTGCTGCCAATGGCAACTGGGAGGCAGCTTTAGAAGCTCAAAAGGGCATCGCTGGTGACAATTCTGAAATGTGCGAAGGATTTCCCATCAACAGCACAGCCAGATGGAACTTTACATCTCTCTTGGCTCTTCAAGATCAGGCCTCAGCAGCCACCACGATTGCAGCGTCAAATAGGATTGAAGATTTCTCACTCGGATCAAACCGTCCTAGTATCAACAGCAATTACTCCCAGGAACCCCAATGTAAGCACAATCTATTTCTCCCTGCTTTTTTATTTTTCACTGCAGGCAGCACACAAGTTCGGTCAATTAGTTTACTGTTTCAGGAAACCAAATTATTTAGGAACCATAGAGATGAAACAATAGAGCATTTAGAGGAGGGATGAGAAAAAACAAAATAGAAATCATAGCTTTAAACGTCAGGGATAACCTTAGCATGTTCATTCTAATGAGACTCTAGAATTATTTCTTATTCACTTAGGAAAAAATAACAATCATTTGTATCCAAAAATAAAATCAACTAGGATTGAAATTATGAACTTTTAATTATCATAATTTTAATTTCTTGATTAGTCTGAAAATTACAGCATTCGTGCAGATGCTAAGCCCATACCTCATGGATCTGCTTACGACCTCAACTTACCTCCCAGAGTAGCAGCAGATAGCAAGACCACCTTCCAGATCATTCCCTTGACCCCAGAGAAGGACGCAACAACAGAATGCGGACAAGTCTCTCAAAATCAAAAGGAGGAGAGAAATAAGCAGGAGAATAGAAATGCTATAACAGTAGTTGACACGCTCCAAACTCACAGGGAACTTCAAGAGCTAGCAAACGATTCATCATCTGCTGCTATTTGCACACTAATCAAGGAAAATCACAATCCTGGCAATGAAGGCAGCCATGCTATTGAAACACCACAGCGGAAGCCTAGAAGGAAAAGGCACAGGCCAAAAGTAATCACAGAAGGCAAACCTAAAACTAAACCAACTGCAAAGCCCACCCCTTCCACTGAGAGCCCAACTGGCAAGAGGAAGTATGTGAGAAAGAAACCACTTAACAAAGCCCCAATACCACCCCTAGCAGAATCTGAAAAAAAACCAACAGGGAAGAGGCCGTATGTGCGAAAGAAACCTCTCAATAAAGCCGCAACAACTACCCCATTTGAAGCAACTGGAGAGTCTATTGATCCAAAAGCACTTGAGCTTGCCAAAAAGTCATGCAGAAGGTCCCTAAATTTTGACATTGAAGGAAAACCAATAGATGACAGCTCCAAATGTAAGCTAAATTGTAATAAAGATTCTCCATTGCAAGCACAAGATGTTAGTAGGGGAAAACAATCAAAATCAATTGTAGCTATTGGGCAAGGAATTGAAGTATTAGTAGAAGCCACGCAAGCAGGCATTGCATATGATCTTGCTGATACTGTGAACCAAATGCTTAAAGATTATATGTCGTTTCCTGAAAAACAAGCACCAAGCACACCACTTCCTGCAAAGACTTATCCTCCAAGGAGAAAAAGGAATGACAATTCCCAAGAGAGCCATGCCAAAGTAGAAGCGCAAGCTATTGCTCATACTGTACAGCAGAACAGACAGATCATGTTGCCAGCTGACACTCAATTGCCATCAGTAAACCCAGACGGCTACAACTGCAGCCCTTGCACAATTTTAACAGAGAAAGGAAAAGCAAATGGATCAAAAAGGAAGCATCTCAGTTTCATTCAACAGCCAGACTCTTGTAGCACAAATCTAACTGGTATTCACTACAATTCTTTACCTGCATACCAGATAATATTTCCAAGCATTTTCAAGAAAAAGAGGACTGAAAAGGGACAAAATTCAACTACATCCGGCACATCTTGTGTGACTGCTGCAAAAGACAAAGGGAGACTAGAAAAAACACGCCCACAAAAGGATGCCAGAGGAGATCCTTCAACATCAACATCCAATTGTTTGATTTGTGCTTCACATTCTAGTTCTAATGGAATTCCAGGTGCACATGGAGAAACAGGAGGCCTTCAGTCTGAACTGCAAACTTATGGCCTCACTATATGCCAGACAGAGAGGCCAACAAAAAAGAGATCCAGCGGTCCTACTCGAATTCGAGATTTGGCTTCACTAGCAAAAATAGGAACAGGTGTGATGCATCAAACTTGCACAGCCAGACAAATACCAGCAAAT
The DNA here is from genome assembly GCF_030052815.1 of Hevea brasiliensis. Taxonomy (NCBI): domain Eukaryota; kingdom Viridiplantae; phylum Streptophyta; class Magnoliopsida; order Malpighiales; family Euphorbiaceae; genus Hevea; species Hevea brasiliensis. Next base: position 112,147,039 of record NC_079497.1, on the reverse strand, counting down.
TATAACGTGCATCAAGTTGAGGACTCGAATAAACCTCATGCATGTATAGAAGCTCTAGTTGCGGAGATGCATGGAACATTGATGACAAAGAAGAGAACTAAAAAGAGAGTCGTTCTCATTAATTCTGCATCCTCCAGTACAAATCGGGAGCAATCACATGGGAAAATCATCTTATACAATCAGAGTCAATTCCTAGCCAAGTCATCAGGTACTTCAATCAAGAACTACATGTTTTAGTTGAGGTCAAAAAAAAAGAACTATTTTTACTAGATAATTATCTTCATATCTTTAAGGAATCTAAATATTCTATGAGGGATTTTCTCATTCACACAGCAATTCGATGCAGGTGCTCCTCAAGAAGTAATATGGAGACAGATGTCTCCAGTTGATGCAATAGTTGAGCAATTACAGCAACTAGACATTAATAGGGAAAGTGGTGGCATTGCATATAAAGAACATAGTGCCCTTGTTCCTTACAATATTAAAAATGAACAGAATGCACTAGTCCTTTATAGAAGAGATGGCACTATTATACCCTTTGCTGATGCATTTGAACCCATCAAGAAACGACGTCCACGGCCTAAAGTTTACCTAGATGAAGAAACTAACAGAGTATGGAAACTTTTGCTGGGAAACATCAATAGTGAAGGCATTGATGGAACTGATGAAGAGAAGGCGAAGTGGTGGGAAGAAGAACGGAAAGTGTTCCGTGGGCGAGCAAACTCATTTATAGCACGGATGCATCTTGTGCAAGGTATACCATTGCAATTTTCCTAAATTTACTTTTATTGGAATTTATGGTGATTACTAGCCAAGTACTAATCCAGGAAAGTATGGGCTATGCAAAAAAAATGAAAATTTACATTCATTATATTATAAACAAAGTCTCTCCAGAATATATCAGCACTGAGAGGCTTTGCATGGATCAAGCATGGGCATTGGGAAAGTGTTTCTACTACATGCATACATTTCACTGATAATCTCCAACATTTGAAGGTAGTTCAAACTGAAATTTTAATGCCATCAAACTTTAGCTTATCAGGCAGCATAATTGACCCATAGAGGGAATTAGTATCACAAGAACTATTCTACAATCAATATGGTATATTCAACAGCGAAAATAGCATACAGTTCACTGGCAACGAAGAGATCTCATTAAAACTTAATAAAAAGCATAGGACATATAGCAGCCAAAACAATTGCATAGATAATATCTCAGATCATTTAGTTTTAATATGTAGAGGCATCTCAACAAGAAACTCCAATGACATGCGTTCACCATGGCTTTCTTCAAACATTTTAACTTACTGATTTAGGAACAAATGGTATGATGTCATTTCTGCAGGGGATAGGCGCTTCTCTCAATGGAAGGGATCAGTTGTGGACTCGGTGATTGGAGTATTTCTTACTCAAAATGTCTCTGACCATCTCTCTAGGTAAAAATGAGTTCCCTAGATAATTTTATGACAGTATGCAAGTAGAAAAGGAGCAAAAGGAAACCTCTCATTCTTTCATTTTCTGCAGTTCTGCATTTATGTCACTTGCTGCACGTTTTCCTTTGAAGTCAAGAAGCAATAAAAATCCATGCTATGGAGAAAGGACAAGCTCAGTAATTGAGAAACCAATAGTGTGCATGCCAGATCTAGAAGAAGCCATAAAATGGAATGAGATGTCAAATCAGTTAATTTGTGACCAAAGCTCCATGACCCTCCATGACTCTGAGGTTGATGAAGAACAAGAGGTGGTCAACAGCAATGAATCTTCTACAAGCAGTAACGGCATTGTTAGCTCCCGAAGTGGCTTAGAGACGTACTATCAATCAAAGGCAAAAAGATCAACCACAGAGACTGCCAAAACAGCAGATATTGGTTATATAGAAGAAAAGAGAAGTTCAACGAATCATGCATTTTCATCTCAAAATTCTGTGATTTCATCTCAAAACTCTGTGGATTCACCAAGTGCTCAAACTGCTGAAAGAAGAGAATCTTACTCCTGGAACAACTCAGATGCAGAAGATTTAATTGATGGATCTAAATTCAATAGTTGGAACAGCTCCAGTTCTTTTGTGGAGCTTTTAATTAAGGCTGGATCTAACAAGCTACATGAAGTTCAGAGTCATGGCAATGGCACCATCTTATCTGATCCAAACTCAAGAGACGAGTGTAAGAAAACCCAAAATGCAGAAAATGACTTCCACGTGCAAAAGATATACAATGCAGATAGTCCTAAAAGCTCCATAGATGCATCTGCAGCCCCATCCAGTAACCGTCATTCGCATCGTATCTCCAACTTAGGAGGTCTGGGAGTTGAATGCTATAAGATGATTACTGAGGAAGCAAGATGTTATGAAGTATCCAAGAACAACAGCAGAAATAGTATGAAAAAGCAAAGTTCCTTCACATCAGAATCTGCCAGTCAAACTACGGATGAAAATAATCTGACTATTGCTGCTCAAGAAGCATCAAGATCTCCAACTCCAAATAATCCATCATGCAGCAAGATTCAGCAAGGCCAGCATATAACCATCCAAACTCAAAGCAAGATTGTTGAAGACGTGAACATTGTCAGCATATCACTGGATCAGATGCAAAACAATGAAATTCAGAAAAAACTATGCATGCCAAATCCAGGAGAAACCCTAGATATTGTGGAAAGTAGCAGTGCACTTAATGAGCAAGAAAGGAATTCACAAAAAACAACTGAATCAGACTTGATTGAGCATGGCTTTTCTGAAATTAGGGAGATTAAAGAAATGAATGATGCTACCAGAAAAGCAAAGAGTAGAAGGGTTGGAAAGGAGATAAGAGAAAATGTTGACTGGGATGCCTTGAGAAAACAGGCAGAAGCAAATGGGAGGAAAAGACAAAGAACACCAAACACAATGGACTCATTGGACTGGGAAGCTGTGAGATGTGCAGATGTTAATGAGATTGCCAACACAATCAAAGAGCGTGGAATGAACAACATGCTTGCGGAACGTATAAAGGTACAAATATTACATTCCAGAAGGACCAGAAAAAGAAAAAAAAAATATTTGTTTTACTCAACATTCTTAGAGACTTTCAGGTTAATGACGCTAACCGATACATCCATCCAGAATTTTCTTAATCGACTAGCTAGAGAACATGGAAGCATTGATCTGGAATGGCTAAGAGATGTTCCACCAGACAAAGCAAAGTAAGTACAAAGCTTTAATTCTAAAATTGGTTGAACACATCAATATATTACTTTAGCAGTTTGTATATCACCATGGCACGATTTTTTGCTAATAATATCATATAGTGAAGACAAAGTGTATTGCTTATTTGGCCTATTAAAATATATATTAAATGCAGATTGTTCTTGTAGGGAGTACCTGCTAAGCGTAAGAGGATTGGGACTGAAAAGTGTGGAGTGTGTAAGGCTTTTGACACTTCACCATCTTGCTTTTCCTGTAAGTTTAAACTAGTTTTAACTTCTATTAGAAATAAATGGAGCATATCTCAACTTTTATCAATCTATAACAGGTTGACACAAATGTTGGACGAATAGCTGTACGATTGGGCTGGGTCCCTCTTCAGCCCCTGCCTGAATCACTTCAATTGCACCTTCTAGAGTTGTTAGTATTGCAAACTAAAAGACTAATGATACTACCTACATGTACTTACAACAACAATACTAACTGTGTCCCTACATAGGTACCCGGTGCTGGAATCAATTCAAAAATATATTTGGCCCCGTCTGTGCAAACTTGATCAAAGAACACTGTAATGATAAATGCCATTGATGTTAACTCCCCAGTTGATGAATGCATATATCATATAATTTGTCAAGTTATTCTTAAATAAAATTATTTACTAATCCATTGCAGAATCAATTAACAGGTATGAACTACATTACCAGATGATCACTTTTGGAAAGGTGCATTTTACTTGCTTTAAACCTGAAACTAAATGTTCATTTTTCTGATTAGTGAGAAGCAGAAGCTAAGAAGGAAGCTCTTTGATTTATGCAGGTATTCTGTACCAAAAGCAAACCCAATTGCAATGCCTGTCCAATGCGAGGAGAATGCAGACATTTCGCAAGTGCATTTGCAAGGTTTGCATATAACCTTCCAATCCTTGTAATGTAGGTAGACACACTGCTAAAGTGGCAGCAAAATGCTGGATTTACTTCCATGTATCCACCACAAGCTAGAGCAATTTTTCAAATGTTTATCATGAATGTAAAAACCAAGAACAGTTTGAGCTGGATAAATTATATAACTAAGCTGCAAACAATAGAGTTATCATCTAGGAATATGAATATCAATGTAATGAAGCAAAATTAGCTGTAGGTGGGATTTATACATCAAGTAATGTGAATAGCATATGGATATAATCCACTTGGTTTATTCCATTAGCAAAAACCATGGATGAATGAGAACCACAAACCCTTAAGGTAAACCTTCCCTGAAAATCATTCCCTTGAAGTGCATGTAAAGCAAGATATCTATCAACTTACACATGAACCGTGTTGAGTGCAGTGCAAGACTTGCCCTGCCTGGGCCAGAGGAAAAAGGTATAGTGAGCATAGGTGAAAACAGCACAAATGGGAAAAAGCCTGATGTGATGGTCAATCAACTGCCGCTGCTGCTACCCCAGGCAACTGAATCATCAGCAGGAAATCAGCAGCCAGAATCCAACCAACAATTAGAAGCAAGATATGTAGTCAGACATTGTGAACCTATTGTTGAAGAACCATCATCACCAGAACCAGAATGTCCACGATTAACAGAAAATGATATGGAGGATGCTTTCTGTGAGGATCCTGATGAAATTCCTACAATCAAGCTTAATATTGAAGAGTTCACTCAAAATTTGCAGAACTATATGCAAGAAAACATGGAACTTCAAGAAGTAGACATGTCAAAAGCCTTAGTTGCTTTGACAGCAGAAGCTGCCTCTATTCCCACGCCCAAGCTTAAGAATGTGAGTCAGCTGCGAACAGAGCACCAAGTGTAAGTGGTCATGCCCTTCATTAAACTGTCATGTGAAAGAATTGGTATTCCCAAATGGTCAAAATTCAAATTAGGAAAAATTATGTAGTGGGCCTTGACCCTCCATGAAGTTTTAACTTTTTTTTTTTTGGCCTGACAAACAAACTAGGACATACTTGAAAAATTAGCTGCTGTTCCCTATTCTATGGACCCAGCCAGAAAAGCAGAGCAGTCTGCCAATGAATGAAACGATCATAGACTAAAGATTTCCACTGTTCAAAGTTGAAAGCGCATTGTTTCAAAAAATTTCAGTCTAATTATGCTAATGGAAAAATTCTTTCCAGTTTACACTAATTCTCTTTCCTTTCACCTCATGCAGATATGAACTTCCAGATTCCCACCCTCTACTGCAAGGGGTTAGTTAATTTTGCATCCAGCTAAATAAGGATGTTATTTGCCTCCATTAACCAAATTTCTTTCCTAATGGATGTCTTCTCTGTAATTCAGTTGGATAGAAGAGAACCTGATGATCCTTGCTCATACCTTCTTGCCATATGGACACCAGGTGAGTAAACAATATAGACAAATCTAATACAATAAAGTCCTTTCTGCACAGTTAGGAACATGACTCAAGCCACTCATAAGGCTTGGCTCAGCCCCAAAAACTTAGGTATTTTTGACTTAGCCATTGAAAAAACCAAGCCATAGCCTTACAAGTGAGCTCTTATTAAAAATAAATAAACAAATAATAAAACACAGACAGAATTTTCCAAACTTTGTAGTTCCCAGCTTCAAGCTTGCAAGCCTGTCACATTAGTCATCCGCCGAGTTACCGAGAAATCCCTAGAAATTCCAAAATAACACTTGTTGAATGAAAATAGCTATTTCTAGGGAAGGGTAGTGACAGGAGGAAAACCTCTGCACAGATTATCCATTCATAAGGTGCTATCTTCATTAAACAATTGTGGTTATTTAGGATGGATTTTCATGATCCTCACACAAGCTAATTTTGCACAAAACAGTTCAACTAAGGCCTAATCTAAGTGACCCCAAGATAGCAATATTTAGAACTTGTTTCAGATTATTAGAATTGCAATGATCTGTTGAAATCAGTTCAACTAGCTGATGTTGCTCTTTTAGAAAGTCCCATGTTGAAAAAAAAGTCAAAGAAGACGAGTTGCGCTCTTACCGACTGTGTTATCTCTTAGGACTTTCAATTGAAGCCTGAAGTCCTAGGTAATGGACCTGTGCTTGTATGAATGCAAATTAGCTTTTATCCCTTTTTCATTAGCTCCAAAAGCTCAACAGAAGACGAGTTTCAATTTACACAAGGCCAAAGATTCCAAGTGTCTGGTTAATTTTAGCTCAGTTCCACCCCTATGCTCAAAGTTGAAAATTTATGCTATAGCATATAGTGAACTCATATTGTATTGCCTATACTTCAGTACATTTCTTATCAAATTGCTACTATTAGGTGAAACAGCAAATTCCATTCAGCCACCTGAAAGTAGGTGCGACTCACAAGAATATGGCAAACTGTGTGATGAGAAGGCATGTTTCTCTTGCAACAGTATACGGGAAGCAAATTCACAAATTGTTCGTGGGACGCTTTTGGTGAGAATATTTAGGCAAATTTTCATTATTGTCTTGCATGACTACTCTTAGAAATGATGGAACCAGATTAGGACAGAACACTAACCAATTACTTATAACACATCATCAACAGATACCATGTCGAACAGCAATGAGAGGGAGCTTTCCCCTCAATGGCACATATTTTCAAGTTAATGAGGTAAAAAAATTAACTCCAAAACTCAGCTTACTCAACTCCAGTCTGTGAAATACAGCATCTTTTTAAACTTCAGAATAATACTAACATACATTTATGCAGGTATTTGCCGACCATGATTCTAGCTTGAACCCAATTGATGTTCCTAGAACTTGGATATGGAACCTACCAAGACGAACAGTGTACTTTGGGACATCAATACCAACAATATTTAAAGGTAAAGTTCCTAATTAGATTTTAGTCCTAACAAGTAGCCCAAAGTCATTCATTGGCACTCAAATGTTGTTTTGTTTATCAGGTTTGACAACAGAAGCTATTCAAAACTGTTTTTGGAGAGGTAAGAGATAATGTTGATTCTTCACTTCTATGCCATCCTAGATGCTTTGATTTGAAACCTCAGCTATTAGTACTGCATTTTGTATCTTTGGCTACAGAAAATATAATAAAGCCTAGCAACATATGATAACTGCATGAATTCAGCTCAGCACCGAATGCTTCATATTTTTAACTTGAATACATAAGGAACAACAGATGACCTTGCTTGCCTTAGCCTCATCTAAGTAATCAACATTTTACTGATTTGGTCCACAATATAAATGCACACAAGTGAAAGATAGTAACATTTCTTAGTACAAGTATTGACTATATTTTTAACTTTAGTAAACTTATTACCACTCAGGTCTCCTGACTTGACATTGCAAAATTTTGCATGGGTGATCTCAATCTAATTCCCAATGTCTCAAATCTATGTGTAATAAACACAAACTCAACACAACCTGATAAGCATTGTCATAACACCATTATCGTTAAGAAATACACTACACTTGAATATGGTCCCCTGACATTAATAGGCAAGAAATATAGGCATCTACATTACCTTTGTACAGAATTTGAAAGAGTAAGATGTGGGCAAATTAAACGTTGACGTTGTTGTAATAAAAAAAATAAAAAACCAAACTACAAACACACTTATACAACTGACGAAAACCATATCAAATCAAAGCTTTAAATCTCTCTTAAATGGGAGAGCCGTTGACCGTGCCTAAACCAGTGTGTACATCCACATGCAAGTACCAGTCCATGCACCTAGTGCAGAGACTGGAGAAGAGCATGACCATAATATAATTACAATGAATATTTTCAAATGCAATTCTCAACTCATAATTAATCTTTCCTTTCAGGTTCACTCTAATTTAGTACCTTTCGCCAATATGCTCATAATTACATTTACTTTTATCTTCATCAAAAAGCAGGCACATGTTATTGCAATATATACTAATTAGTTTATAGGTTTCCTTTGGCAAAATGTATGAAATATTTCAAAATTAACAATTTTTTACAAAAAATGGTTATCCTCCTCTTCCTTATTGAACTCGATTTATGATTGCCTATACAGAATACAAATTTGCATAAGGGTTCCTTACTTGTGTACGCTTTATTAATTGCAGGATATGTTTGTGTGAGAGGATTCGACCAGAAGACACGGGCACCTCGTCCTTTGATAGCCAGGCTGCATTTCCCGGCCAGCAAGTTAAACAAGAAAAGGGGCAAGGATTCAAATGATTAGCAGACGATGCCTCAAAATTACCAACGCTATTCGCAGAACGAACAGATGACTAGATGATAGTTTTCAGGCAACAATAACCAATAGCATCACATTCAACGAATGTAACTTGTTTTTCATAAGAAAAAAAAAAGGCGAAAATCTAGTTGAGCTGTATGATCCCATAACTTATGAGGGTGTAGCGTGTACATGTTTAACAAGACTCTAATTTTCTTAATGTTATGCTCGAATTTGAGCAATTCTTCTGAAATAATCGCTATTTCTCACGCTAGTACACAAACATAGAGAATGCTAAAGTGCTAATCTGATGATAAAGAACAAGGAAAACCGAAAATGCGACCTACCGAGAACTAAAGCAACAGCTGCAATTCCAGAAACATCACATTTCCCTAATTGGTTAGCAATAAACACCATCTAAAGATTCAACGAAATCCTAAATGTCAGTAATACTCAAAATACCCAATAATAACTACAATTGCATCCTTAAAGATGATTCAAACTCGATCCATATATGGATCAAGTTCTACTAAACCAGAAACACATAAAAAAGCCGGTACTTGAATGTGATGCAATACAGTAAGTTCCATTTTAGTTATATTTTCAGTAAATCCACCATTTTCTAGTCCAAGTAGAACCGATGGCAACAACGAACATAATTAAACACAAAATAGGGAAACAGAGGCACAAAAACAGGGAAAATAAAATCCAAAATCCAAAGATTGGTGATGAGAGTAAGGTTTCAAGTTCAAAGAAACGTACCTCTTGATCCGAGCAGCGAGGAAGAGTAAGAAAGGAGAGAGAAATAGAGATATGGGAGAAACGTTATGGTGATACGATGCTTTTGCCGCCTTAGCGCCATTTTCATCTTCGTTTTTCCCTCCCAATTTAGGCCTTTCAGTTTAAGTAAGGTAAGGCCCTTGTGTTTGAAATATGAGCCGAAAGTGGCGAGTTTTGGGCTCTCGGTGGACTCCGCGGGCTGTAAACGGATAAATTTAAGGGTTTTTTTTTTAATTTAGTCCCTAAATTTACCATTATTCATTATTTCATCTCTAAGTTTTATATGGCAGAAAAAATATTAACTATTTTTTTTAATTTTATTTTTTATTTCTATTAAATATAATAAAAAATTATATAAATAATAATTAAATAAAATAAATAATAATTTAATTAATTTTATTAATATTTTTTATAAAAAAATATTATTTAATAAAATTTTTATTGATTAAATAAAATTCAAATACAATAAATAAAAATAAAATGAGGAAGAACAATAAACCGTCTCTAATTTTTAATATTATCTATTAAATAAAGATTTTATCGTTAGCTCATAATGAAACTATCAAATTACCTTTCTTGAAATTCAAATGACTTTTCTTGAATTTTTTTTTAATTTTTCTTATTTAAATATTAAATATATAAAAAGGGATTAAAATAAATGAGAAATTTTATTTTTTTCAAATTCTCTTAATTAATTTAAAATATTTTCTTTAAAATTAAAATGAAATGAAGAAAATGTAAAGATAACTATATTATTTATATTAAAATTAATTTTAGATGTCCTTGACATAAGAAAAGAATGCAATATAATAATTATTTCTCCTATTTTAAAAAAATACATCTTTTACATTCTAATTATTTATTTAAACAACATAAATAAAATCAGATTTTCTTTTTTGTTTTTTCTCTTCATTCCCTCATTTAATTTCTCTTTCATTTCCCTGTAAAATAAAGGATACAATGAATAAAAGGGTTATTCTCCTTGTCTCCGTCTCGCTCAATTATCCTTTTGCCTCTTCCCTCGTTATGCTTTTGTTCTTCTACCCAATTCCTTAATCTTCAAGTGTACTGCTTGTTTTGAATTCGCAGTACAATACCCCACTTGCATTTATTGATTTCCCTCGAATTTCCATTTGGTAACAATTCCTCACATTTCCTCGAAGAGAGAGGCAACGCGAGCCAAGTTGTTGAACATTATCACCCGATTGCATATTGATAGCAATGAGATGAAGGGTTCTCATTTTACGATCGAATAGGTTCCTTAAATTACATATCATTGATCTTTCCTTCAATAATTTTACGGGAGAAGCTACCATCTCAGCAATTTAAGAACAGGGTTGCCGCAAAAGAATTGGGGATGGGAGGGAAGAGCAAACCTAATTGAGAAAGAGTAGATAAGGACGGACCAAAGCGGGCTTGCTTGTAGAAAACAGCCAAAAATGCTAAGGAGGCCAAGAAAATCTACACAACGTCAGCGCGTGTCAGTGTCCCTACAGGCTGTGAAGTTCGCATCCTGAACTGATTGGTACTTGTTTTAGGATAGGCAGAGACCAGACCGAGCCGGCCTAACTTTTCAATTTGTTATTATTTGATCATTGAAAGATCCTTTCACCGATTCATGTATATATTGATGTTGATGGTATCACCTACGACCAGACTCGGCCGAGTGCTGATTTAAAATTGGGATTGAATTGAGAGGAGGAGGACTGATTAAGTTTAGCTATTGATCAGTCTATAGGTTTGAATTTGTGTGAAATAAATAATTTATATTTAAATTTAAAATTAAATTGATTTAATTTAAAATTATATTTGAATTAAAATAAAAAGTAATTGATTTAATTTGAATTTAAGCAGAAAGAGTTACTGATTAAGAGTAGTTGTATTACTGTAACCGATTGAGCTGTGTTCACAAAAGAGTAACCGAATAATTAATTGTAATGCAACTGTATAAATATACCTATTAAAATTTAATAAAAATTAATACGGTAACAGATCTTGACTATAATATTTAAATGACTGACATAATTATAAAATAATTTATATTAATTATTCACAATTACTTATAATTAAAAAATATTTTGTATCAATACCTACTTAAAATATGTTGTATAAAATATTTTTCATTTTAAATTATTACATTTTAAAAAAAATATCTAGTTATTAATTTAATATATTTTATTTACTAATTTATTGAAAAAAGTTAGCAAAATATATTTCAAAACAAAGCAAAAATAAATAAAATTAAATAAATTTATTTTAAATTGATAATGATCAATGAATAGAAATATTTTAAAATTAATATGAGATAATAAATAATATTTACGTGTGATTTATATTTGCTATTAAATTCATAATTATTGATATATATGTTGTTATATATAATATAAATATTTATATTTTTAAATATAATCTAAAAAAATTTAAAGATGGCAGTGAGTTACGGGACTTTGAGGGTGTGGCCAGTCTAGTCTCATATAGGTCCGCGCTGGATGAATATCAACATTTTATTGTTAAATTTGATCGGAAATTGTCTAAACAATCAAGTATAATATTCTTAAAAAAAATTAAATTTAATATTCATAGGAATTAAATTATTATTTTCTTTTATTTTTTATATTTTTAAATTTTTTTATAAAAATTAAATAAATAATTGAATAGTTTATATTTATAAAAATATTAATAATTTATTAATATTTTTATTATATTTAATTAATATAAATAAATGTAATAAAAAAATAAACGCATTGAGATAATAATAGATAAGAGTAAATTGAAAAAAATTAATATTTTCTCAACTTTTTAAAAAAGATAAATGAAGTGAGATAATTTTTTTAAAAGTATTTTTTAAAAAAAGGATGAAGTAAGTATATTTATATTTATGCATGAAATTAACTTTGAGAATTAATAAACTTTAATATAAAAATAATTAGTTTTGAAATAATAAAAATAAAAGGTAAGTTTTAAATTAAATTTCAATGATTTTAGTAATAATTTATGAAAATTAGAAAAAAAATTATTAAATTTAAGGAAACTTTACGGACAAAGCATTAAAGTTTTCTGTCAAAGTACCTCAATAAATGATAGTTAAAAAAAAAAATTTTTATTACGTCATCTAAAATGTTAACGTGAGTATTTCATTTGAATTAAAATGAACTGAATTAAATTAAATTAAATTATAAAAATTAAATTATATATTTTAAAAATTAAATTAAATTAAAATTGATAAAAAATAGAATCGAATTGAATCATTATATTTTTGTTTGATTTTTTTAAAATCGATTAATTTTATGTTTGATTAATTTTTTAATTTAGATTTAATTTTTAAGTTATTTAATCTAATTTTAACTTTGATTTAAACTTAATACCTATTAATAATGAAATTAAATAATTTATATACATATAATGAAATATAATTCAAAAAATTTTTATAAAATTAAATTAATTTAAAAATTAATTCGATTCGATTTAAATATATAAAATTATTATTCAGTTCGATTCGATTTAATTAATTTTTTTATTTTTAAGATCAAATTGAATCAAACTAATTAAATTTTTTATAATATAAAATAAAATTAAACTAATTAAATTTTAAAATTAAATCGATTGAATTAAATTAATTTAATTTTTTAATTTATATCGAAATTTGTCCACCCCTGACTAAAAAAAGCGTAGAAAAGATTTATGGTGTGTCCAAATTCGAAGACTACTATTGTGAGTCTCCAAAATAGAACAAAAATAAACGAGAAAATATAAAAAATAAAAAACAACGGCGCGTTAATCCACGTGCTGATCCATTCATTCATGTATCAGTCCGCCGTACAACTGCAAAAAGCCATCCCAATCAGCTTCCCAAGCCTACGTGTGAATGAGATATCTGCTTTCCGACACGGATCCGAAAAGTATCAAGGTATAACTAAGGGAAATTTATCATCTAATCTCTAAAATTTATTATTATTTATTATTTAATTTTTATATTTTAAAAATTAAATAATTTAACCACTTAATTTTAATTTCATCAAAATTGAAGGTGTTCCATCCAAAGAGAAAAATTTATTTAAATAATCTAAAGAGAAAAATTTATTAAATGACTAAATTACCCTATCATCTCTCTCACTCTCTCTCCCTCCATCCTTATTATTTCTCTTTAGCTTTCCCTTCTTTGTGTCTCTGTCTCTCTCTCTCCCTATGATTTCTCTCTGTCTTTCCCCTGTTTCTCCCTTAGATCCAGTGCTATACAATGCAACAACGAAATAGCTTAGCAAGAAATACACGCGACACCAACAAACTCCGCTCTATCCAACTACTCTGACAAAGAAATATAATGGGACATCAACGAAATAGCTTTGACCATAGCCAAAGACACCATTAAATAAAAAATAGAGACACACTCAAGCATTAATAAGATTTAACCTATTAATAAAAAACAAAGACACCATCAAATCCACATTTTAATCAACGCTAACTTCTCTTGATCGATTTAGATTAATCCAAATTAGGAAGAAAAAGAAAATCAAGGAAAATTGGTTTTAGCAGTCAGCGGTGATAACAGGAAAATGGTATGTTAAGCGCTACTTTAATATACTTTTTTGCAGAACCCAATTCATTGATATCTCCTTTATACTCTACAAGCTTAGCCTCTTCTTCCTTGGTGGGTAACATCTTTGCTAGTGCCTCTAGTTGTTGTAAACATAAGCCATCCCCTGCCTTAAATGCAACTCCTGAACAAGTATGCGAAGCCCTAGGACATGCTTACTTAGAGAGGGGATTTTGCTCTTTGCTTCATCATTCTTCATTGTACCTTGCAAGTTGTATCTAAAAAACGATTCTGCCATTTGTAAATTATTGGAAAGGCAGCTGTTAGCTGCCACTTATTTTGTATTTATTTATGGTATTTGTTTAGGAATTTTTGTGTGCATATCTATTCTTACCTTTTGTTGTATGATTCTGATACAATTTTGGTAGTTTAGCTTGATTAGGAACCTATTTGTTAGCTGTAATTTTTTATATATATCTTTGATTTATGGGGCAATAAATATTAGAATTCTTATTCCAAAATTTCTTAGTTCTTTTACATGGTATCAGTGCCATGGCTGATGAAAAGAAAAATGAGAGTTATGGATCAGGGAAGAAAACTTTTATTTCTTACACACTGAATTCGAATGACAATCCAGGTAACTTGATTACCCAAGTTCAGTTGAAGGACGAGAATTACGAAGAATGGGCGCGAGCTATGCAGATTGCATTGCGGGCCAAAAAGAAATATGGTTTTATTGATGGATCTGTTAAGCAACCAGCATATGACTCACTGGAACTCGAAGATTGGTGGACGGTTAACTCTATGCTGGTTTCTTGGGTGTTTAACACCATTGAACCAACGCTTCGCTCGACCATCTCTCACATGGAGAATGTAAAGGATCTGTGGGAGGATATTAAACAGAGGTTCTCGATTGGGAATGGTCCACGAATGCAGCAACTGAGATCGGATATGGCGAATTGTAGGCAGGAAGGTCAACCGATTGTGTCCTATTTTGGAAGACTCAAAACATTATGGGATGAAATAAACAACTATGATCAGATACCAGTGTGTATCTATGCAGACTGCAGATGCAATCTTACCATTGAATTGGAAAGAAAGCGTGAAGAAGAGAGAGTTCATCAATTTTTCATGGGCTTGGATAAAGAAGGATACGAAACAGTACGCTCTAATATTTTGAGCATTGAACCCTTGACCAATTTAAATCGTGCCTATGCTATAGTTGTTCAGCAAGAGCGGGTGCGAACTATGACACGAACCAAGGTAGAAAGAGGCAATCCTATGAGTTTTGCAATTCGAGCAGGAAGTCGAAATTCAAGGGGGGATAAAGACAAATCCTCAATTTTTTCTAATTGCAACCGAGAGGGACATGATGCTGAAAGTTGTTTCCAACTGATAGGTTATCCAGAATGGTGGGGTAATAGACCACGTGGAACTTCTGCTAGACGAGGAGGTGGTTAAAAGCGTGGCAATGGAACAGGACGTAGCAAGGGAGGAGTTGCTCGTGCCAACGCCACACAAGCAACTAGAGTTGATGGTGGGCGTGGAATTGTTACAGATTCAGATCAAAAGGGTCTTAGTGGATTAAATGAAGAGCAGTGCCCTGCTTTGCTGGGCATATTGAATTCTTGTCAGAATGGTGGCAATGAGAGGCTGACATGTACGCAGATGATATTTTCTTGGATTATTGACACAGGAGCTTCCCATCACATGACAGGAATGTTGGCATTTTTGAGTGAATTGCGTGACATTGTGCCATGCTCAGTCGGGTTACCTAATGGAGAAAAGACCTTGGCAGTGAAAGAAGGAATTGTGTTTCTTGGAGGAGACTTGAAATTTCAACGAGTTCTTTATGTGCCAAATTTGAATTGCAATCTGATCTCTGTATCACAACTACTTAATAATTGAAATTTGGTTATTCAACTCACTAACAAAATTTGTGCTATACAGGACCTAAATTCGAGGAACCTGATTGGAGCGGCTTAGCAATGCGAGGGGCTGTACTTTCTCAAGGGAGTGACATCGGTACATGCTTGCATGGTAACTGATGTGGGGTCTTTTGAGCTTTGGCATAAGAAAATGGGTCATCCTTCTTATAAGGTGGTAGAGTTAATTCTAGAAGCTGGTAGCATAGTTAGGAAAACTAATAAAACTTGTGAAGTTTGTTTTAGAGCAAAGCAAACAAGAGAGATTTTCTTTTCTAGTGACAATAAAGCTGATGGTTGTTTTGAATTGATACATTGTGATTTGTGGGGACCTTATAGAGTCCTAACTTCTTGTGGAGCAATTTACTTCTTAACAATTATTAATGATTACTCTCGTGCTATTTAGATATATTTGCTGAATGAAAAACAAGAAGTAGCTCGTGTTCTTAAGAAATTTGTTGTAATGGTTAAACGCCAATTTGAAAAAAATGTGAAAATTGACAGAAGTGATAATAGAAGTGAATTTATGTGCTTGAAAGAATATTTTGATGAACAAGGGATGTTGCATAAGACTTCCTATATAGGAACACTTCAACAAAATGGCCGAGTGGAAAAAAAATATCGCCATATTCTTAATGTGGCAAGAGCCTTGCGTTTCCAAGTAAATTTACTCATAGAATTTTGGGGAGAATGTGTAGTTGCAGCCGGGTATTTGATTGATAGGACTCCATCTATGTTATTGAATGGTAAAACCCCATATGAGATGCTCTTTGGGAAAATATCTTCTTACAAACACGTTCGGGTTTTTGGTTGTTTGTGCTATGCGCATAATCTGAATCGGGATAAAGACAAATTTGGTAGTAGAAGTCGTAGGTGTGTTTTTGTTAGGTATCCATTTGAAAAGAAGGGATGGATATTGTATGATTTAGAAACTAAAGAATACTTTGTATCAAGAGACGTGGTATTCGCTGAAACAAAATTTTCATATGCAAATGAGAAAACAATAGGTGATGAACTCATTAAAAATGGAGTTGAGGAGTTGGGTGATGAAGTTGATGGTTTAGAGAACAACTTGGGAAAGGAGCACGATAAAAGTGTGGGTAGAGAAAGTGAGGTGAACCCTGAAACGGAAGAATTGATCCATGAAAACAGTGAGGGAGTGGATAGAGGTGAAGTTGTTGAAGAGCAACTAGGTAGGGGACAAAGGGCCAAGCAACCTAGTGTTCGTTTGAAGAATTATGTGATAAACGCCATCAAAACAAGCCCCTCGGTATGCTCACCTTCCTAATCTGATTCCTCAGGTACGCCTTACTCTATAGCACATTATGTGGGTTATGATAAATTCTTTGCACAACACCGATGTTTTTTGGCAGCCATTACTTCAGGACATGAACCAAGCTCTTATGCAAAAGCAGTTAAGGATGAACGGTGGAGAGCGGCTATGAGAAAAGAAATACAGGCTTTGGAGGATAATGGTACATAGACAGTTGAAAATCTGCCATTTGGGAAGAAGGCAATAGGAAGCAAGTGGGTATACAAAATCAAATACATTTCTGATGGAAGTGTTGAACGATACAAGGTGCGGTTAGTGATATTGAGAAATAATCAAGTTGAAGGCATAGATTATTAGGAGACTTTTGCTCCTACAGCAAAAATGGTTACTGTGCGCACCTTTCTTGCCATTGCGGCTGCAAAGAATTGGGAACTCCATCAGATGGATGTCCAAAATGCTTTCTTACACGGTAATTTAGAGGAAGAGATTTACATGAAGATGCCGCCTGGATTTGCTTCTCAATCACCAGGGAAGGTTTGTAAACTCCGAAAATCTCTATATGGTTTGCGGCAAGTACCTAGATGTTGGTTTGCGAAATTGGTTGCATCTCTGAAAGCTTATGGATTTCAGCAATCATATTCAGATTACTCTTTGTTCACTTTTCGAGCTGACACTATTCAATTGAATGTGCTTATTTATGTGGATGACCTTATTATCTCCAACAATGATGTTTTCGCTGTACAAAAATTCAAAAACTATTTGAGTCATTGCTTTCATATGAAAGACTTGGGGAAGCTGAAATTTTTCTTAGGGATTGAAGTAGCCAAAAACTCAAATGGTATTTTCTTGTGTCAACGTAAGTATGCGTTGGTTGTAATTTCAGAAGTTGGATTACTGGGTTGCAAGCCGGCTAAAACTCCTCTTGAACAAAATCATAAGCTGGCCCTTACCGAGAATGATGATATTGATGACCCTGCTCAGTATAGGCGTCTGGTGGGACGACTTATTTATCTAACAATAACTCGGCCTGAATTGTCTCATTGTGTGCATATTTTTGCTCAGTTCATGCAACAACTGAAGAAAGCTCATTGGGAGGCAGCTGTTAGAGTTGTGCATTATTTGAAAGGAAATCCAGGTCAGGGTATACTACTGCATGCCAATTGTGATCTCAAACTGTCTTCTTACTGTGATTATGATTGGGCTAGCTGTCCTTTGACGAGACGGTCTTTGACCGGTTATTTTGTTCTTTTGGGTGAATCCCCTATCTCGTGGAAGACTAAAAAGCAACAGACAGTGTCTCGCTCATCCGCTGAAGCTGAATATCGGTCTATGAGTACTACAACTTGTGAACTTAAATGGTTGAAAGGATTATTGAATTCTCTTGGTGTGGCGCATACTGAACCTATGAATTTGTATTGTGATAGTCAGGTAGCTCTGCATATAGCTACTAATCCTGTCTATCATGAACATACCAAGCATATTGAAGTGGATTGTCATTTTATCCGTGATGAGATATTGAATGGTAACATTCGAACAGATTATGTACGTAGTTCAATGCAACCTGCAGATATCTTCACAAAGGCGTTGGGAAAGGATCAGTTTAACTTTTTTCTTCGCAAGTTGGGCATTCGAGATCTTCATGCTCCAATTTGAAGGGGGGTATTGGAAAGACAGCTGTTAACTGCCACTTTTTTTGCATTTATTTAGGGCATTTATTTAGGAATTTTTGTGTGTATATCTGTTATTACCTTTTATTGTATGATTCTGATATAATTTTGGTAGTTTAACTTGATTAGGAACTTATTTGTTAGCTGTAATTTTTTATATATATCTTTAATTTTTGAGATAATAAATATCAAAATTCTTATTTTTAAATTTCTTAATTCTTTTACATAAGTTGTAAGTGGGTATACAACTAGATACGTTGGATTTGTTAGAAATGCGGTGATGAACCTAAAAGGGTGCAGAAAGATGGTGGAAAGTTGGGAATTTGGATTAATTATTTTAATAATTAATTTTAGTTGTATAAAAGGTATATTAATGATGATTTAATTTTTAACTTTAACAGAAGATTTGCAATTTTGGAGAAAGCATAAATTAAAGATTAAATTATTTTATTTTAAAAATATAAAAATTAAATAATAATTAATCATAAAACTTAAGGGTTAAATAACATTTTTTTTCCTTTATATTAATAGAAATTCCCGGAATATTACGATTGCGCTATCGAATGCACGGTCCGCACCGCTTTCGTCTCTTTCCGACAATGGAATTCTAGAGAGAGATCGTGAAGGAAGGAAAAGAGAAAAAAAAAACCAAAATTCTGGTCTAGAGAGAGAGAGAGAGAGAGAGAGAGAGAAAAAAAAAAAGAAAAAAGAAAACTTAACCAACCAAGTTCAGCTCACCTCTACCGGGCTCCAAAAAATGGCTGTATTTAGGGTTTTTCTGCTTCTTTGAGCTCAAAAATTCTCAACTAAAGATCTCCATGGAAATGCCCGGTCGAAGATCCAATTACACACTTGTTAGCCAGTATCCTGACGAGCCTCTAGCGGCTGCGCCACCACCGCCGTACTACGATTCTTCTATTTCCAGTGATTCCAAGAGTAGCAAACTAAAGCTGGATAGGGGCTTCGATTGGGAATCTAGCGGCGATCACAGAATAAATCAGCAAGCGAATAGTAATCGGATTAGTAATTTGAACATGTATTCGTCGATCGGGTTGCAAAGGCAATCGAGCGGGAGTAGTTTTGGTGAGAGTTCGTTGTCTGGAGAGTATTATGCCCCAACGTTGTCAACGACTGGGGGGAATGAGATTGAGGCATATGGATACATGCACGAGGATGGGAATTTTATGAGAGCGAGAGCAGTGGATGCGGCGGTGATTTCGGGGACGGGTACTGGATCGTCTGGGAAGAGCTGGGCGCAACAGACGGAGGAGAGTTACCAGTTGCAGTTGGCGTTGGCCTTGAGGTTGTCGTCCGAGGCGACTTGTGCCGATGATCCGAATTTTTTGGATCCGGTACCAGATGAATCGACGTTGCGGTCAACTAGCTCCAACTCGCCTGAGGCCCTGTCTCATCGGTTTTGGGTAGGATTTCTTATGCTTATTTATCGTTTGTAATATTACTTCTGTTTTGGTTGTGCTTGTGGGGATATGGGAATATATTGCTTTTGCATGTATGCTTGTGTGATTTAGGTTGCAAATCTATTTGGAAGAAGGCTTGAGTGCATTAGAAATGTTGATATTTTCGAGTAGGTTTGCATGGACACTTGAGTTGTAGATGATTTAAGCTGATTGGTTGATGAGGTAGTGGAATTCAAGTCTGTCCAGTTACTAGTGAAATAAACCAGGACATGCATTTATTGTAACTAGAGAATGCTTAGTTTACTAGATGGATTAGTATCTTTATTATTGAGAATCTAATCTAAATGATGCATCTTTAATCGTTTTGGTTGACTAATAAGCATGATTGTTGAAATGATAAAATTTTCATTCTGGGATATGAAGTTGCTAGTACTGGCATGTTGAGACTATCACAGAATGATCTCATATTTTGAATGTTTTCTGGTAGTTGGGATGAAAGAAGAATGCATATGCAAAGAAGGTTGAGAGTAGAAGATTAGAATCGATCAAAGGCATATCGAGTATGGTTAATTTGAGTTTGTTCAAGGATAATGGTAGTTATACCATTGAAGTTGATGAAGGGATGTTGACAACAGAGAACTCAATTTCTGCTAACACGAACACAGCAAGTAAACCATTGATATCTAATTATCAAATTCAATGAAGATGGAAATACTGCTTGATACTAAAAGCAATTCTAGTAGTTGGTCCTGAGCAAAAGCTAGTCGTGGGTGCCAGGTGTGGTTTGTACGCGAAATCATATTGCTTGATAGGATGAGTCCTACGTGTTTAGAGTGGCAATTTTTACCATAGAGAGATTTGTCAATGCTAGAGCAACATAGTTTTGAACTTGTAAATTGACAAAGTTGCCACTTATTGAACTAAATTGAAGTTACCTTTTATTTTTTGGAAGTTTCTCGTTGACTTTCACTAATATTATTTCCTTCCATGGGTTTCTTTTTACACCGGATAAATAGAATTAATTAATCCTTATAAAACTATCCTATTAATAACATATATCTTCTATCCATTGTAGGAACTAAATAACTCAACTCAACTAAGTTTTTATTCCAAAAATTTGGGGTCGGCTATATTGATTCTCTTTCTTCACTCTAAACGATTTTGGGTTAAATCCTTGGAAATGTGTAATGCATCTAGGTCATGTTGTACTACTCTCCTCCAAGTTAGTTTAACTAGAGCCTCCGTATGTCTACACTTCACATGACTAAATCACCTCAATCTCCCTTCTCTCAACTTATCCTCAATTGGCACTACTCCTATCTTTTCTCTAATTCTCTCATTACGGACTTTATCTAGTCTACTATAGCTACTCATCCACCTTAACATTCTCATATCTGCAATTCTTATCTTAAACACCTACGACTCCTTCAGTGTCCAACACTCACTACCATATAACGTGGCCGGTCGTATGGCTGTACGTTAAAATTTTTCTTTCAACTTATTGGAAATCTTGCGATCACATAAAACTCCCTTGGCACGTCTCCACTTCAACCATCCGGCTTTAATCCTATGACTAACATCCTACTCACATCCCCCGTCTACTTGAAGTGATATTTAAAGTGATTACTTTTGGGCAGTACCACTCCATCCAAACTAACTCCTTCCCTATCACCAGTCCGGCCTTCACATAACTTGCAATGCATATATTATGTTTTCGTTCTACTTAACTTAAAGCCCTTTCACTCTAGAGTACTTCTCCAAAGCTCTAGTTTTCTATTGACTCATTTTCGTCTCATTGGAGGAACTAAATAAAAGAAGATTAATCTTCCCGTCACAGTCCTGATAGGATATAAAAATTAAACTTCACAATAATGATCTCAAACATTTAGCATTTGGTTTTCCTTAGGGGAAATTCAAAATAAGTGTAATTTTGTCACCCTAAGTACTTCAATTTTATTTCAATTGTACAAGAAGGGTGGTTTCACCATATCAGTTGTTTTTAATGCTTAATGCTGAAAGAAACAAAAATCGAAACCTCTGTTTAAATTTGCAATTATAACTGATACTTTTAATTTTTGCAATTATATGCTCAACCTTTGAAATTTGTGTCAATTGTAGTCAAATTTGGAGGGGCACATGCCATATTTCTAACTATGGTATAATTTTTAAAAGAACCTGCATTTTTAGTTATAAGAGCCAATGATGTAACTTGTTTTAGTCTTTTCTTTTTTTAATTTTAATTCTATTCTTCTTGTACACAAATGTATAATGGTTTAAGAAACACATGAAATCATAAAAAATGTTTAAAAACAATCCTTGCATGAATTCAATTAAAAAAGCTTATTCAATTTTGGAAAGGAACTCATAAAAGGAAATATTATTGGTGGTAAGCAAAGTGAATACTCCCAAAATAATAAAGGTAATTTTGATTTGATAAGAGGGCAATTTTGTTGATATTCTTGTTCTACTACTAATAAATCTCACTCTGGCAATTGTGTTAGAAAGACACATAAGACCTTTTGACCTTAACATTTTGATAATTTTTCTGTCTAAATCTCAAGGCGAAAATTTTTTTATCATGTACAAAGGGAAAGAACATTCTTCCTTCCCATCTCTCTCTCCCTCTCTCTCTCTCTCTCTCTTGCTATCGCTTTCTTTCTCTTTTACTGGATATAACTGGAATCCTTACTTTGATAGACTAGTGCTATCCATCACTCTTATCCTGTGCTTGTTATTGGAAAACGTGTGGAAATGATTGCTTAGATGGATCACGTCGATCATCAATGCCTCTCTTATTCTCTTGTTACTAGCAATGTGGAGGGGAGATGGAGTGGAAGTTCCTTCATTACATTATAATCATACCAACATAGGCTATTATCATGTGGACTCAATAGAAGTGTCTAGTTTGACTTTGTATACAGGATCGGATTTTTGCTTTCATTAGATTTTTGTTGCTTTTATCTGGTTTTATGATAACAACACACATTTCATGTGTTGTGATCTAGGGTCACCACTTATGACCTGGAATGGCAGGTAATATGGGTATCAAAGTGTCATCCAGTATTGGATAGTTTACTAGAGTCTGCAAGCATTGCAATATGTCCTAGTTTATTAATACCTTGTGAATCAGTCTGTTGAGTGTAGGGAATGGGAAGCTAAAATATGCCAAGTCCTTTCTCTCTCTGTATTTGGTTCTTCCTATTTCTAAATTTAATAAGGTACATACAGTAAATATCATTCATCTTCATTGCTTATTGGTTTTTATGGTTGCAAATGCCCCCTCATTAATTTTGTTGTGCATCAGGTGAGTGGTTGCTTATCATACTTTGACAAAATTCCGGATGGATTTTACCAAATTCATGGAATGGATCCATATGTGTGGACTGTATGCTCTGATTTGCAAGAGAATGGTCGTATTCCATCTATTGAGTCATTAAAGTCTGTTGATCCTAGTGCTGATTCTTCATTGGAAGTGGTTTTAATTGATCGACGCAGTGATCCAAGCTTGAAGGAACTCCAAAATAGGGTCCACAGCATTTCTTGCAGCTGTATCACTACAAAAGAGGTAGTTGATCAGCTGGCCAAGCTTGTCTGCAATCGCATGGGGTGAGTTCTAAGCAAAAAATAATAATAATAATAATAAAAATAAAAATCTAAGCGTTAGTCTTCTCTATATTATTTTATTAATGAAGTTTTTATTGCTATCGTAAGAGGTTCAACCAATGTGGCGGAAGATGATTTCATTTCTATGTGGAGGGAATGCAGTAATGATTTAAAAGATTGCTTGGGATCTGTTGTGGTTCCAATAGGCAGCCTATCGGTTGGTCTATGCAGACATCGAGCATTATTATTCAAGGTAAGGTCTCAATACCATATGGTCCTAATTTCATATAATAAATTTCACATGCAACTTTTAAGTAATTGTAATATTTTATAATAAATTTCATATGCAACTTTTAAGTAATTGAATATTTTATAATTCATCATAAGTATAATGAACGCTTTCTCTACACATTCTTGATATTCCATTTGCTGTGGTTTATAACTTCTCTTTGGAAGGAGAAAGGGAATAATGCTCACTCACATGTAACCTGTGTAGGTGCTTTCTGACACTATTGATTTGCCATGTCGAATTGCAAGAGGCTGCAAATACTGTAAAAGAGATGATGCTTCCTCATGTCTTGTGCGATTTGGCCTCGACAGGTATTGTTCTTGGTTTTCAGGGTCTTTTCATAATGTACACCTAGAATATGACTATTACCTGATGAAAGTTCTTTTCTTTTATGTGTGAAACTTAGCTATTTACATTAGGCTTGATCAAAAGTATTGACGTCCTCTATATGTTGCAGATTATTTTTTCTTTGTTTTCTTGTGATAGTTCAGCAGACCAGTTATCCTTGGGAATTAAAAAAATAATTACTTGCAACATATCTTGAATTTAATATCACCGGCATCTTTGAGTCATGGAGCATTTTGTTGTAGTGTGTCATTTGAGCTGAATATGTTCTCAAGCTTATATCAAGTTATAATGCTTAGAACACTGGAGAAAATTGTGTCAACTATATTTTCTAGGTAAATATAACTGCAATTTAAAAACTTGATGGTGGTTTTACAAATTGTGAAAGATGAATGCTAGTTCTCTAAATTAACATGTGCTGGGCTTCAGGGGATATGCGTCTGCTGTGCCTTCATCTCTCGTCCTTTCTTCTTTCTCCTCCTAATTGCATTAGTTGAATTTGAGTAATATTTTCTAGTTTGTTGTGATGGTTTAGAAATATTTGTAGTCTAGACTGCATTTTTGGTTCTTACGGCAGCAATGTTTAAGTATCTCCTCTCAATTTATATACATCTTCTCCATTTCAGGGAATATCTCGTTGATTTGGTAGGGAAGCCTGGTTCTTTATGCGCGCCTGATTCATTGCTCAATGGTCCTTCTTCCATCTCAATTTCTTCACCATTGTGCTTTCCCCGAATGAAATCAGCTGAACCTACCATTGATTTCAGGTCTTTGGCCAAACAATACTTCTCAGATTGCCAATCTCTTAATCTTGTATTTGATGATGCTTCAGCAGGTAATACTAAAAACCCAGTTGTATAAAATTGTGCAAATCCCTATTGCTGTGACTTGTTTCTGGAGAGCGGATATTATCATTTTACCTTTTAGATGCAGTTTTTATTTTATTTTATTTTATTTTATTTTATTTTTTTATTTTTTATGGGCTGCTTTTCTTGGAGTGTTGACTATGTTATTCATACTAGCACTTGCCTATATTATTATATGCCTGCCTTCATGGCAAAGTCTGAATTTGTTGCATGAAGTGATTATTTGTGCAAGAATTCTTTACTTGGATTCTGGCATAACATTTTAGCTGGTTGAACAGAAGTCTTGTGATTTAACATTAAATGGAGTTGGATGATTATCTCATTCTTGAAAATGTGATAGTGATACTGATTTATGGTTTACACATTGGCGAAGCCCAATTTTACATCCTGCACTTGTCATGTGGTTGTAATACTTGTATTGTGTTGATGTTATTTATTTACATTTTACATTTCCACTTCTTTGCTGTTAGTTGTTGAAACACCACACCACCCCCCCTTCCCTCCAAAACACACTCACATACAAAAAAAAAAAAAAAAAAAAAGGCCCAAACCCATTGTAAAACTGGAAATCTATTGAACTTTTCTAAATTTCTTTCTTCCATCTGTAATATACGGATTTAATTACTGAATTCCTTTAGAAAAATGAAATCTGCTGATTTGGAAGTTTACTTCTCCTGTCTCTGCAAAATTGGGAGGAAAAGTTGAGGCTGCTGCTAATAAAAAAAATTGTGTTACTTTAGTTGATACTTTCCTTTGGATAACTGAAATCTGCTTATTTTGAAGTTCATATTCTTCTGTTTGTGTAAAATTGAATGGCAAGTTAAGTCTGCCGCTAGTAAAAAAAATTTTGGTACATTTTAATCATTGTTGTCAAAAGCGCTAGGCATCCTTAAGGAGAGAAGGTCCTCCATCACCTGAGGTGCTAGGCGCTCGCCCTAGCGAAGTGAGGCGTTAATTTATTATAAAATAATAAATAATTAAATATATAATACAGAAACATATTACACAATCAAGAAATTATTAAATTTCATAATATATTATATGTTTTAATTTTAAGATCAAAAGCATTCCTCTAATAACACAAAATGTTAAAGCAAAAATCATAAAGCACATAATATAATTTAAAATTTTAGATGCATTATTCAATTTCATTCATTATGTCATGCAATCCCAAAATCCTAATTCTTTAGTCGTGTGGATGCCAAAAGAGGAAAACAAATCAAGTCAGCTTTTCTCTTTCCCAACTTTTTTTTTTTTAATTTCTTGCCTTTTTCTCGCCTCCCCTGGGCACGTAGGCAGCGCCTAGTTGAAGGCGTCTCACCTAGAGGCTTCCCAGGAGAAGTGCCTATATTTTGCCTTGCTCGGGTGCCTCTAGACAACACTTATTTTAATGTTGTGTTCAAGTTGATAGAGAAAATTGCAAGCTGAGAAATGCAATTTTAATTTTAGTTTTTTTTTCTAAATGCAATTTTAATTTTAGTTTTTTTTTCTTACTTATTAATGTTTATTCATCGTTGGATGTATCTGTCTGGTTTAGTAGACCTGTGTTTTTGATATCAATCTGATTTAGAATATTCCTCTTATACTGTTGAAAGCTGTTATTCCGGCTACTGTTCTTGATGATGAAGCTCCAGAATTCTCTATGTATCCTAAGCAAATTGAGAGTACAGGTGCAGATAAAAATAACCTTGTGCAAGTCCCAACCAACAGCAGTGAAGTTTCTCAGTTACCTCTGCCAATGAAAGTTGCTCGAACAAGTGCCCAAGATAGAAATGCTCAAAATTTTAAGTTGTATAATCCTTTACAGAATATTAAGCAAGCGACAAATATGATGAAAGATCCCATCCATTTAAAGCATATCCCAACTATGGGGCATAGAGATGTGCAACCACTTTTATCATTGTCTGATCAGAGAGTGGATACTAGTAAAAATTCAAGATTTTCTGAAGTTAGTCAACTGGTTTCTAGTAAAACATCTAATGAGCTGTCACTTGATGTGGAGGATTTGGACATTCCATGGAGTGATCTTGTTTTGAAAGAGAGAATTGGAGCAGGTATATTCCCCCCTCATATTATGCCACATCTTGGAGTGAGAATACGATATCAATAGCAGAGAGAGAGAGAGAGAGAGAAAGAGAGAGAGAGACCATTTTTCTCTCTTTCTATAATGCAATTGGCCCTAATATTTTGTTGGAGGCTGTGCCACTACTAAAAGTTGTATCGTCTTTTTTCAGGCTCTTTTGGAACTGTTCACCGTGCTGATTGGCATGGCTCGGTAAGTTTTATATTTGAGTATACTTCTGTTTCGATTAATAAATGGTGAAGGAATGTTAAAGCATTCTAATTTTCTTGTGGATTATATTATTTCTGTGAACATCCGTACACATTTGGAAGTGAAACTTATGTAAGCAGTTAGTTTACTTGATCATTGGATGGCTTCTAAAGTAATGTCGAAATTTAAACTTCTGTAGCTTTGGCATGTAATCATAATTGATGACTCAAGCCAGAATTCAAAGTGGTTTTAATTTTGGTCAAATTCACACCCAAATGAATATTAATATCTTGATGATGTTGGACAGAAAGTTTTCATGCATTTTCCTTCACCATATTCACTATAGTGATGCAATAGTTATGTTGCTTATTGTTCAGACAATGATGAAGACCCTGAGTTCTCTTCATTCACACTGAAACTGATGCACCTAATCCTATGATATGTAATTGATCATGCACTTATGTAATTGGTATTTTGCGGAGTACACCTTTGTTTCATGTTTTCAGGCTGTATTTTGTGGCAAGAATTGTCTCTTGTTATATCATTGCCAATACGTGCAGTTGTGTGTAAGCATATGCATATGTGTGTGCATATGTCTGTATTTGTATTTTTGTTTCAACTTGAACTCTTGAAGTTTAATGTATAGTTCTGTTTACTTTTTCCTTTGAATCAGTTTTCTTGAAGTGTCTTCTGTTTTTTTTTTTTTAATTTTTATGTCTTGTTGCCAGTAACTTCAACTTCAGAATTCAAGTATATCTGTGTTTTAATATTAAATTTGGTGTTATTATATATTTTCCTCTTTCTTCTGTCTCCTCATTTGTATTACATATTTTCAAAAACATTTGTGTTATTCACAGGATGTTGCTGTGAAAATTCTCATGGAGCAAGATTTTCATGCTGAACGCTTCAAGGAATTTTTGAGGGAGGTATGTATTGGCCAGAATTTTCAGATTGCTTTTCTTGGTTTTGATTTGATTTGTTTATTTTCTTGCCCTTCGTTTGTTAGGTTGCAATAATGAAACGCCTACGACATCCAAATATAGTTCTTTTCATGGGTGCGGTTACTCAGCCCCCAAACTTATCCATAGTGACAGAATATTTATCAAGGTTCTTCATTGTCCCCTTGGGAATATCCCTTGCTTCCTCTATTTCTTTTATAATGTGGAATGTGTGGAAAGTATTTATTTATTGTTTCTAAAATTTTTCTCCTCATTCTTATGTGCATATATTTATTCTTTAAGAAGTTAAAAAAACTGAATTTTTGGGTTTTCACTGCAGAGGTAGCTTGTTTAGGCTCTTGCATAAGTCTGGTGCAAAAGAGGCATTGGATGAAAGGCGTCGGTTAAGTATGGCTTATGATGTGGTATGCATTTGATAACTTCATTTTTTTTAAAAAATGAAATTTCCCTTTTCTTTTGTTTTCAGCTTGTTATGGGCTAAAATCATGATTTTATGTCAGGTCTAATTTAGTTGTTATTGTTTTTCTCAGGCAAAGGGTATGAATTATCTTCACAAACGAAATCCTCCAATTGTTCATAGAGATTTAAAATCTCCAAATCTATTGGTTGACAAAAAATATACAGTGAAGGTAGGACTAACAACTCATATTTGCCAGTAGGTTACTAATTGCCAGTTTATTGATAGGTGAACTAGGAATATGAGTTTACAGCATTCCCTTCTATAGTCATGAATGAATTTCATTTGTCGGACATGAAACCTTGCTAATTTGCTAAGTTGGAACTATTTTTTCACAGAAAAAACTGAATTTGGATAGCTGCTAGTGTACGCTATTGTTGTCTTCTTATTCTTGACTGCTAGTGGCTTTGCCCAATCATAGCCAGTATGTTCAGTTTATTTGGTTATCTAGTGTGTATATACTGTTACATTGGCCGTGTCCTATGTAAGCTTGACTGTTCCTGGTTAAACATGTTTAGTGGGGTTGGAGGACCTAGGATTGGATGTTGTTATTATAACTTGATGAATTATTGGAATATATGGTTCTTGTGTCATTTGCTAACAAATTTTTATATGGAGAAATTTTATTAGCATCTCATTTGGAACACCAGCACTGTGCAAGCTTGTGCATGTGGCTAGGAATGGCAACAGGGTATATTATCCATAAAATTTTCTTTACCCATTCTTGAAGCTGGTTTAGTAATTCTATTATCTGAACCCATCTTAGATCCTACTAAGGTTCATCCCTTGTTACTTGTATCTGTGCTAAATCCGATTAACACTATCCGAGCCCCTCTAAACCCAATAAATTTTTATAATTTTTTGGTTAGTAATTATATATTTTTTAAAGAACTTGATGATCAATCCTATAGGAATATTTAAATCTCTTTTTTCTCTTATGTAATGGTCGAAAAGTTGATCCAAAATGCTATAAAAATATATGATTATGTATTTACTAGTAATTTATGCATTCAGATTCAGGTAAGTTTAGGTAGCAGCTGTATGATGTACTAAACCCATAACTTTTCAAAGCACGTTTATGAATATCTAAACTTTGTATAATCTGATTGGGTTGGTCAAGTACCTTAATATACCTGACCTGTTGTCTTCTCTTTATATGACTTCCGAGCTCTCTCTCTCTGTTCCCTTCACCCCTTGCCACTGTACAAACTGTTAGTTTACTTTTAGTTTTGTTACTAATTGGTTTCTTCACATTTCTCTGCTCTATTCAGGTTTGTGATTTTGGGCTCTCTCGTCTCAAAGCAAACACATTTCTTTCATCCAAGTCAGCAGCGGGGACTGTAAGTGCTGTTATAATTAACGACCAGTGGAATGTGTCTTTGGTTTAAGGTGGTGGACACTGTTTATTACAATATAAGCTTAATCATAATAATAATAATCTCTTCTGCTTTATTAGCCTGAGTGGATGGCACCAGAAGTTCTCCGTGATGAACCATCAAATGAAAAGTCAGACATATACAGTTTTGGTGTCATCTTATGGGAACTTGCAACACTGCAACAACCCTGGAGCAATTTAAATCCTGCACAGGTTTGTTTTCTGAAGTTGCATGATTGCATTTGAATTATGGAACACAAATGGTTGAGGTTTTTTCTCTATGGACACTTAGCTTGTGTAAAAGAAACCCATGCTTAGGAAATTGTTTCCCTGGTAGTAAGTAGGTTGAAACAATAAAAAGCTGTCTTCCATTTTAAGTGACTTCAATTTACAGGACTCACACTAGAGCTTTTGTCTTCTTGAGGAGGACTGGTATAAAGAATTATTGTTTGATGCAAGCTGTTATGCCTAAATATCTATTAAAAAATAGGTTTATCATTGTCTCGTGTTTTTTTGCTTTGATTGGGGTTTCATGTTTGTCACAAATGGTTCCAAATTATAGCGTTTTGGCAACTTTTAGCAATGGCCTGGTCGCTAAAACAGGGTCAGTTTTGCCCTTTGAGGCTTATGTTCCTAGTTGCAAGGTGGAAGTTTTGAAGTTGCAGCGACTCCTGTGCGCTTGCTGGTGCTCAATTAAGTCATTTTATTTTGGTAAATTGTTTTAAAACAGCAATATATATAGGCATTCAATGAGACTTTCGTGGGATTATTCAATGGGATGCTAGTTTCTTGCCTTTCATAATTTCATTCTTTAATATTATTATAATTTTATCAATTCATATCTGCTTACTTATTTGCACTCACAATTGTTGTAGGTTGTAGCAGCTGTTGGATTTAAGGGCAAGAGACTTGAAATTCCACGAGATTTAAATCCTCAAGTTGCCACCATAATTGAGGCTTGCTGGGCAAAGTTAGTTTTAAATTTTTTATTCATATAACAACTTATTGCATACACTTAACTTTGTCTCAGTGCATTTTTGTTAATATGAGTGACTTTGCTGCAGTGAGCCTTGGAAACGGCCTTCCTTTGCCGCTATCATGGAATCTTTGAAAGTATTGATTAAACCCCCTACGCCTCCAACTGGTCAAGTGGAATACAATTACTTGCCTGAAGTCCTGAATAATGTTGAACACCAGTGAAGTTTTCTTTTGTACACATAATACACATTCTTTTGACATTTGACATCTGGCAGGGATAAGATCTATTTAGACACTATCAGGTGTGTTTTTCTAATTTCTTCAGCTTTGGTTTACCAAGACTTGTTGCTGACTTGCAAAAAAGTAAACTGTAGGGAAGATGAATAGCAGTTAAAATTTTTTGATGGTGCACATTCTTAATTGTAAAGTTTGAATTCTCGTCTTAAAAATCTTGGCAACTAATGGAACATTATGTACAAAGCATACCCATGTATAGCATCTGTTCTTTAAATTACCTCTTCAGTGCATGTTGCTTTCACGAGTCAAATTTGTACTTCTGTTTGTCTCGAGTTCTTCTATATTGATGTTGATTTGGTCGAAATTCTGATGCCTTTTTTTTTTTTTTTTTTTTCCATTGCAGAATCCTTGTTGTACATGTCTCTTCTCCTTGCCAATTGAGAATTCTAATTTTTAGCTCAACATAAGGAACTGCAACAATATTTGCATTACTCTTTTTCTGTTGCCAACAATTATTGTTTAACTTGATGGGAAATTGTATAAAGTTGCCTCTCATAATTTTGTATGTAATTTGTAACTGGAATTAGCTTAATGAGATGCAGCTTCCTAGCATTGCACACCATACAACCATGTGTTTCGCAAGAACTGATTGTGTAAGTTGCTAAAAAGTATCGAGTTGTTGATTAGATTGATTTTTACTTCTTAGTGCGCACAGTAAAACATAATCTGCCAACAGAGTAGAAGGCAAGCTCAACATTGAATTGCCATCAAGGTAGAAAGAATTCCTGAAGAGCAATTCGCCATGAATTTTCACCACCATTTTTAGTGATTACCTTGTTGCATTGTTTATAATCGAATGCAGTTGCTTATTTTAATTTATTCTCCCGAGAATTTCTTGCTGCCAAATTCTAATGGTGGGATGGGGGAGAGTTACTTTGAGATGTGGGACGTTAAATAGAATATAAAAAAAAAGTGCAGCAGCATAAACTAGAAAATGACTGCAGAACTCCCCCTCTAAGGCATATTTTGTTTCGTTTCAGGTCTTGTATTTTCTTCTTTTCCCCTTTTGTTTCTGCTCTCCTGTCTCCTAGGGAACTTTGCTCTTCTCTCTGCAAGGTAGACGCAGGTTCTTCAACCTCCAATCTACCATTGGTCTCGCTATCTCCACGGGCTACTGTTTTTCCTTTCGTTTGGAAGGACTAGGTTTTGAGCTTTTGATAAGCAGTGATGCAAAGGTTTTAACGATCTAAGTCGTTGCATTAGGCTAATTGGTCGTAAAAATAAAAAGCAAAACGTTAAACTTATCCCCTGCAGTGATGCAAAGGGTTTAACAATCTAAGTCATCGCATTAGGGTAATTGATCATAAAAATAAAAAGTAAAATATTTAATTTAGTCTTTGTATTTATTGAAAAGTTCAAGTTAATTTTTAATTTTTTATTAAAATTAGTCTAAAAGTTTCAATTTAAGCTTTATTTAGCTCAAAAATTAAAATTTATGAGCTAAATTTTTTAATTTCTTAATTTAAATAAAAATTAAGAAGTTTAATTTCTTA
The DNA here is from genome assembly GCF_030052815.1 of Hevea brasiliensis. Taxonomy (NCBI): domain Eukaryota; kingdom Viridiplantae; phylum Streptophyta; class Magnoliopsida; order Malpighiales; family Euphorbiaceae; genus Hevea; species Hevea brasiliensis. Next base: position 112,114,201 of record NC_079497.1, on the reverse strand, counting down.
ATTTTATGATTAAATTTATTGATTTTCTTAATTTTTAAATTAAATTAAGTTTAAATTGAAAATTTTTAGTTAAATTAGATAAAAAATTAAAAATATATTAAATTAAACTTTTTTAATAAATACATGAGTGTAATTAAGTTTTAAGCCAAAAGTGTTAGGTGTATTATATGGTGAATAATAGGGATTTTTTTACCAAAGGGATGTAATAAAAAAATATATATACCCGAAAGGATGGATTTGAATTTAATTATTAAAATTGGGTGAATTATGTTGAGGTAGAAGATAAAAAGACATGACACTAATTATAATAACGTTTTAAAATTCAGACACTTTTATAAATAGCGTATAAATTTTAAACAAAATAAAATAATAAAAAAATTAAAAGGAATAATTACAGTAACATCTAGTTTTTATTTTAATTTTTTTAATATTTTATTTTATGTTTTAAATAAAATATAAATATTATTTTAATAAATAATATTATAATAATTAATATTATATAATATAATATTTTTATTATAAAAATTATTTTTTAATTTAAAATTAAATTAAATTTTAATTAAATAAAAAAAAATATATAAAATGTTATTATAATAAAATAATTAAAAAATTAAATAAAAAGTTGGAGACCGTCCAGCTTTTTCGTTTTAACTTTTTAATTATTTTATTTTATAATTTAAATAAAATAAATATTATATTAATAAATAATATTATAATAAATAATATTATATATTATAATATTTTTATTATAAATTTTTTTAATTTAAAATTAAATTAAATTTTAATTAAATAAAAAATTAACATATAAAATATTATTATAATATCTAGCTTTTCATTTAATTTTTAATTATTTTATTATAATAATATTTTATATTTTTATTTTTATTTAATTAAAATTTAATTTAATTTTAAATTAAAAATAATTTTTTGTAGTAAAATATTATAATATATAATATTAATTATTATATTATTATTTATTAAAATATTTAGAGTGGAGAAAGCGAATTCATATAACCGACTCTAAATTTTTTAAATAAAAATTTAATTGAGTTGAGCTGTGTATTATTTATTAAAATAATATTTATATTTTATTTAAAATATAATATAAAATATTAAAAAAATTAAAACAAAAGCTGCACGCTATTATAAGTAGTGTTCAGTTTTCTTTTAAATTTTTTAATTATTTTATTTTATTTAAAATTTATATATCATTTATAATAGTGTTCGAACCTCAAAACATAATTATAAATAATGTATCACCCTCTTATCTTTTACTTCAATATAATTTATTTTTTTTAATAATTAAATTTAAACTTACTTTTTTTTTGTGTATATATATATATTTTTTTATTATACCCTTTTAGTAAAAAACCTGAATAATAGAGAGCGAAGTTGGTTGATGAATTGTTAAAAAAAAAAAAAAAAAAAACAGTTGGTGTATAGATGATAGATGACAATGGTGCAGAAAGAGAGGATGATTGTTTTAGGACAGAAGTTATGGGGGAAATTATCGAGGGCATTATGTTAAATTTTAATATTTTTTTTATTAAAGTATACGTTCTTTCATAAAATATTAGGAACGAAAAGAACCGGTAAAAGTCGAGCTAAGCTTTGAATGGTTCAAATTTAATTCGTTAAAATTTTTTTTTAAGTATTTTAGACTTGATTTGTCAAAAATTTTTCAAACTCAAATCTTATATCAATAAGTTCAAATTTTATTTAAAAAAATGAGTTTTAAATGAATAAAATCGAGCCGAGCTTTTATCGAACTAAATCTCAAGTAGTTTATGAGTAACTTCATTCATTTGTAGTTTTAATGAGTTTTATGTTTAAATGTATGAAATTTAAATGATGTAGTTTTTATTAGCTCTCACACAAAAAAAAAAACTTAATTTTTATAAAAAATTAAATTTAAATTATAAATAATTATATTTTAAATAAATATTATGTATCAATTATATTATAATTTTAAATAATATATTATTTTATTATAAATAAAAATAAACATTTATAATATAATAAAATATAATAACTAATATAAATTTTTTTATAAACAAACTTGTTAATGAGTTGACTCTCAAATCTATGAATAAGTTAACTTATAAATTTTAATGACCCGAATGCTGTGAAATTTGAGCTAGTTTCATTTAAAAAATAGTTGAATTAAACTGAGTTTTTATCAAATCGAGATTCGAACAATTTTATGTTCTAAATATGAGAAACAAATTTTGTATTTATAGGAGTGAGAAAATATGTACTCATGAGTGAGAATGTGACACCCCATACTCGGTCTACAGTGTAGTCAAGTAAGAACTATCACACTCTGTGTCGGAGCACCTTATCATATCTTATTTAAGTCATGATTAATTTAAATCTCAATTATATATTTTAAAATCAAAATTTTCAATCAGAGAAATGACGTAGTTTCCCCTGTTTTATTAATATTTGGCATATTACTCTATTCATCTGTTTAAAACAATTTTATATATCAATTTCACATTCCATCATCATCTCAATATGTCAAAATTAAAATCTCATTCAATTTCAAATTTCAAACTCTCATCATGCATGAAAATTTACAAATTTATTTATTTACATCATATACAAATTTAATTATATAAATTTATAATTTACATTACAAAATTAAGGAATATTTACAATGTACAAAATTATACTGCTTTGGGCTAGCAGACCCCACCAAAATGCACTGCGTGAGGAGGTGACACTATCTGACACTGATGCAGATCTGATCCCAATTATCTCAGTCGGATGTCTACTGGGGCTTATCCTTATCTCCAGTACCTATGCGAGGAAAAATCCACGCGCTAAGCATAACGCTTAGTGGTGCAATAATAAAATAAAAATAAACCATATAAATAAATGAAATTAACTCATGTTTATATTTACCTGAATAAAATGCATTTTTTATGATTTATAATTTATTTCACATTAAATTAATATCGATTTTTATTCCTTAGCGCTTATCACTGCCCAAGTAACCTATGACTGACTAACTAGACTGGATATGCAGGTTTTTAAACACTAGACACCGAGGTGCCTAGGGCCATCATACCATGGGACACATAATGTCTACCATGTATGCAAAATGGCTGGAAGCCATAATATCAACAGAATAGCTCAAAAGCTATAATCAAGCATAAAATCATGTGTATAAAATCATATACATCAGAATGGCATAAATGCCATATATAATAGAATGGCATAAAGGCATAGGCAGTACTGCTAACTCGTCCTTTCTTGGCATGCCAATCTATCAAACCGGACACTAATATCTAGGCATATAAGGGCAATCACTATTCTTAAGCATTCACATTATTCCATTATTTCACTCATGTTCTATTCATGCTCAAAGCATTTTCTTTTCATTGATGATGGAAATATAAATCCCAAATGTATATTCATATGGTTTATGAGTTCATTAGATCATTTAAGTTGAATACCTTTCACATTCAAAGTCATTTTACAAGGATTTCATAGATTTCAGAATTTGTGTTGTATCTTCCCTCAGAAATCTGGTCAAGCTACAATGACCATTTGGGTACACTTTCTTCATGAAAGTTTTTCCTCTATATTTTAAATTTAATTCCCTTTTTGAATCATTCAATTTGAAGGTTTGTAACTCAAATTATGATCAAATTGCCAAAGGCGGGTCCAGGGTACTAAACCCTGCACCTTATTAAATTTCCAGAATCTTTACCAATTTTTGTAAGAAATTTTTGAACACTTTAGGCTCATAACTGGGTTTAGGTCCCTAAAACAAAGTTTTAGGCCTTTGTCTTACCTTTCTAAATTATTTTGATACACTCCAATTGGAGTTTTTTAGTAGAAGTTATGATCTTATTATTATTCGGGTGTTAATTGGCAATTTGCTCCAAGTACAGGAATTTCAGGATTGAAGTTCCTGATTTATCCTTGCAATTTCCCTAAGTTTCATTGAGATCCAAGTTCTAGTCAAAACATTAAAGTTATAGCTCTAGGTTTTATGAAGATTTTAGATTTTGAATCACTACATTTGCAGTTTTATAGACTGAGTTATGGCATTTTTACTACAACTGGTCGGATATCCTAAATTTCAGGATTTTTAGGTCAGGTTTAGTTCAAGCAGTTTTGATGGACTAAATTTGTCTAGCAATTTAAATTAGTTAGGGTCAAAATTAGGTCTTATGATCTTCATGAAAAATATTCTACTATGTCTCAGGTTTCCATGGGTTCAAGAATCAAGTAATTTGGAGTTTGCTAGAGTAAGTTATACCTAATTTACTAAATACTATTCATATGATCATTTTGTCTAGATCCAAAATACCACATCCGGATTCAAGCCAATTTTAGGGTAAGCTATGGTCAATTTCTGGGCAAGCTTTCTTCATACCATTTCTAGCATTATGTCTAAGGTTTAATTTCGGATTGGCCTCACACCAATTGAACCTATGTAGCTCTACTTATGGCCATATAAACACACTGGACTCAGGGTCCAGAATCCCTGTATAGAAACACACTCCCAATTCATCAATTCAACACCACAACCAACTTCAAAACTGAACCAATTCTCATCAAATGGTTAATATTTGACCTCAACAACATCAATTGAGCATCATATCATTAAACCTCCAAATTTCCCTTCAAAACCCTAACTACATAATCTCAATTTCATACAACGCATGCAATTCAAATTGTCTTTCATGTTTAATACTTCACCAAGGTTAGAATCAAGGATTAATTCCAATTAAGAACATCAAACCCTCATTACCATAAGCTGGCCGAAATTTCAAGGGTTTCAATTATACATCATTTACATCAATTTTTATTCAACTCCATCATAGTTTAACTTATTTTCAACACTAGAAGTAGAAAGAGACTTAAATTTAGCACTTACCTCAATTGTTGAAATTCCCAAGCTTGCTAACTTCAATTTCTCCTCTTCTTTTTGCTACTAATCACTCTAGCAAGGTTTAAAATTAAGTTTTTGTTTTGAGGATTATGGAAAATATGGAGAGGAAGGCAAGTAAATTGAGCTTGAAATAAAGAAAATGGGGACAGGCTCTAATGGAAGTGGTTCGGCTAAGAGAGGATGAGGGAAGAAGAAGATCAATTTTCATTTAATGCAAATTTGTCTTTTACTCTTATATTTATCCTTCACTTATTTTAATTAAATTTTTAATTAGGTCATAATGAAATTATGCTTACGTCATAATTGATATTAAATTTTTATGTCTTCATTTTCTTCTTTCAATTATACTTATCTATTTGTATTTTCATTAAAAATTCTTTCATTTTTTTCCTACATTAATTTCACTTAATTTAATTGATATTTTAGTCAAAAGTCAACTCTAAGTGTCAAATGACTAAAATACCCTTCAATGGGTTACAATTAATCTTTCTCGATAATGACCTTTAACTTCATTACCCGATAATCACTTTAATTTTTATACTACTTATTTCAATTTATTTTCACTTCATTTTTAGCCCTCAAACTGACTTTGAATAGTACTATTCATGGACTAAAAATAGTACTGTTTAGAGCAAAAAAGTTCAGGACGTTACAGAGAAAATGTACACTCATGCTAATCAAAATTAGCAAATGATATGATAAACTACATATATAATATGCGTCTTTAATGGATTTTATATGGCAATGAAAAATGAAAGTGGGGGTGTTCATACTACTGGTTTATTTTAATTATATTGCATTCTGGTATGGATATGAACAACAATTCAATTAAAAAAAAAAAACCCTTTGAAAATTATAACACTAGCAAGTATTGTACAAGATATAAACATGGAACAATATATTGAACATTGTATTTTGTGCCATATTTTGGCTTTGCTTTATAGCGTGGGGACTAGACTTATATTTGATAAATGTAAACATTCAACAATCAAAATGGTAACATAGCAAATAATTAAAATGCTCTGTTTTTTTATGAAAAAAAAAACAAAATAAAACAGAGTATATATATATAGCTACCAATTGTGGATCCACTATCCTCATTTCATGTAGAAGTTTAAATACACTAAGATTTAACAGCTCCCAGTTCATGTCTTATTGTTGTAGAACCAGCATGTTACAGACAATAACTAAATTAAAGTCTAGTAGATAAAATTAATGTTGGGAATGGAATGGTCATCAATTAAATGAGATGTTTATACTGTGTAGACTAGTTGTTATCTTTTTATTCAAGAACCCTCGTTACATAATGCAAACGACCAATTTATGTGTCCATTGAATTTCTAAACACAAGGTCAATGGGTGTGTTGCATTGCACTGCAACTGTATTTTTACACTTCTTAATGCGACTATATTTTTTTTTTTTTAACTTTTTTCTTTTTATATTTTAATTTTTAAATTATTTTAAAATGTTAATATTATTATTTTAATCAACGCTAATGCCTATGTCATCCATGTCAGTCTCTATATCATCTACGTCATCCTTTTTTTTTTTTACATCAACAGTATTTGATAAAAGGGAAACGAAAAGTCATTTTTATTTCAAAATAAATTATAAATCCTGAGATAAAAATGAGTAAAATTATATTATATATATATATATATATATATATATATATATATATATATATATATATATATATATATATTATAAATTACAACTCAACTCAACTAAGTTTTTATCTCAAAAATTTTGGGTTGGCTATATGGATTCGCTTTCTCCACTCTAAACGATTTTGGGTTAAATCCTCAGAAATGTATAATGCTTATAGATCATGTTGTACTACTCTCCTCCAAATCAATTTAGGTCTACCCCTTTTTTTCTTTCTATCCTCTAACCTAATGTACTCTACTTATCTAACTGAAGCCTCCGTATGTCTACGCTTCACAAGACCAAACCACCTCAATCTCCCTTCTCTCAACTTTTCTTCAATTGGCACCACTCCTACATTTTCTCTAATACTCTCATTACGGACTTTATCTAGTCTAGTATGGCCACTCATCCACCTTAACATTCTCATATCTGCAACTCTTATTTTAGACGCATACTACTCTTTTAGTGCCCAACACTCACTACCATATAATATAGCCGGTCGTATGGCTGTACGGTAAAATTTTCTTTTCAACTTATTGGGAATCTTGCGATCACATAAAACTCTCGTAGCACGTCTCCACTTCAACCATCCGGCTTTAATCCTATGACTAACATCCTCCTCACATCCCCCATCTACTTGAAGGACAGAGTCTAGATATTTAAAATAATTACTTTGGGACAGTACCGCTCTATTCAAACTAACTCTTTCCCTATCACCAGTTTGGCCTTCACTGAACTTGCAATGCATGTATTTTGTCTTCGTTCTACTTAATTTAAAACCCTTTGACTCTAGAGTACTTCTCCAAAGCTCTAGCTTTCTATTGACTTTTTCTCGTATCTCATCTATCAGAACAATCTTATCCGCAAACATCATGCACCAAGGAATACTCTCTTGTATATGTTTCGTCAATTCATTTAAAACTAATATAAAAAGGTAAGGGCTTATAGCTGATCCTTGGTGTAATTCAATTGAGATCGAAAAATCTATTGTGTCCCCTCCCACTGTGCGCATAATAGCAGTTGCTCCTTCATACATATCTTTCAACACTTGTATGTACCTAATAGATACCCTCTTTTGTTCTAACACATTTCATAAGACATCTCTTGGAACACTATCATAAGCCTTCTCCAAATCAATAAAAACCATGTGTAGATCTTTCTTCACGTTTCTATATTTCTCCATCAAGCTTCTAATGAGAAAGATCGCTTTCATAGTTAAACGACCGGGCATTAAACCAAATTGATTGAAAGAGATAGAAGTATCATGACGTAGTCGATGCTCCATAACTCTCTCCCACAACTTCATAGTATGGCTCATGAGTTTAATTTCCCTATAGTTTGAGCAACTATGTATGTCTCTCTTATTTTTAAAAATAGGTACTAAAATACTCCTCCTCCATTCATCAGACATTTTCTTTGAGTTTAGAATCTTATTAAATAATTTAATTAACCATGTTACTCCCATATCTCCCAATCATTTCTACACTTCAGTTGGTATTTTATAGGGTCCACAGGCTTTACCCACTTTTATTCTCTTAAGTGCTTCATTTACTTCTAAAGATCTAATTCTTCTAGTATAATTCACATTCTTTTCTATTATTCTAAAGTCTATATTCACGCTATTACCATTTTGACTATTATTAAAGAGATCATTAAAATAATTTCTTCATCTTTCTTTAATGTCCTCATATTTCACCAACACTTCTCCTTCTTTGTCCTTAATGCACCTAACTTGATTGAGATCTTGACATTTCATTTCTCTCTTCTTTGCTAATCTATAAATATATTTCTCCCATTCTTTAGTTCCAAGTTTCTCATATAACTTTTCAAAGGCCTGTGCTCTTGCTTGACTAATTGCCTTTTTTGCTTTTTCTTTGCTATCTTGTACTGTTCATATGCCTCATTATTATCACATTTAGGTAATTTCTTATACCATTCCCTTTTTCACTTCACTACCTTTTGTGCTTCCTCATTCCACCACCATCTCTCTTTTGAGGGTGGTCCATGTCCTTTAGACTCTTTAAGTACTTTTCTAGCTGCTTCTCTAATCTTTGATGCCATCGTATCCATATATCATTAACCTCCATATTCAGCTTCAATACTCCAGACTCGAGAAGCTTATTTTTGAACTTCACTTACTTTACTCCTTTGAACTCCCACCACTATGTTCGAGCTACACTATTTCTTCTAACCTTACTTGAATTGTTCCTAAACTTCACATCCAAGACCACCAACCGATGTTGACTTGTTAAAGCCTCTCCAGGAATGACCTTGCAATCCTTGCATAGAGCTCTATTTGTCTTCCTGATTAAGAGGAAGTCGATTTGGCTTCTATGTTGCCCACTTTTGAAAGTTACTAAATGTGACTCTCTTTTTATAAAGTAGATATTTGCTAGTATTAGGTCATATGTCATAGCAAAATCCATGATGCTTTTTCCCTCCTCATTTCGACTGCCAAAACCAAAACCTCCATGAACATTCTCATAACCTTGTCTATCACTTCCTACATGTCCATTTAAATCTCCACCAATTAAAACATTCTCTTCATTCGGCATGTTTTGCATTAAATCATCCATATTTTCTAAAAACCTTTGTTTACTCTCATTGTCTAGTCCTATTTGTGGGGTATAAGCACTAACTACATTTATTGTTTCTCCTTCTAGTACTAGTTTTACTAGTATAATTCTATCTCCTACTCTTTTCACAGCTATTACTGCTTCTTTCAATGTCCTGTCTATGATTATGCCCACTTCGTTCTTGTTTCTCTCATTTTCGGTAAACTATAGTTTGTACCATGAATTACCCACTTCCTTACTTTTCTCTCCTACATATTTAATCTCCTGAATGTAAGCAATATTCACCATTCTCTTTTCTAAGGTATTCATAAGCTTCATTAATTTTTCTGCAAGTGATCCAACATTATAAGTACCAACCCTGATCCTCCTCCTATCTTGTTCTTTTCTAATTGGTCTCTTTATATTTATAATTGTTTTCTATATTTATCTTGTGTTCTGTTCTACTATCTGTTCTACTATCTGTCCTATGGACTAATTTCTTTACCCACACCCATCCATGATGTGAAAACCCTTGCTCACTTAACACCATACTCGAGCACCGACATAGAGCGTCGCTTTCGGTAAACACCTGATGTCCCAAAATATGTCCAAGAGGGGGGGTGAATTGGACTTTAAAAACAATTTTCGGTTCTTGCTCAAAACCTTTGAAAATTGCAGCTAGGTTCAACTTAATTGACTAATGTGAAATATGAACAATATAACTCTTTTGACAAGTTGACTCAAGGTTAAGCTATATGCAATCAGTATACTGATATAACAGACTATATTAGCATTCAGTAAATATATCAGTAATCTGGATAGATTTTTAACACAGCAACCAGAGCAGAATACCAGATATACTAACTGACAGCAGATTTAACAACAAGCAGATTATATCAGATATCAGCAGATTTAGCAGTAAACTGTTTTTCTCAGATAGCAGCAAGATCAACAGCATATGATATCAATTTTCATATCAGCAAAAGCATATCAATCATAAAGCTAAATTGCATAAATGTAAAGAGCAAGGGTTGAGAAAATGAACACTGAAATTTTTATAGTGGTTCGGCTTTAACTAGCCTACATCCACTCTCTCAAAGATCCCACTTTGAGTCTTCACTCCACTATTCTTCTCTTTTCAAGGCAAGAGACAAAGCCCTTTACAAATCTTCACACCAAAGCTTTTACAAGTAGCTTTACACTTCTACCAAGTGTTATCCCAAACACTTTTCACAACCAAGCTTCAATAGGTGCTTGAATGACCTCTCACAAATGATAATAATGTGTTTAAAACTCACTCTCACTCAATACAACAGAATCTATAAAGAAGAGTTGAGTAAATAAGCCAATGATGAGCAATAAATCACTTTGAGCACTTTTGAATGAAAGCTTTAATGATTTTGAACAGTAGAGGGACTTTCATTAAGTGCAAAATGGCCAAAGGAAGGTGTATTTATAGCTTTGGAACGTTTTTTACCGTTGCAGAACTCATTTGAACGTTACAGATACGAATTTCAAGAAAATAGCCGTTATTTTGTCATTTTCTGCGATGTTGTGCAGAGTTGAGACAGTTAGCATACTTGAGAAAATAACAAACCAGTTAGCATACTAAAATAAGTAGCAAACCAGTTAGCATACCAGGAAAACTTTTCTACATAACTTTCAAAACTATAAAACTTTACACCAAAACATAGTCAAACACTTTTTAGGCCAGTAATGATATTTAAAAAGAAAATCTTTTGAGGGATTAAAAATAAGCATCATTGACTTTTACTCCTCAATTCTTTTCACAAGTAATCCTAAAAGATAAAACTAATTCTAATACTATATGTACCTTCAATTCTGATTTTCAATGCAGCCTTGGAAGGTAACCTTTTCTTCTTTTATCTCCTTTGATTCGTCCTGTGTTATCCTTAGAATGTTATCTTTTCTTCAGAAGCACGAATCCATCATGAAATCCTTTTGTCCTTTTTCTTTGAGATACACAACACTTAAAAACAATGTTAGTTTGATTCTAGTTGAGTTTTGATATCATCAAAATCTATGCTCCTTTGAGCTTATGGGGTCAACAATCTCCCCCTTTTTGATGATGACAAAACTCAATTGAATCACCATGTAAATATTAATAAGTGTGAGTATGTGTATGAATGTATATGTGAAAGTAACTCCCCCTATGTATGTGCTTATATCAACAATTAATCACAAATAACTCCCCCTTAATAATTTCAATGAAATATTCATAAGCATTTTCTTAAGGAGTCAAGTGTAACTAAAGATACTACCTAAATATGCACACTAATCACAAATTGTATATCATTCACAAGTGATATCAACAATATGCACACCATAAAGTTATATCAACAATATATTATTCACAAACTATATCAACCATGAGTAATCACAAACTATATCAATCACAAGTAATATCAACAAGATTACTCATTCATTACTTTTCTCCCCCTTTTTGTCAGCATCAAAAAAAATAATGGGAGAAATCATGCACATGTGAAAAATCAGTCTAAATGCAGTGAGTAAACAGTCAAAACAGTAACTGATATAGCAGACTAATTTAAAGTTCAGAAAAACCAAAAGTAGCAAACTAAGTAGCAAACTAACAGACAGACTGTTAGACAAAATTCAATCAGAATTCAGTTTATCCTTTCAGCCTAGAGCTTCTTCTGATTGGTTTTGGAGCAGCCATTTTCAGCTTTTTGGGCTTGACAGGTTTGTCACTCAAGGTTTGAAGAATTGCAGCAGCCAATTCAGTTCCGGGTGTCAAAGGAACAATAGGCCCAGCTGCTAACTCAGTGACAGCAGTAGTACCAGACTCAGCTGTAGACTTTTTGCCAGTTTTAGCCTTTTTGCCAGAGGGTTTACCAGTTTCCTCTTTTTGTTTGCTTCTTTGTTCCTTTTGAGCTGTTTTTCCTTTTCCTTTTGCAGGAGCAGCAGGAGCAGGGGTCTCTGGTTCTACTTCAGATTCAGAGTCACTCATATCCTTCCCACTACCTTTTTTGCTGCCTCCATTACCATTCTCATCATCAGAATCATCGTCATCTTTTTCTGCTTCAGCTTCTTCCTCTTCTTCCTTTTCTTCCTATTTCTCTTCTTCTTCTTCTGTTTCTTTCTCTTCCTCTTCTTCTGTTTCTTCTTCTTCCTCTTCTGTTTCTTGTTCTTCCTCTTCTCCTTTCTCTTCTTCTTTTTCTTTTTCTTTCTCTGGTTGAGGAGCAGAACCGATGTACTTTACCGTTTCTCGCCAATTTCGATGGTTGAAATACCCAAATGAACTTTGATTTTAAATAATTCTTCCACAATCTTGTGCATTAACATCAAAGTACCATCAACTTTAGAATCAAGAGCATTCATAAGAATAGTTTGAAAACTTCTAAATTTCTGTAGCTCTCCAAGTTCCATTTCAACAAATTCCCTCAAGTTGTTCACTTCCTCCAAAATACCTTCAACATTAACAGTACCACTTGCACTATCTTTGGAACTAGCACCTTGTTCAAATCTAAGCTTTCTACCATCATCATCTTTTTGCAAACTTGTGATTGGGATCATATTGGTCCTAAGTTTCTCGGTTTCCAAAGGTATCCCAAAGTCTCTAAACAGACCATTAAGAAGATGGGCATAAGGTAGCTTGTAAGGTGGTTTCCATTTCATGATTTGCTTCAACATAAAATAGGCAAGATTAAATTCAATTTGGTTCACAATATGCCAAATTATGCAGAGATCAAGGGTACTCAAATAGTTGGGACTGCCAGTTGTAGGATTCAACACATAAATGATAAAACTATGAAGAATTTTGATGTGTTGATGAGCATGGGTAATGCTAGTTTTATCCTTCACTTCCCCTTTAAACACTTCACCCTCAAAATCTCTTTTGTTAAATCCACCAACAGCAAAAACATCTTTGTGGGAGCAGATTTTATTCCCACTGTTTGGAATTCCTAGGGCTTTAGCTAATCTAGCAACTGTCACTTCATAGATTTTCCCTTTCATTTTCACCTTAAAAGACTCATCTTTGTCAGAATCATCAACCCTTAAATTCTTATAGAATTCTTGAACTAAGTCCACATATACTCCTTCAATGTCAGAGCACAATTTATCCCATTTTTGATATTCAAATAAGGATTGTAAAGGAACAGATACTGCAATAAAAGCAGGCCAGTGGATATACCTTGGCTCATGTATAGCCCTCTCCATATGCATAACTGGAGCTTTTGAAGTCTTTTTCTTTTTGGTTCCTTTTTCTTGGACTGGCTCACTGGTTCTTTTCTTGGGTGTTTCTTTTGATTTACCAATTACCAGAGGAGCATCTTTTTGTGGAGGAGGTGACGCAGGAACACTTGCGTCAGTGGAGTCCGATGATGAATATGTGGGGATTTTGGCTTTCCCTTTTCCTTTGTCCCGCGCCATAACCAATCTCAGAAGCAAGATAGGCCGAAATGATAGTGAAGACTGAGATTATAAATTCAGCGATGTGAGCAGTCAATATATATATATATATATTCATATATATATAATCAGTCGAACCATATCAGCATACTTTTAGCACAACTGAGCGCAATGTCACACAAAAATAGAACAGACAGCAAGAGATAATCGGGTTCTTAAGAATCCATGGCAACCGATTCATAATTTTGTTAAATACAACATTTTTACGAAATGTTAATGCCAAAAAAATAAACAACTGAGTGCTAAAACAGAACAAACAAGCGAGAGCAAATCAAACAGAGTAAAATAAAAATTATCAGCATATTGCGAAAGCAAATAAAACAAGCATAGACAAAATGTAAAACACGATTCCATTAAAGTTTTAGATTTTAAACCTGAGATATGCAGAGACAGAGAGTGCGAATCGATTCAAGCAAAAAAAATGTTCAACAGGAAATAATTTATTTCGACAGATTTAGAGAAATAACAGAAATGAAAAATTTTGGGGATTTTCTATCTTGAAACAATCAATTTAATCGATTCACTGCCAATGGGTTTCGGAAATTTTAAGAATGATGAAGGGAGACGATGGCTTGGAAGGTTGCGACCGTAATGGGTTTGCAAGTGGAAATGCATTCGTTCGGATCTTGGGAGACGAGGCGACGGAAATGAGAGGGGTTTTGAATTTTAAAACTGAAAAGACACAACTGTAGAAGTTTGCAGAGAATGGGTAGCGTGTAGCAGAGGAGAGACGGTGAGAAGATTGATGGTTCAGAAAAAAATTGAATCCCGCGCAAATTAATGTGTTAAAAGGTCCATTTTGCCCTTAAATACATAAAGATGCAATGCTTCTAAATAGAGGGGCATTTAAGTAATATGGGCTTTAAACATGCAGAATAGGCGCTCGAGAAAAATTTTTTTTTTGAGTTTTAGAGCAATCAGACCTGACTTCCAGTTTGCCAACGAAAAAGTAGGAGCAGTGGTAAAGCATTTAGCGATCAAGAAAATTAGCAAACAAGTCAGTATGCCACTGAGATCAAATTCTGCAGAATACTGTTCATATCTGATAAGATCCAGAATTTTTCAAATTGCACCAAAATTATCAGAATGCATCTTTAACACTACAGACCAACATATATCACTTCATTTTCATATAAAAACATGAGAATGCATCAAAACTTAATCAAAAGCATCAATCATACCAAGTTCTCTTCTTATTTTGCAGAAAATTTCCTCATTAAGTGGCTTTGTGAAAATGTCAGCAAGCTGTTTTTCAGAAGGGACAAATTCGATTTGAATATCACCATTTTGAACATGATCCCTAATAAAATGATGTCTAATTTCAATATGCTTGCTTCTAGAGTGTTGAACAGGATTTTTTGATAGGCTTATAGCACTAGTATTGTCACATCTTATGGGAATGTGATCAAATTTAATTTCAAAATCTTCAAGCTGTTGTTTCATCCACAAAATCTGTGCAACACAACTTCGAGCTGCAATATATTCAGCTTCTACAGTAGAAAGTGCAACAGAGGTTTGCTTTTTACTGTGCCATGAAACTAATGCATGACCTAGAAATTGACAAGTTCCAGAAGTGCTTTTTCTATCCAGTCTACTACCAGCAAAATCTGAATCACTATAACCAATAAGATCAAATGATTCACATTTTGGATACCATAAGCCAATGTTGTGAGTGCCAATGAGGTATTTAAAAATTCTCTTAACTGCTACAAGATGAGATTCTTTTGGACATGATTGAAATATTGCACATAAACATACACTGAAATGAATATCTGGTCTAGATGCTGTCAAGTAGAGTAAAGAACCAATCATACCTCTATAAAGTTTGTTATCTACCTCTTTACCTTTTTCATCTTTCTCCAATTTAATTGTTGAGCTCATGGGAGTTCCAACACTTTTCATATCCTCCATTTTGAACTTCTTTAGCATATCCTTTATGTACTTGGACTGATTTATAAAAATTACATCTTTCATTTGCTTAATTTGCAATCCAAGGAAGAAAGTAAGTTCACCCATCATACTCATTTCAAATTCACTTTTCATCATGTTGGAAAATTTCTTACAAAGAGAATGGTTAGTAGCACCAAAAATAATATCATCTACATAAATTTGCACAATAAGCATGTCTTTTCCAATTTTCTTAATGAAAAGAGTAGTATCCACTTTTCCTCTTTTAAAATCATTTTGAAGCAAGAATTTACTAAGTCTCTCATACCATGCTCTAGGAGCTTGCTTTAAACCATAGAGAGCTTTAGTAAGCTTGTAAACATGATTTGGAAAGTGAGGGTCTTCAAAACCAGGAGGTTGAGCTACATAAACTTCTTCATCAATGTATCCATTTAAAAATGCACTTTTAACATCCATTTGATAAAGCATGAAATTCTTAAAACATGCAAATGCATACAACATTCTAATAGCTTCAATTCTAGCAACCGGAGCAAAGGTTTCATCAAAATCAATACCTTCCTCTTGGTTGTATCCTTGAGCTACTAGTCTAGCTTTATTTCTAACTACATGTCCTTTTTCATCCATCTTATTTCTAAATACCCATTTAGTTCCAATAACAGAGTGCTTTTTAGGTTTAGGAACAAGTTTCCAAACTTTGTTTCTTTCAAATTGATTTAATTCCTCTTACATAGCAAAAAGCCAATTTTCATCATTTTGAGCATCATCATATGTTTTGGGTTCAAATTGAGAAACAAAAGCAACATTACCAAAATATCTTCTAAGTTGAGCTCTTGTCATCATTCTTTGTGATGGACTATCAAGAATGTCATCTTTGGAATGATTTCTATGGTACCTCCATTCTTGTGGAATATCTTGATGTTGAGGTTCCTCAATTTGTAGTTCTTCCACATTTGGTTGGGAGTCATCTTGAATTTCAATATTTGTGGAGCAAGGGAGTTCTTCTTCTTTGTCATTTTGATCATCCTCCACTTGTTCTTTTGATTCAAGCTCATCATTATTCGACTTCTTTGAATTCAGAATCTGCTCAATTTCATCATCACAAGAATCTTTCCTTTGCAAGGAAGTGTTAGCATCATCAAAAAGTATATGCATTGATTCTTCTATGGTCAATGTTTTTCTATTGAAGATCCTATATGCTTTGCTATTTGTTGAATAGCCTAGAAATATTCCTTCACAGGATTTAGCATCAAATTTCTTGAGATTGCTGTCTTTGTTATTCAAAATGTAACATTTGCAACCAAAGACATGAAAATATGCAATATTGGGTTTTCTTCCTTTCCAAAGTTCATAAGGAGTTTTCTTTATAATAGCTCTAATGGAAACTCTATTCAAAATGTAGCATCTTTGTATTCTGACACTTGAAATATTTTGGTAAACTGTTTTCATTCAGCATTGTTCTTGCCATTTCTTGCAAAGATCTATTTTTCCTTTCAACAACTCCATTTTGTTGTGGAGTTCTAGGAGCTGAAAATGTATGATAAATACCATTTTGAGAGCAGAAATTTTCAA
Organism: Hevea brasiliensis; assembly: GCF_030052815.1. Taxonomy (NCBI): domain Eukaryota; kingdom Viridiplantae; phylum Streptophyta; class Magnoliopsida; order Malpighiales; family Euphorbiaceae; genus Hevea; species Hevea brasiliensis. The sequence goes on along the minus strand of NC_079497.1, from coordinate 112,097,154 downwards.
ACAAATTATTTTCAAATTCTTTTCCATGATCACTCCTCAAAGATGTAATGCAATATCCTTTTTCATTTTGAGTTCTTTTGCAAAAAGCTTCAAATATATCAAAGGTTTCATCTTTATGAGCAAGAAAGAAAGTCCATGTGAATCTTGAAAAATCATCGACAATTACAAGTGCATATGCCTTTCCTCCTAGACTTCTAGGTGTGATTGGACTCAAAAGATCAAGATGTAATAATTCCAATGGTCTAGACGTAGTTACAATATTTTTTTATTTAAAAGATGATTTTGTATGCTTACCAAGTGCACAAGCTTTGCATTGAAATTCTTTTTCAAATCTTAGCTTTGGAAGTCCTCTAACAATGTTCTTTCTAGAGAGTTTAGCAAGTGTACTCATGCTAACATGTCCTAATTTTCTATGCCATAACCATGCACTATCATCTGATGTCATAAAACATGTTTCACAATTTTCTTCAAGACTTGTTAAATCAAGTAAGTAAATATTATCTATTCTAGCACCAGCAAACATAATATTATTTCCATGAATTTCACAATGTGTAGAAGTAAAAATCACTTTAAAACCATTATCACATAATTGACTAACACTTAAAAGATTATACTTTAATCCTTGTACTAATGCAACATTCTCAATGCAAGGATTTTTACCAATAGTTCCACATCCAACAATTTTAGCTTTGCTTTTATCACCAAATTTGACATAACCTTCTTCTTTCAAGGTAAGAGAGGAAAACTTGCCTTTATTTCCTGTCATGTGCCTAGAGCAGCCACTGTCAATGTACCAATGTTCTGTTTCCAGCATACTCCTTAGGCAGACCCGAAATCAGTTAACTATTCTTAGGTACCCAAGCAACTTTGGGTCCTTGAATGTTAGTAACATTAGGTAGGGTTCCTTTAGGCACCCATACTTTCTTTGCCTTAAAGGTTCCTTTCCTAATAGGATAAGCATTAATCATATGACCATTGTGATTGCAATAAAAGCATGTAATACTCGGTTGAGAAAAGGATGTAGCTTTAACAAAAAATTGTTTGTATTTTCCATACTTCATAAATCCATCATATCCAATTCTAGATTTTTCATTTGTGGATCTTTGATTCCCAAGAAGTATATCAAGTGTTTCTTTTCCTTTTGTAAATTTAGTTAAGTCTCTTGTCAAAGATTCAACTTTTTCTTCAAGAATTCTATTTTTCTCAAGAAGTTGTTCACACACTTCTTTTGATCTTTGAAGCTCATCATTAACTTCCTTAAATAATTTCATTTGAGATTTGTAAAATTCATTTTCCTTTGAAGCCATACTCAAGGAAATATTTTCTGATCTTAAGGCACAATTTTCATGAACTAAAATTTTGCATTTCTTTTTAAAAGTTCTATATTTATCATATGTCTTCACAAATGCAAGTTCTAATTCATCAACATTAGAAAGTTCAAGATTTACCTCATTTTCACTATCTTCGATGTGTGAGCTTTCACCTTTTTCTTCAATTGCCATCATGCAAGTATTTGCAGCCTCTTTGTCACTTGTTTCATCATTTGATGAAGAGTCACTATCACTCCATGTTGCCGCCATTGCCTTTTTGCTTTTGTCCTTTCTAAACTTGTTTTTCTTCTTCAATGTAGGACATTTTGGCTTAATGTGGCCTGGTTTGTTACACTCATAACAAACTATTTCACTTGAATGATTTGGAGTCTTTGGAGCATATTTCTTTGTGAACTTCTTGTATTTGCTTCTACCTTTTCTAAATGCTCTTTTGAATCTTTTGACTATCATAGTCATATCTTCATCATCATCACTTGAAGCACTTGAATCATCACTTGAACTAGCTTTAAGAACTACACTTTTCTTTTTCTCATCTACCTTTTCGGATATGAAAGCTATCCCTTTCTTTTTCTTTTGATCACCTTCATTCTCGTCTTTCTTATAAATCATCTCATGTACAATGAGAGAACCAATTAGCTCATCATAGGTGTATTTTCTGAAATCCTTGGTGTCTTGAATAACAGTAGTCTTTGCTTCCCACGTTTTTGGAAGAGACCTCAAAATTTTCTTTACAAGCTCTTGTTCCTCAAATCTCTTTCCAAGAGCTTTAAGTAGATTTACAAGGTCTGTAAATCTGGTACTCATTTCAGCAATAGTTTCACCAGGTTTCATCTCAAACAACTCATAATCACGGATGAGGAGGTTTGCCTTTGACTCTTTTACCACGTCAGTTCCTTCATATGTGACTTCTAGTTTGTCCCATATTTCTTTAGCAGTTTGACATCCTGAAATACGATTATACTCATTAATATCAAGAGCACAATGAAGAATGTTAATAGCCTTGGCATTTGTAGAAATTTTCTTCTAATCATTATCATCAAATTCAACTTCAGCTTTAGGAATTTGTATAGTTCCTTCACTGGTTTTATAAGGAATATAAGGACCATCTTTAATTATCCTCCAAGCATCAATGTCAACAGATTGTATAAAGTTTCTCATTCTAGTTTTCCAAAAAAGTAATTTGTGCCATTAAAAAGTGGTGGTCTAGTGATGGAATAATCTTCAGCTAAGGGGGCAGGTATACCAGCAGAATTTCTAGATGAACTAGCCATGTGTATGGATCACTCTAAGGGGTTTAATCCTCAAGCAAGAGAGACAAGCTCTGATACCAAATTGATGTCCCAAAATATGTCCAAGAGGGGGGTGAATTGGACTTTAAAAACAATTTTCGGTTCTTGCTCAAAACCTTTGAAAATTGCAGCTAGGTTCAACTTAATTGACTAATGTGAAATATGAACAATATAACTCTTTTGACAAGTTGACTCAAGGTTAAGCTATATGCAATCAGTATACTGATATAACAGACTATATTAGCATTCAGTAAATATATTAATAATCTGGATAGATTTTTAACACAAAGAACCAGAGCGTAATACGGATATACTAAGCGGCGTGATTTAACAACAAGCAGATTATATCAGATATCAGCACATTTAGCAGTAAACTGTTTTTCTCAGATAGCAACAAGATCAACAGCATATGATATCAATTTTCATATCAGCAAAAGCATCTCAATCATAAAGCTAAATTGCATAAATGTAAAGAGTAAGGGTTGAGAAAATGAACACTGAAATTTTTATAGTGGTACGGCTTTAACTAGCCTACATCCACTCTCTCAAAGATCCCACTTTGAGTCTTCACTCCACTATTCTTCTCTTTTCAAGGCAAGAGACAAAGCCCTTTACAAATCTTCACACCAAAGCTTTTACAAGTAGCTTTACACTTCTACCAAGTGTTATCCCAAACACTTTTCACAACCAAGCTTCAATAGGTGCTTGAATGACCTCTCACAAATGATAATAATGTGTTTAAAACTCACTTTCACTCAATACAACAGAATCTATAAAGAAGAGTTGAGTAAATAAGCCAATGATGAGCAATAAATCACTTTGAGCACTTTTGAATGAAAGCTTTAATGATTTTGAACAGTAGAGGGACTTTCATTAAGTGCAAAATGGCCAAAGGAAGGTGTATTTATAGCTTTGGAACGTTTTTTACCGTTGCAGAACTCATTTGAATGTTACAGATACGAATTTCAAGAAAATAGCCGTTATTTTGTCGTTTTCTGCGATGTTGTGCAGAATTGAGACAGTTAGCATACTTGAGAAAATAGCAAACCAGTTAGCATACTAAAATAAGTAGCAAACCAGTTAGCATACCAGGAAAACTTTTCTGCATAACTTTCAAAACTATAAAACTTTACACCAAAACATAGTCAAACACTTTTTAGGCCAGTAATGATATTTAAAAAGAAAATCTTTTGAGGGATTAAAAATAAGCATCATTGACTTTTACTCCTCAATTCTTTTCACAAGTAATCCTAAAAGATAAAACTAATTCTAATACTATAAGCACCTTCAATTCTGATTTTCAATGCAGCCTTGGAAGGTAACATTTTCTTCTTTTATCTCCTTTGATTCGTCCTGTGTTATCCTTAGAATGTCATCTTTTCTTCAGAAGCACGAATCCATCACGAAATCCTTTTGTCCTTTTTCTTTGAGATACACAACACTTAAAAACAATGTTAGTTTGATTCTAGTTGAGTTTTGGTATCATCAAAATCTATGCTCCTTTGAGCTTATGGGGTCAACAACACCTTATACCCTTGCATATTTTTCATTACATCCAAACTTCAATGTAGTACGTCATAAATAGAGAATGCCCACATATTTATACCATTTGAAATAGTAATTGTTCACATGCCATTGATTCCAAATCCAAATTGTCTACATCTAGAAGGGCTGTCTGGCCATAATCTTCCAACATGACTCATTAAAATCTAATTGGCCCGTGACTTAGCTTAGCCACCAAGTATTATGACCAGCGTCATCCACTTCCAACCTGAAAACAGTATTTTTCTTCGAGAGCCAATAAGGGAATTGCACAGCCCCATGGAATCAAAACACAACTAATAAAAAATTGAAAATATCTGCGCCTCCAGCAAGGATTAGGAAAGTTCGGATCGGCTGTCTCTAACACAGTGACACTTGCTGTGAATCCCAGCCAATGCCTCGCAAAGATTTTATGGCCGTGGCTGAGGAAGAAGACCCGAACTTTCACCGCCTCCCTTTAGATTTTTATCAAACAGTTAGTCGGCGAAACCTTTTAAACCCCCATATAAACCCTTTCCACCTTACATTTCTCACCGACCACGTGATACCTTATTACGCCTTTTTTCTCTCTTAGAACCGAAACCGAAACAAGTACCCATTGATTTTTGTACCTTAACAAATGGTTCCTGAAGAAGAAAAATCTCCAAAATCGCCTCGTAAACCTTCCGATTCATCTTCTACGTCGGAATCGGAGGCGACTCCATCCTTGTTACAGCCATTGATGGGTTCTCGACTGTTCCCTACTATGGAGGATTTGAGCTACTCTGAGTCTCCTTTATCTGCGCCGATCCCTTCTCCTTTAATGGAATTCGGAGCATTCTCTGTCATAGAACAATCAGTTTATTCTCCTTCGGAGATTTTTGAATTCAAAACAAATCCTATATCTGAAACTGAAAGAGCCCCTACTGAACTAGCTAGTGGAGTATATACAGGTGATTACGCGGAGGAGAACATTGGGATGCCTCATCCTCTTGCCAGCTTACAGGAGAATCCTATGCCGCCGTTTCTCTCGAAAACTTATGATCTGGTAAACGATCGGACGCTGGACCCGATTATCTCGTGGGGGACCACAGGGGAAAGCTTTGTGGTGTGGGACCCAGTGGAATTCGCTAGGGTCATACTGCCTCGGAATTTCAAGCACAACAATTTCTCCAGTTTTGTTCGGCAACTCAATACTTATGTGGGTATTGCATTAACACAACAGCCACCATTGGCTGCTGTGCTCTTTCCTTGCTGAATATTTGTCCCTTCTCATGTTTTGTTTTTGTTAGTCTTTTCCTTCTTTCGATTCTTTTTTTTTCCAACTGAAGCTGAAATTGTAATTGGATCTAACATTTGTTCAATACTTGTAGATGTAGCTGAGGAAAACTTTTTGCATTGGGACTACTTTCGAATTTTGTAAATTTTGTGGTTTGTATAGGATAATTCTTGTAATTGTACATGTAAATGTAATGGATTGATATGTATCCAGTTGAATTGTAATGATTATTGTAGTTACCTTTAGAATTGTAGAATTGTAATGTTGAGGGAGAATCACCTATGGGTTAGGCTTGTCTTCTCCTTTAAGAAATGAATATGGTAGATTTAAGAGAACTGTAAAGGTTCTGCTCTTCATACTGCCAACGAAGGGACATCCTTCCCCTCTGAGCGCGCATTGGAGCGGGGAGTTGCATCTTGTGCAGGTAGAATTTAAGGTTCTGGTGGAGCATATTTTATTATTGTGTGCATGTTATGAAAATCCTGTTCAGTGACATCTGACTAAGGTTGTGCATGAAAGTGACAGATTCAGGTTTTCTTTCATGAAGCACATATTTATTATTTGAATCAAATGTTTCTATATTTTGTTTCATGGACTTCTGTTTCTTCCCCATTCATTCTTGAAGAACTTTGGATAATGTATTCAGGGGTTCCGCAAGATTGACAGTGATAAGTGGGAATTTGCCAATGAAGCTTTCCGGCGAGGTGAGAGGCGTCTGTTGAAGAATATACAGAGGCGCAAGTCACCCCAATCCCGGCAGTTTGCTAGCTATACTGGGCCTTCTACTGAAGTGGGAAAGTCAGAACTGGAAAGAGAGATAGAAAGATTGAGTGAAGAGAGGAGTATGATGATGCAAGAGGTTGTAGAACTGCACCAGGAGCAGCATGGAGCTGTTCATCATATGGAAGCAGTGCGTCAAAGGCTTCAGGGAGCGGAGCAGAGGCAGAAGCAGATGATTTCATTCTTGGTAAAGTTGTTTCAGAATCCAGCATTCTTGGCCCGCCTTAGGCAAAATAAGAAACAGGGAGATATTGGTTCATCAAGGATGAAAAGGAAGTTTGTCGAGCAACAGCACCATGAGCCAGGACAATCTGAATCACCTATGGAAGGGCAGATTGTGAGGTACAGACCTGAGTGGACAAACCTATCATCATCCGCTGTAGTCCCAGATGTAAACCCTGCTCCTGTTGAACAAACTCCAGATTACATCTTACAAGAGATGGTAGAAATGGGTAAAGATGTTGAAGGCATGGCTTTTCAACTTGAGAATGTTCCATCTAATGAGTTTGCCATGTCAGATGAACTAGCAATGGCCCAAGGATATATCAAAACTCCAGAGCAGTTTCAAGAAGGCAAATCAAACTTGGGGAGTGAAGATCCCCATATTAAAGGAAAGAATGTTATCAGTCCAGAACAAGAAGTTGCTCCTGAATTTTTCGTTTCTTTCCCTGAGGTTTTGGCAACAGAGAAGAATTTTCTGGAATTCTCATGTACTGGGATTGAAAGCATTATGAAACAAGAGGATGTATGGAGCATGGGATTTGACAACCAAGCTGGTATGTCTAGTTCTAGCCAAGAGTTATGGGGTAATCTTGTCAACTATGATGTGCCAGAGTTAGGATCAACTGGTGGTTTCTCAGATATCTGGGATTTAGGTTCTGCACAAGTGGCAGGAAGTTCGGGTATTCAGAAGTGGCCGGCTGATGAAAATCCTGTTGAGCAGCCAGAGAGTCATGCTAGCCAGAAAAAAGATGATAAATCAAAGAATTTAGATCAATAGGGCTTCATTTGCATCAGCACATGGTGCGCTTGTGGATTTTTGGTTATATAGGAATAGATTGTATCAGTTGAACATTATATATATTATTATTTGATTGAATAACAGCTCTCATTCTTTCTTGATTTTCAAATTTCGTCTTTGTAAAGTTCAATTGGCTTTATTTATCAGCCAATTTTTATGCATCCATATTATGTGATTGAGTTGAATAATGTTAATTGCATTTTAGATTTGCAGTTCTTGCTAACAGATACTTCTTGAGTTATAAACATTGCAGTTGCAGCAATTGAGGTGGAGCAGGAGCATCATAATTTTGTTGGGTGGTTGCTGTATTCTAGAATCTTCCTGGCATGAAAACTTCTGGTAAGTTCTGATAGTTACCCTTGTTCTGCGGTTTGTTTCTTATTATTTATTGGCATGCATGAGTGGAGATGGAATGTGATTTACACTGCCTTAATGTTGAGCTATCGCCTAGTGCATCTGTCTACATGGCTATTCTGTCTTGCATACATCTTTTCAATAATTATGCTGTCAGATATGCATATGATCTTTATAGAGCTACTGGAGGTGCCTGTATGTAAGTTTATAGAGAAGAGCAAAATAGAAGAATAAAGCATGCTTTCTCTATATACTAATAGGTGATAAGAGGATCTCCATTGGAAATTGAAGAACCTCGAAGTAGGCATAGTCATTCTCCTCATGCAAGAGTTAATATTTCTCAGTTTAGTCTAGGGAGACATCATCAACTTCTGGCTTTCTTTACCAATCAATCATTTTCACTTCCCAGGCAAAGTAGTCTCTTTCGAGTTAATCTGGCATTAGAAAAGGTGCGACAAGATCACACAAATGTAGCGGATTAGATTAGAGGGAGAGAGAGAGAGAGAGAGAGAGTACTTGGTGGCTGTTTAATTGGATGATGATTCATTCTTATTATAAACCTGAAGTGCCAGAAATCTAGGACACAAATTATCAAAGCCAAAATGCATTATAGTGCTATTCAAAGGGTAAATATTCGTCCTCCACCTAAACCCTAGATACAGGCAGAATGCATAACAAATGTACCGTCTTTGAAATATTTACATTTCATGTTCTCAAGTAATTGCATGTCTTAAGGGCATGTGTATTATTTTCTTGGCCAGTTGCTTTATATGTTATAAACGTGCAGAAAGAAGTTGTGGAAGTTTTAATGCTGTTGTGTAACGTTGTGTTACTACTGTCGAATATATTTACTTAATTGGCTTAGTGCAGATGTTGAAGAATTCTTGCCGTGAATTTAACAATTTTATGGTGCAGGACAAGTATTTTAGCGTAAATTAGAGGCATATTCTTTTTATCTTAGTTTCTGTATCTGCCACTTAGCCAACACTGAAGCGACACAATTTGAGCTGCAATTACTATTTCATTGGTGTTTCCTTGTTACTTTGATAATCATGCATTAATGATCTCAATTAGTGTACTGCTACGTCACAGTACTTTGTTCTATGATAATCTATACCCTTGCATTCTTAGGGATCGTAACTATTTCAGCCATGTCAACTAGCGTCTTAGACGGCCTTCATTTCTTCGCGTTAAGCTACATTTCTTCTGTGGAGTATGCATCCTACGAAATTGGAACTTTGCTTTGAGCAAGCATGTGTTCAGCTTCAATCTTCATGTACATCTGTGAAATTGCTGATTTAGTGCAGTATCCTTGAGGAAGCTTTCCCTTTGTATCGTTCAAGTTTGTTTTATCCCGTGTGATTGTGGGATATGTCATACCCAAGTCCTTTGTCTCAGTAAAAAAGTTTGATCTTGAAGAGCATAATAGATGCTAGATTTTTTTATCTAAGGAACTAAGCAAGTTGTAGTAAAATCAGCTCTTGTTCGTTCAAATTATTTTATATTAGCAAATTGTAGCATTATTTTCAATATGGCATCAGTGAAGACGTGAAATATCAAAGGAGGTCCGTAACTTTTGAATGACACATTGAAGAACATAATAAGTTGTCACAATTTGAAGAAAAACAAAAAAAAAATGTGGATGTTTGAAAATTTGAAAAACAAAAAGCACACTTAAAACCAGCTTAATTTTAAGGAAAAATCTCAGTGACAAGACAAAGTATTTGCAAATCCGGCAGTTTGCAGAGTGGATCATGGGAAGTACCGGAGTTTTATTGTTTCTGTTTAAATTTTCAGCTAACAGAGATATAGGGACATCACCAAGAGAACTAGTACCACAAGTGCGCAACCTAACCACAGTATTCCATCCTACAAAATGAAATTCTTTTCCTCCTTTATTTATTTATTTTGACAACACGATAAGCAAAATAGAGTCTCATGACAAAACAGGCTTGAGATGAAAACTTGAGCTCCAATCACAAGAAGCAATGACAAGCTGTAAATTTTTCAATCTGAACACAAGATGGTAATAGATCCCAGGTGAAAATAGCAGACGTATTAACACTGGGAGCAGGGTTAAAAAGTTCTCAACTACAAGGCACATGCACAAAAATGAACCTGCTAACACTATTCTTTAGCATTTGTGACTTGAAGCATTATATTTCTGAGAGTAACTAAAATTTCATGAGCAAACAAATGTATAGCGAAGCAAGTAAAGAAATCTCACGCCTCTTATACCTACACTTCTCCCTTGATTTCAATTTCATCAGAATGCTACAATGCAAAAGAAAATTTTTAGAGGAAGAGCAACAGCGAATAAGTATAGATGTAGCCCGCAAGTCAAAATGATTTATTCAGAATCTTCCTTCTGCTTTTTTGAAGCACGCTCTTTATTCCCATTCTTCATCTTTGCTTCTCGACGCTCTCTCTTCACTCCTTTTGATTTGTTAGGTAGTGCCATATCTCCAATCTAAATGCAAAAAGATCATTATCAAATCTCATGCAAGCAAATACAATATGCAGACTGCAATAACAATAACAATTATTTGATGAATAAGGTATAGAACCCTTAATCCCATATATATATGTGCGTGTGTGGGCGTGTGTGTGAAGAGAGATTAATAGTGAAGCGAGGCTATGGCAATACAATGAAAGCAGGTTTATAGCCAGATAGAGAGAGGCTACCTTACTAACATGGTAACAGGTTACCCGCCCCACATCTCCCCAAATAAATAATAGTTTCCTTACCTTCTGATCAGGAATATAAATCTTTCCAACCTTCCCTTGTATGGCATCTGCACTAACATTTTTAATCTGCAAGCAGAAACACAAGACTCTAGTCAGTGAAATGTTATTTCATTCTGAAAGAAAATAGAAGGGGAGCCTAGTCAATCAACCTTCTTCTTGGGCCGATCTTTAGCTGTTTTCATGGCTTCTTTCCTTAGGCTTTCATTAGGAAGACGATGACGACGAGCTACCAAATCCATGGAAGGCCCAACTTCTACCAGTTCAACATGAGGAACTATTGTGCCAGACTTTTTTAGCCTTATTGCACAATGAGTAAGGAATACCCGATTTGAAGAAACAGCTGTACATACATATGCACGATCCAAACCAGTAAGGTTCAAGTTTTCCACCACCTGCATAAATCAGAATCATGCTTCTATAGGTAGTCTTTCAAAGTTCAGAACTTAAATTGCAAAATGCTGGCAGAGACGTGTACCTCTCCCCTCAGGAGATCAAGCAAAACCTCCTTCAAATGTTTCAACTCATCTACACTTTCAAATCCTTCTCCAAGAAAAGCAATGAAAGGTTTAGAACCCACATGTGGAGCTACTTTCTTGTCATATGTAAATGATGATATGGGTTTAAAATTTTCAACCCCTACTTCTACAAGATCATATATGTGGTGATCATAGGTTCGCCCTATTACAAGATTGTCGGGCCGTTTCTTTGAGGTGGAACCATACTGCAAAATACAAGCCATAGGATGTGTTTCAGTAATTGATGCAATAACAAATTCAATAATAGAAAGAATGAAAAAAAAAAAAGTACTTGGGTGTTGTTAGTTTTGATGTGAGGTAGCACTTACTAAACAGCATTTCCATTGCATAAAAGTGCAAAATGCAAAGAAAGCAGCAGCTCAATTTTTTAAACGCAAGAAGATAACAACAGGCATTCAACAGTAAATAATTTATGTCCTTAAGCTAGATCAAAGAAAGCAGAAGATAGTATAAAATAGAAAATGCTCTTGCTTCTCAGCCGCTAACATGTTGCAATATAAAATGAACTGAAGAACCAACATTGCCGAAACTGAGTAAAGCCCACATGAGCCGAAGAACTCACCAAAAAAATGCTGCAGTCCGTTTTTTGAGAAAAGAACTCCAAGGAAGATTCGCCGCCGCTCTCAAATGGCCTTATATTATCATTCTTGCGGGTATATCTGATGGCACTCTCTCTCTTTAGATGATACAAATCTGCCAAAACAGCATTCAATACACGACTCATCTTTGTACCTTGAAGTATCAGGGTCTTCTTCCCAGTTTCAACCTGCAGACACAACAAACAAACACAAACAATTACGGGAAAAAGCCCCTTTTACAGCTTAATTTTCAAGGGAAACAAACGGAAAAAAGAAATAAAAGTAAAGGGTTGTTTAGCTCACAAGTTTTGGAGCGCGTTTTTCGAGCTCGCGCTTGATCCTTCCTTTCTTGGGGGTTTTTGCCTTCAACATGGTTGCTGGCGATTCTTGCCAAAACAGAGGAAGAAGACATGAAAACCCATTGATTGAAAAAAAAAAAATTCTTTATAATCGAAAATGGAGGAAGAAAAGTTTACTCGCGACGGCCACGCAAAGAGCAAAGCAGAGCTCGGACTAGTGTGGCAGGAGCAATGGAGAAGCTAGGGTTTTAATTCTTCTAACGTAAAGGTGGCGAGCGGCGACAGACAGATGCGGGTTTTAGTTGATTTTCTTTTCAAGGAAACGGGCCTTGGACTATGAGAACCTAGGCCTATGTGAGTGAAATCAGATTGAAAACGAGAGTAGAGCCCAGCCCAGTATAATATGTACATGTTTATTATTCGGGGGTGAGCATTATTTGGTTCAAATCGAATAAATCGAATTGAGTCTCTTTAATTCAGTAATTCGATTTGATTTTTAAAATAATTTAATTCAGTTTAATTTGGTTTGGTTTTATATTATAAAAATTTTGATTATTTTGGTTCGGTTCGATTTTGAAGAGAAAAAAATCAATTAAATTGAACCGAACTGAATAGTAATTTTATATATTCAAATCGAACCGAATTGATTTTTGAATTGATTTATTTTATAAGGAATTTATGAATTATATATAATTTTATATATAAAAATTGTTTATTTCATTGATTAATGGTTATTAGGTTCTGTAACACCCCTAATTTTTAAATTAATTATTTATGGGTAGATTTAATATTTTATTTTATTTAAATTTTAGGAAATTATTTAAGATTTTTTGGATCTTAGAAATCTGGTTCGATATTTCAAAAATATAAAATTTTGATAATTTTTAAAAATTAATTTAAAGACCACGTGGCAAAACTAAAAATATATTTGGACTCTACGAATTTTTCTGAGTTTTCTATAATTTTTTCGAAATTTTTGGGCCTCATTTTCGATCCCAAGGCAAAGTAAAAATTCAAATTTTTGTATCTTGAATAGGACCGACCGAATCGAACTGGACCGGGTTTGACCATTTGAATCGGACCGGAACTCCTCGTTTTCTCTCTCTTCCCTTCACCCCTCACCTGCCAGCCGCCGCTCTAACCTCCCCAGCTCGCCAGCGCACCTCCCCCGCCACTCCCTTGCCGTCGGCAAGCCTCCACCTATTGCGCACGCACCATTTCGCCTTCCCGGCTAAAATCTGGCCGATCCAGCCACCGATTGGATCGGGTCTTATGTCAAAACCCATATATACCTCGAGAGCTTTCCATAGGCACCAAGAACACTAAAATCCATTTAGCGGTTTGTTCAATTTTTGTTTGGAAAGTTTTAGCCCATTTTGACTTTTCGGGCTAGATTTATTGAAAACCGTAAACCCCACAAAAAATTCGAGAGTACCGGAGTGCTTCACTTATCGAGAACTTCGCAGCAATACCCACGAGACTTCACAGTATTTTTTCGAACATTAAATGAGTTTAGAAAATTCCATAAAAATTATATATTAACCCCCCGTGTTGTGGGCTTCGCGTAGGTACCTTCAATTCGAGGAAATTCAATAGTTGCTTGCATCTGCAATTTCGGGTCAGCAGACAGGCTACCGAAAAAGTCTTCGAATTAGGTCGATGTTATAGGCTATCCCACTGTTTTCAGACGTCCCGAACGCGTCTCCAGGGTCAGAATCGGCATAGATAAACCCGAATCTTACTTTTTCTTAATTATCTAGTGCTTGAATTTGATTAAAAATCTATAAGATATTCGTGGTAGCTTATAAAATTATAATTCCTTTTGCATTAGCTTAATAATATTGCTAAGGACTGCGGAGCAAAGTTTTAGAATTTTTAGAGCTCATATGGATAGTTTTTGCAAAAGAGGTTAATTATAAGGACTAAACTGTAATTTTTCACATTGTGATTGTTGATTGTTTGGATGGGCCCAGGACAGGCCATGTAATGTGATTGAGTTGTGGATGTGAGATTTGTAGATATAGAAGTGTATTTTGAGCCCTTTTACAGGTTGGGTAGGTCCTAGGTATAGGGGAGGCTCTGCCAGATTCTTGGCATAACCTAGGGTGTCTTTGATCTTTTTCAAGCTTGTATCGAGTCAAATATATTAAATAATTGCTATCAAATTGTTAGGTAAGCCGGGACAGCCTTCCTCCTCTGCCCAACCACCGCAGTAACTTTGGTTAAGTCTGTGAGTAAAATATTAATTTTAATTATAATTTCGATATTATTATATGTTTAAGCATGCCCATGCATCATATATATATATATATATATAGTTAAATACTAGGCATGATTTATATTGCATTTTAAATTGATGAAGTGTTATGGATATTGTTTGTGGTAATTTGGAGCAGTGTGTGTGCATTGGCATACATGTGGTATGGTATTGGATATGGACAGGATGGGTAGACACGGCTTGAGAGACACTTGCTGGGACCTGGTCCTTTATGGATAAGTCGGGATAGACACGGCTTGAGAGACATTCTTTGGGATCCCGCATTTGGATTATTAAGCGAAAGTCCGGCTTGAGAGACACTTGCTGGCAGAGGTTGGATTAAGAGGGTTGTACATGAGATCAGCTCCCATATATGTATTACTTGACAGTGTTGGGTGTGTGAGTGCTCCAAATTGCCTTTTTGTTATTATGATATGAATTGTATAAAAATTTTGATGATGTTGTATTTCACTCCACAGGGTGCATTAGCTTTAGATAGCTATAGAGATTACGGTTAAAATTAATATTTTACTCTCTGAGTCGAACGCTCACTCCTGTTCATCTATTTTTTCATACTATAGGAGGATTATTTATTATGGCTAACCTGCTCTTCTTCTTCGCAGGTCCATTAATAATATTTAATGTATTTTATCCAATTGAGTTAAATTTTAGACTCCGCATGTGCTAAAAATACTTATTTTTATTTTAGGCCTGTATTATAAAAGTTATGTTGGACTTGTAAAATTATTAACTATATGCATGATGGTATTGAATTAGGGAGCTGAGCTCCCATTTGAGTTGTGGCATTTTGATTATGTGGAGGGTGAGCTGAGCTTCCAAATTTATTATATACTGTATTTACAGGTCGGATGAGTCAAAAACTCCCTGTTGAATGGTCCATTTTATGGCCGGACTCTGTCCGGTTGAATTCTTGAAATTGAGCCCAAATGGGCATTAGAATTGGGTTGAGGAATAGTTAGGCTTACTACGGGCCTTGAGGGCCTTAGGCTAGCCCAGGTCCTAGTACCGGTCCGGCCCATAGGTTGGGTTGTGACAAATGTGGTATCTCCAGATTCATAGGGAAAATATGTCTAAAGTTTTGGGAAGAGTCTAATAGAAGTCACATACGGAGAATAGGGTCCACATTCATCCTTGCATTATCATCTTTGCTTCTAATTTATGTTCTATATAATTGTGTGTAAATATGAGTCTATAGATCTGTGTAACATGCCGTTTTGAATTTTTGTGGGCTAATACTGCCGATTTTCAGAAAAATGCGTAGAAGCAGAAGAGTTGCCACTGCACCAGAACGGGATGTGCCAAACGAGGTGTCGGTATAGGATGAGGCACCTGCCCTAAGGAGGCGGGGCAAGAGACCTAGAGCTACTCAAGTAGAAGAGCAGCTGCTACCAGTTCAGGAATAGTCTTTTATGGCTCAGGGTCCCATAGACCCAATGGCAGCTACCTTAGCTGGATTGTAGAGAACCATCGATATGATGGCACAGTATATGGTCCACCCTCCCCAACAGTAGCAACCCACCACACCAAGAGGAGAACCTTATAAATAAATAATTAATTTCAAGAAGTTAGTGCCTGGTACTTATGATGTGACTGATGATGCTTATCGATTTTTGGACTCCTGCATGTGTAGGAGTGGAACTGCAATTAACTGACAGGAGATTGGTAGAGTGTGTACAGCATGTATTGAGGCCAGTGCCAAGCAGTAGATGACAAACTACATACTACCTCATATTGAGAGATTATCTTGGACCCAGTTTATGGAACTGTTTATCAACAGGTTTGTGCTAGAAAGCTTTAGAGATCAAAAGCAGTGGGCCTTTGAGGCCTTAAGGCATAATGGTAAATCCGTAGATGAATATGCTACAGAATTTTTGGAACTGAGTAGGCATGCCCCTACAGCAGTGGCTATAGAAAGTATGAAGGTAAAGAGGTTCCTAAAGGGGTTGGACAGGAGGTATGCAAACCTGGCCATGATGTCTGATCAGTCTTTCGATGTGGTAGTTGATCGAGCACGACAGATTGAAATCAGTTATACAGGAGATGACAGTGGAAGAGGAAAGAATAATAGAACCAAGGGTTCTTCAGGTGTTCCCTACACCACGAATAGTAGCGATCAAAGTCATTACAGAGGAAGAGGTAGAAGCAATAAGAAGGGTGGTTTTAAACATAAATCTTGAGGATTCAGACCAGGGTACGGATCCAGCAGTGGTCACAGTTCGGGTTACAGCAGTTATGGGTCTGATTCAGGATCCTCCTTAGTACCTTGCACGCAGTGTGGAAGAGGACATTCAGGACCTTGTATGATGGGTTCAGGAGTATGTTACCGGTGTGGCCAGCAGGGTCACTTTGTTAGAGAATGTCCAGTGTTCAGCGAGCCACATATGGGATCACAAGGTTTTGTTGTAAATGTTCCTCGTCAATTGTATCCTGGTGCTTCCAGCATGGCAGGCAGTTAGTTCAGTGGCCAACAAGGCCAAGGACAAGGAGGACGTGGATTTAGAGGCAGGTCAGGGGGTAGAAGCCAATTTCAGAGTTCTGCAATATAAGGTAGGGGTTAAGCTCGGGTTTTCACCTTGACCCACCAGGATGCTCAGGCTTCCAATGTAGTTGTGGCAGGTATTCTTCTAGTTTATTCCTATGAGGCTCATGTTTTGATAGATCTGGGTGCTACACACTCATTTGTCTCCCCAGTTTTTGCCATGAGATTGGGTAGGAATCCTACAACTTTAGAATGCCCTTTGTCTGTAGCTACCCCACTTAGTGACAGCATAGATGTGGATATAGTTTTTCTGGGTAGCCTAGTAGTAGTGGATGGAAGGATCCTCCCAGTAGACTTGGTTCCTCTACCAGTAATGGATTTCGATGTAATTTTGGGAATGGATTGGTTGGTAACTCATTATGCCACTCTAGACTGCAGGAACAAAAAGGTGTACTTTTATATACCTGGTGTAGAAGAGTTTAGCTTTGATTGTGACAGGAGCGTGGCTCCATATAACTTGGTGTCAGCAATTAGGGCTAGAAAAATGTTGAGGCATGAATGTCAAGGGTATTTGGCATTGGTGAAAGATACATATGTAGAAGGTGTTAACAATGAAAATGTTTCTGTTGTCATAAAATTTATGGATGTCTTCCCTGAGGAGCTTCCAGGGTTGCCACCAGGAAGGGAAAGAGAATTCTACATTAATGTTGTGCTGGGTACAAACCCCATATTAATGCTGCCATACAGGATGGCACCAGCAGAATTGAAAGAGCTAAAGGAGCAACTATAAGAGCTTTTGGACAAGGGTTTCATACGTCCGAGCACTTCACCCTGGGGTGCGCCTATTCTATTTGTGAGAAAGAAAGATGGGTCCTTGAGGTTGTGTATTGATTATAGACAGCTGAATAAAGTGACTGTGAAGAATAAATATCCACTTCCTTGGATCGATGATCTGTTTGATCAGCTCCAAGGGGCAAGATTCTTTTCCAAAATACACCTACGATCAGGCTACTATCAGCTGAGAATCAGGAATGAGGATGTGTCAAATACAGCATTCAGTACAAGATATGGTCATTATGAGTTCTTGGTGATGTCTTTTGGACTCACTAATGCGCCAGCGGCCTTCATGGACTTGATGAACAAGGTGTTCAGGCTATTCCTGGACCGTTTTGTCATCGTATTCATAGATGACATTTTGGTATACTCTCGAACCGAGGAAGAACACGTGTGGCATTTGAGGATGGTGTTGCAGACTTTGAGGGAGCACCAACTATATGCCAAATTTTCAAAATGTGAATTTTGGCTAGAAAGCATCTCATTCTTGGGACACGTGATTTCTAGTAAAGGCATTGAAATGGATCCTAAGAAAATTGAGGCTGTAACTATTTGGCTTAGGCCTACAACAGTCACTGAGGTGCGAAGTTTTCTGGGCCTAGCTGGCTACTATAAATGCTTTGTACAGGATTTCTCTAGGACAGCAGCTCCCCTAACTAAGTTAACTCGGAAGAATGTTCCGTTCATTTGGACAGATGATTATGAGGAGAGCTTTCAGAAGCTTAAGGAGTGTCTAACTACCGCCTCTGTGTTGACATTACCGATGAGTGGTGAATGATATATCGTGCACTGTGATGCCTCTAGAGTTAGCTTAGGGTGTGTTTTGATGCAGAATGAAAAAGTAGTGGCTTATGCTTCAAGGCAGCTAAGGAGGCATGAGCAGAACTATCCCACCCATGATTTGAAAATGGCGGCTGTAGTCTTTGCACTAAAAATTTGGAGACACTACCTATATGGTGAAGTGTGTGAGATATACACTGACCACAAGAGTTTGAAGTACATATTCCAACAGAGGGATTTAAATTTGAGATAGAGGAGATAGATGGAGCTTCTGAAGAACTATAATTGTACCATCCAGTACCACCCTGGGAAGGCCAATGTAGTAGCAGATGCTTTGACCAAAAAATCTTCTGGCAGCTTGGCGCACATATCAGTGGAGAAGAGACCGTTGATTCAGGAAGTACATGAGTTGATGGATCAAGGTTTGATCTTAGATCTTTTAGATGAGGTAGTATTATTGGTCCATTTTTCAATGAGACCAAACCTGCGAGACAAAGTTAGAGTTTCCCAGCACAGAGACCAACAATTGATGAAGATCATAAAAAGAGTACAGCAGGGTAAAGGTAGTGAGTTTGGATTTGCCAATGATGGCACCCTTATGCAAGGTTCCAGGATATGTGTGCCCGACATGGATAATCTCAAAAATGAAATCATGCGAGAGGCACACTATATACTGTACAATGTCCACCCAGGCTTCACCAAAATTTACCATGATATGAAAGATAGCTACTAGTAAAATGGCATGAAGAGAGACATAACAGACTTTGTGTCCAAGTGCTTAACTTGTCAGAAGGTGAAGTTTGAACACCAGAGGCCATCAGGGAAGCTGCAAGAGCTTTCTATCCCATAATGGAAGTGGGAAATGATCGCTATAAATTTTGTAACTGGATTGCCTCGTACCACGCGGGGATATAATTTGATATGGGTAATTGTAGATCGTTTGACTAAATCAGCTCATTTCTTGCCTGTGAAAATCACATATTCTGTTGCACAGTATGCCCGGCTCTATGTTCGAGAAACAATCAGATTGCATGGAGTTCCTATTTCCATAATATTTGATAGAGGGCCTCAGTTCACTTTTAGGTTTTGGAGAAAGCTGCAAGAGGCACTTGCCACGTAATTAAACTTTAGTACTGCCTTATACCCTCAGACAGACGGGCAGTCCGAAATCCAAACACTGGAAGACATATTTTGCATGTGTGTTTTGGATTTTAGAGGTCAATGGGATGACCAACTACCCTTGGTGGAGTTTGCCTACAATAACAGTTATCATTCCAGCATAGGGATGGTACCCTATGAGGCGCTATATGGCAGAAAGTGTAGGTCTCCTCTGTGTTGGACGAAAATCGGAGAAGCGAAGGTGCATGATGTAGACCTAGTGTAGTAAACTTCAGAGATGGTTTCTTTAATCAGGGAACGATTGAAAATAGCTTTCAATAGGCAGAAGAGTTATGCAGATCCCAGACGGAGGGATGTAGAGTTTGCAGTAGGGGATTACGTATTCCTGAAGGTTTCTCCGATGAAGGGAGTCATGAGATTTGGAAAGAAGGGCAAGTTGGCACCTCGGTATATTGGACCTTTTGAGGTTACTGATAGAGTTGGAGCAATTGCCTATCAGTTGGAGTTACCCACCAACCTTTCTCATGTTCATTCGGTATTTCATATTTCCATGCTCAGAAAATACATACCTGATCCTTTTCATATGTTACAGCCGGATATAGTAGAGCTAAAGGAGGATTTGACATTTGAGGAGTAACCTGTAGCCATAGTGGACTACTAAGTGAGGCAGCTAAGATCAAAACAGATCCCTATGGTTAAGGTTTTGTGGAGGAGCTAGTCAATGGAAGAGTGCACCTTGGAGTCAGAGCGGGACATGCGTAGCAAGTGACCTTATTTATTCAATGTGTAATTCTGATCTTTTATTTTGCCTTGTGTAAAAATTTGAGGATGAATTTTCTGTAAGGGGGAAAGAATATAACACCCATAATTTTTAAATTAATTATTTCATGGGTAGATATTAATATTTTATTTTATTTAAATTTTAGAAAATTATTTGAAATTTTTTGAATTTTAGAAATCGGGTTCGATTTTCCGAAAATATAAAACTTTGATATTTTTAAAAATTAATTTAAAGACCACGTGGCAAAACTAAAAATATATTTGAACTCTATGAATTTTTCTGAGTTTTCTAGAATTTTTGGACATCGTTTTCGGTCCTAAGGTAGAGTAAAAATTAAAATTTTTGTATCATGAATCTGACCGGCCGAATCGAACCAGACCGAGTTTGACTGGCCCTTTCCTTTTTCCCTTCCCTTCCCTTGCGCGTCCCGACCTCTCCTCTTCTCTCCTCGTTTTCTCTCTCTTCCCTCCGCCCCTCTCCGGCCAGCAGCTGCCCCAACCTCCCCAGCTCGCTGGCGCACCTCCCCCGTCCCTCCCATGCCGCCGGCAAGCCTTCAGGCAGTCGGAAACGTCATGCGAAACCCACACAGTGCGCGCGCGCCGTTTCACCTTCCTGGCCAAAATCTGGCCGATCCGGCCACCGATTGGACCGAGTCTTATGTCCAAACCCATATATATCTCGAGAGCTTTCCATAGACACCAAGAATATCAAAATCTATTGAGCAGCTTGTTTAATTTTTATCCGGAAAGTTTTAGCTCATTTCGACTTTCGGGCTAGATTTCTCGAAAACTGTAAATCCCACAAAAAATTCAAGAGTATCGGAGTACTCCACTCGTCGAGAGATTCGCAGCAATACCCATTTCAAATTTTTTCGACAAGTGGGTCCCACGAGACTTCACAGTATTTTTCTGAATATTAAATGAGCTTAGAAAATTTCATAAAAATTATATACTAACCCCCGTGTTGTGGGCTTCGCATAGGTACCTTCAATACGCAGAAATTCAACAGTTGCTCGAGTCTACAATTTCGGGCCTAGCAGACAGGCTACCGAAAAAGTCTCTGAATTGGGTCGAGGTTATAGGCTATCCCACCATTTTCAGACGTCCCAGACGCGTCTCCAGAGTCGGAATTGGCATAGGTAAACCCGAACCTTACTTTTTTTTTTATTATCTAGTGCTTCAATTCAATTAAAAATCTATAAAATATTTGTGGTAGCTTAGAAAATTATAATTCCTTTTGCATTAGCTTAGTAATATTGCTTAGGACTGCGGGGCAAAGTTTTAGAATTTTTAGAGCTCATATGGGTAGTTTTTGCAAAAGGGGTTAATTATAAGGACTAAACTATAATTTTTCACATTGTGATTGTTGATTGTTTGGATGGGTTCAGGAGGGCCATGTGATGTGATTGAGTTGTGGATGTGAGATTTGTGGATATATAAGTGTATTTTGAACTATTTTGTAAGTTGGGTAGGTTCTAGGTATAGGGGAGATTCTGCCGGATTTTTGGCATGACCTAGGATGTCTTTGGTATTTTTCAAGCTTGTATCGAAACAAATATATTAAATAATTGCTATGAAATTGTCAGATGAGCCGAGACAACCTTCCTCCTCTGCCCAGCAGCCGTAGCGACTACGGTTAAGTATGTGAGTAAAATATTAATTTTAATTATAATTCCGATATTATTATATATTTAAGCATGCCCATGCATCACTTATAAATATATATCTATGTAGTTAAATACTAGGCATGATTTATATTGCATTTTAAATTGATGAAGTGTTATGGATATTGTTTGTGGTAATTTAGAGCAGTGTGTGTGCGTTGGCGTGCGTGTGGTATGGTATTGGATATGGACAGAACGGGTAGACACGGCTTGAGAGACACTCACTGGGACCCGGTCCTTTATGGATAAGTCGAGGTAGACACGGCTTGAGAGACACTCGCTAGGACCCCACATTTGGGTTATTAAGCGAAAGTCCAGCTTGAAAGACACTCACTAGTAGAGGTTGGATTAAGAGGGCTGCATAGGGGATCTGTAACACCCCCGTTGCCCAGCCTGGTAGATTTCACTGTTCCGGTGACCGGTGTCGATCCGGACAATTATTGGGATTAGAGCCACACCTAAGACAACTTGAGAACCCATAAACACAAATAATTAGTAATGTTTAATTAGTTAACTATAAATAAGAAAAACAAACATAAGAGGTTAAACGAGCCGAGAGTCACAACGATGAGTGACCTCCTCGGGAAAGACTGCGAAGTCATTTTAAACTCAAATTTCTGTAAAAGTGACGCCATGTCCTTAGGACCCTTATGAACACGATGGAAAAGAGAAAATCACGAAAAGAAGCTGTTAAGCGGTCAAATAATTAGGTCAGGGAGCCGGAAGAAATATTGGATTATTTGCAAACCGGGATGAACCGGCGAGGGGCAATTTGGTCAATTGACCCCGAGAGCTGACTCCTGACCTAACTGTCAAATAAAATTGGAGAAAAGAAAATTTCGGAATCGGGAATTAAATTAAAGAACTAATAGATAAATGAAAAAAAAAAAAAAGAAAAGAAAAAGCTAATTACATTACTTTATGACATCAAAATGATGTCACAATTGATTTTTAATTTTCCTACCATAATTGACCAAGTCAATTAAATGAAAATACATATGAAACTAATAAATTAAAAGAAAAAAAAGTCATTTTGGCCTTCTTCCCTTCCATTGCCGTCTCCCTCTCTACCAAGTTCTCTCTCTCAAATTTTCCTCCATGAAAGCTTATTTTTAAGCTTTCTAAACACTAATTCCACCATAAATCCTTTAATTTTCTTGAAGAAAAATTATAAGTAAGTCTTGAAAGGAAGATTAGAAAGAGAAGAATTGAGAGAAAGTGAAAGATTTGAAGATTGAAAATTCAAAGAAAGGTTAGTAAGCTAAACTTGAAATTCTAGTTGAATTAATTGTGTTTATAGTTCAATTAATTTAGAATTATGCTTAAAATGAAAATAAATTAATTGTTGGAGGATTAAAGCAAAACTCATCTAGCTAGGGTTTTGATGTGTGTGCATGAATTTGATGGACTTTAAGGTGTATATGAGCTTGATAGAGTTAAAGAAGCATGTATATAGGCATTGAAATTGTTAATGGTAACAAAGTAGTGAGATTAGGGTTTTGGACTTAGGGTTCTGAGGCAAAATTTAGAGAAATGCATAAATGGCATATTGGACCTATTTTGAAGTGAAATAATGGTCAATTATGACCAAATAAGTTGTGTGGGAATGGTAGAAAATTAAGCCAAATTCGTAGGTCAATGGTTATGCTGCTGGCAGCATGACCAAACCTAATTTGAAGGACCAAAACTCAAATTTTACAAGCCTAATGGATATGCCACCAATTGGAGATGTAAATAGACATAAAATAGCACAATTTTCATTAAGGAACCATGGCAAAAAACTGACCAAAACTTGGTGAAACAATTGACCAAAGTGAATTGATAGCAGGCTGCCCCTGCACCAAACTGACCAAATGAATAGTAACTGTTCATTTGGTCATAACTCAAGCTAGGTAGATCAAATTGATCTGAAATTTTAACCATAATTAGATAAGATATAGATCTAAAACTTTCATGAAGGACACCAATCCAAATTATGTCATTAACCTAATCAAATCATTGAGCAAAGTGAAATTTACTGTACTGAGATTTCCAGAATTTCCATTTGAGCAGCAATGTTTGGATGGCTATAACTCCCTCTAGAAAACTCGGATTTAGGCGATTCTTGAACCGATGGAAACCTAAGACATAGTAGAACATTTCATATGAAGAAAGTTAGACCAAATTATGAACTTAACTTAATCAAATTACTGACCAAAGTTGGACCAAAATCTGCCAGAACCCAAAAATGCGGTATGAGCGATTGCGTGAGCGAAGAAACTTATTTTAGCCATAACTTGAGCTACAAAACTCCGATTGAGGTGATCCAAAAATGAGAATACACTTAAGACAATAAGGAACATTTTCTATGAAGGAAGTTTTGTCAAATTCCAACAGTAGACCAACCAATGAAACAGTGCAACTGGAGAACCAAAGCGAAAATTGGCAATTTTGCCAAAATGACCTAAGCTTTAAATAAATGACCAAAACCAACAAGTTTGGTGACCAAAATGTGGTATGTGGGTGAAGTTGGAGTTCCCATACCTATTAAGCCTTAGAAAGTCAATAATTTGACTTGAATAGTGCAGTGAATAGTAACCCGAAACACAAAAATTTCGAGAACGTCGAATTTAACACGTTAGAGCTAGGTAAATGTGAAGTTAAGTTTATTTTGGATTTATTTTAAGTTTTAGTACTGAAACATTGGAAAATTTCGTGTTTCAGTGGAAAGAATCTGGGACAGAACCCGAGGAGTCGAGTCAAGGCCAACAGGCGACTCGTTTGAGGTTTGTGCACAACATATACTTTTATAATCATCTTTTGCATAATGTTTTGAATAATGTGAAATATTGGATTATAGTATTTTTATGATGTTTGATTTAAATTGTGAAAGTTATTGTGTATATTTGAAATGACAATGTTTAGCAAATTGTTAAGATAAGTTTTGAAACCACAGTGTCATGACCATATATTTGAACACCTCACTAGCACGACTGGTGGGGGTAATTAGTTTCGAATTTTGATTCCTTCTCTGGAGAAGTGTTGAGGTGTGCCAGTAGAAGAGGATGTGAATGGATATCCATATACTTGAGCTAGCTAGCCTGTGATATGATTTCTCTTTAGCCTCTGGCTATTGAGATTCATGTGATTTCTCTTTAGCCTCTGGCTATTGAGATTCTATTTGTTTCGAATGGCGTGATCTAACTGTGGGTTTTATGAAATGTGTTTTGATACTTTGAAATGAATTTGGTTTACATGTAAAATCTTACAATGCATTATTGTATTTAATTTTCATGTTTAGCCAAATTTTTGAATGAATGTGCTTTAAGTTTTGCATAAAGATTATTTTAGTATATTGTGCACCATCGAGTCCTAGTACTCGTGATAGCTTTATTCTTTGTCAGAATCAGAGACTAGAGGAGCAGCGTGAGTCTTGAGAATTGAGGATCGTTCTGCTTTGAAGTCTTCGAGTATAATTTATACCCTAACTGTAAATACTTCTTTTGATGTATATATTGCACATAAATGTATGGACATGTAAAAATGGGTCTTGAGCAGCTTGTACACAAATTTGTATGAAGTTTGTAATAAAGTTTAGTTTGTGTTTCTTTTGATATAAATTTGTAAGGTTGTGTATAAATTATTTTGTTTTTAATGAAATATGTATAATATTGATTGACAGTATTTTGAGAACTATTGAACTTGTGAATTTTGAGAAATTGATTGAGTTTGATTGTGAAACCGAAGTAGTGGTTGAGAAAAACTTTTAGAAGTGCTTTTTACAGGTATTTGAAGAACGGTTTTCTCAAAATACAGAGGAAACTCTGTCAAAATGTCTATAAAATTTGCGGAAAACTAAAATGGACCAAAAATATTAACTAGTTTTAAATTTAACTAAATGTTTTAAATGCCTGTTAGAAAATGCTCACCACTTATCAAAAATAAGAAAATTGTTTTAAAATCCCTTGTAGGGTACTTAATGAGTTATCGGTAGGTAAAGTTCGGTAGTTCATTAGGTATTCTACGGGATCATGTTATGCCTTACAGAGGGGTAAGGTGTGACATGTTTTAGTGGTATCAGAGCAAAATTTTGAAGTATGTTTTAACATATAAATTTGTGTCTTTCTTGTTAAGTACAACTGCTCAATGTCCATAATTGTTACATACAGTGTATTACATCATGAATATGAACTAACGGAGGGAAATCTCCATGTGTTACTTGTTCAGGAGATACCCTAACTTCAGACTGAAATGGAAGAAGGGGATCGCTCAGTCGAGCAGTTTGTTGAAGCTGAGGCACAAGGAGAAGCCCCAGCTTTACCGAATGTCAGTGGGTCAGCAGCACTAGCCCCACAAATGCCGCAGATTTTACGCACAGATGGTCGCGATGTTTCAAAGAAATGGTCGGGGTATGCTGCTCAAGCTCCACCCCAACCACTGTGACACAACCACGCCTCCAGACGCATATGATAAATTATTGAAGTATGGGGCAGAATTTAAGTCTGATGGACCCTTTAGAGGCAGCAAATGGCTTGAAAGAATGGACAGAGTATTTAAGAAATTGCATTGCCCAGATGAGTTGAAGTTCGAATATTCTGTGTCGCTACTGCAAGGGGATGCATATGATTGGTGGAAGACCATCCCCCACAGCTTGGCAGAACCACCAGTGCTAACCTGGGATGACTTCATCAGAGAGTTCTAAATACATCCCAGACGCATATGTTGATCAGAAATTGCAAGAATTTTTTAGTTTGAAACAAGGAAATCGATCAGTGGCAGAGTATGAGAGGGAGTTCTCCCGCCTGAGTCACTATGCGAAGAGTCTCCTTACTACCAGTAAAGCAAGATGCAAGAGATTTGAAACGGGTTTGAAGCCTAGCATAAGGATGCAAGTTGTGGGATTTCGACACAGCAACTTCTCAGAACTTATGTCTCAAGCACTTGAACCGAGAGAGTTGAAGCAAACCCAATGAAGGAAAAAGTCGAGAAATTAAAAAGACAAGGGGGAAAAATCGGTTGAACAGAGTTAGTGCTACCTCGGAAAGAGAAAGAAGTTTAGTGGACCCAAAGGGTCGAGGTGGAAGATTTAGTAGAGGCGATTCTCGGACAGAGACCCCTAGGTCAGTGGCCGATCGAGGGTTCACATTCTGCCCGCCCCTGTGAGACTTGTGGCAAGATTCATGGGGGGAAATGCTATTGGGTCACTGGAGCCTGTTTTAACTGTGGAGGCAAGGGCCATATAGCTAAAGACTGTACTAGTGCTCCGAGATATAGCCGGCTCCTACTCTGCCGAGGATCTATTGAGTCCCGGCGGTAGAGGCACTACTTGACGATCGGGGCATAGTTGGTCAATCAGCATAAGGAAGTGCTTCAACCAGAATCTACGCAATGAAACAGCGAGAAGAAGCTGAGACTTCTGATGTGGTAGCTGGTACATTCTCTATCTTTGGTCAAGATGTATTTGTATTGTTTGATCCGGGTTCAACCCATTCATATGTTAGTGCTAGCATAGTCAGTTCACTTGCTGTTCCATTTTGTGCAAATGGGTTTTGAAGTGCTAGTAACTAGTCCATTAGGACAAGAGGTTCGGGTCAACGGAATTTATAGAGACTGTCCTTTGGTGATCCAAGGACATGTTTTCCTGTCCGACTTGATTGAAATGCCCTTCAGAGAGTATGATATCATCTTGGGCATGGATTGGTTAGCCAGGCATCACGCCATGATTGATCAGATCAAGATACTACTTTTGGTCTCCCTTTATATGGTGATGTGGTAATACACGGGAGAGGCATTTATCGCCATCAAACATCATTTAATTGCACTAGCCAGAATAATGATCAGAAAGGGGTGTGAAGCATACTTGGCACATGTGATAGACACCCAGGTGGGGAGTCCAGCACTAAGGGACATCCCTACGGTATGTGACTTTCCGGATGTGTTTCCTGATGAATTGCCGGGATTACCTCCAGAAAGAGAGGTGCAGTTTGAGATTGATGTTATGCCTGGTGTGGACCCAATCTCCATAACGCCATATAGAATGGCACCTGCAGAATTGAAAGAGTTGAAAGTGCAGTTGCAAGAATTGCTTGACAAGGGCTTTATTCGCCCTAGTGTGTCACCTTGGGGAGCGCCAGTGTTGTTCGTAAAGAAGAAGGATGGCACTCTCCGTTTATGCATTGATTACCGACAATTGAATAAGGTGACGATAAAGAATAGATATCCATTGCCCCGCATTGATGACTTGTTTGATCAGTTGAGGGGTGCAGCTGTGTTCTCTAAAATTGACCTGAGATCAGGTTATTATCAGCTGAAAGTACAAGAACAAAGTATTCCTAAAACTATCTTCAGAACCCGCTATGGCCATTATGAATTCCTAGTCATGCCATTCGGGTTAACTAATGCTCCGGCTGCTTTTATGGATCTGATGAATACTATTTTCAGACCATATCTCGACCAGTTTGTTGTGGTATTCATAGATGATATATTGGTCTATTCGAGGAATGTAGAAGAGCATGATAGACATATGCGGATTGTACTGCAGATTTTGAGGGAGAAACAGCTATATGCCAAATTATCGAAGTGTGAATTTTGGCTGAAGGAAATATCTTTCTTGGGGCATGTAGTATCAGAAGAGGGTATCAAGGTAGATCCAAGTAAGATTGAAGCTGTCCTTAATTGGAGGCCACCCAGAAATGTCACAGAAATTCGTAGTTTTCTGGGTTTAGCTGGATACTACCGTCGATTTGTGAAGAGATTCTCCATGTTGGCATCTCCATTGACTAAGCTGCTTAGAAAAGATGTGAAATTTCAGTGGACGGACAAATGCCAGCAAAGTTTTGATGAGTTGAAAAGATGTTTGACAGAGGCTCCAGTCCTGACTTTACCTACTCCGGGTAAAGAGTATACAATTTATAGCGATGCTTCTCACAATGGGTTAGGTTGTGTGTTGATGCAAGATCGAAATGTCATTGCTTATGCATCACGCCAGCTAAAACCGCATGAGAGGAATTATCCTACACATGATTTGGAGCTTGCAGCCATTGTGTTTGCTCTTAAGATCTGGAGACATTATTTGTATGGGGAGAAGTGCTACATCTACACAGATCATAAGAGTTTGAAGTATTTGGGCACCCAAAAAGAGCTGAATTTGAGACAGAGGAGATAGTTAGAGTTGATAAAAGACTATGACAGTCTGATAGACTATCAGCCAGGGAAAGCTAATGTTGTGGCTGACGCCTTAAGTCGCAAGACTATGGCAAGTTTACGGGTTACTCCTTTGTCTTTGGTACATGAGTTGAGATCATTACATGCCAGTTTAGAGATTAATGATGAGGGGCAGCGGTTGCATGGCATGTACAGCCAGTGTTGATTGATCGATAAGAATGGTCGCTCGTAATGATCAAGTATCGAAGTTGATGGAAGAAGTCCGACAGGCAAGAAACCGTAATTCTCAATCGAGAGATGATGGTCTATTGCTACACTAGGCGTAATATGTGTTCCTAATGATGTTGATTTGAGGCAGATCATTTTGAAGGAAGCACATGAGTCTCCTTTTGCCATGCACCCTGGTGGCACAAAAATGTATAGAGGGCTAAAGGAGCATTACTGGTGGATGGGTATGAAAAGAGATGTGGCAGAGTTTGTATCCAAATGCCTAACTTGTCAGCAAGTAAAGGCAGAGCATCAAGTACCCGCTGGGTTGTTGCATCCACTACCAGTACCAGAATGGAAATGGGAAAGAATAACGATGGATTTTGTAATGGTACTTCCGAGGACACAGAAGAGTCATGATGCAGTTTGGGTCATTGTTGACAGACTAACTAAGTCTGCTCATTTTCTGCCAGTTTGGATGGACTACAGTTTAGAAAGATTGGCCAAGTTATACATTGATGAGATTGTGAGACTACATGGAGTGCCAGTATCTGTCATATCAGACAGAGATCCTAGGTTCACTTCTAGATTCTGGGGTAGTCTTCAGAGAGCCTAGGAACTAGATTGAACTTTAGTATTGCATTCCACCCACAGACAGATGGCCAGTCTGAGAGAGTAATTCAGATCTTGGAGGACATGCTACGGGCTTGTGTGATTGAGTTTGAGGGTAGTTGGGATACGCACTTGCCTTTGATTGAGTTTGCTTACAACAACAGCTACCAGTCAAGCATTGGGATGCCTCCATATGAAGCTTTGTATGGCAGAAAATATAGAACCCCGTTGTGTTGGGATGACGTAGGTGAAAGAAAGATGATTGGACCAGAAATTGTTCAGCAGACTGAGGAGAAGATCAGGGTGATCAGAGGTCGACTTAAGACTGCATCGCATCGGAAGTCCTACATTGATCTCAAGAGAAGAGATATTCGATGCAGTGGGTGAGAAAGTTTTCCTCAAAGTTTCTCCTTGGAAGAGGATTATGAGATTCGGCAGGAAGGGGAAACTAAGTCCTCGTTTTATCGGGCCATATGAGGTTCTGGAAAGAGTGGGTCCTTTGGCATATCGGTTGGCACTACCTCCAGAGTTGGAAAAGATACATAATGTCTTCCATGTATCGATGTTGAAGAGGTATCGATCAGACCCATCTCATGTACTATCAGTAGAAGAAATTGAAGTGAATCCAGACCTCACATATGAAGAAGAGCCCATACAAATTCTGGCTTATAAGGTGAAGCAGCTACGAAACAAGCAGATACCATTGGTAAAAGTGCTGTGGAACCATCATTCGGGCCAAGAAGCTACTTGGGAACGAGAGGAGGACATGAGGAGACAACACCCACACTGCTCGTAGATTGATACTGTGTAAAAATTTGAGACAAAATTTATTTAAGGGGGAGAATTGTAACACCCTGCTGCCTAGCTCCGGTAGATTTCATTGTTCGGTGGGTGTGGTCGGACAATTATTGGGATTAGAGCCACACCTAAGACAACTTGAGAACCCATAAACACAAATAATTAGTAATGTTTAATTAGTTAACTATAAATAAGAAAAACAAAACATAAGAGGTTAAACAAGCCGAGAGTCACAACGATGAGTGACCTCCTCGGGAATGACTACGAAGTCGTTTTAAACTCAAATTTCGAACCGTAAAAAGTGACGCTGCGGTCCTTAGGACCCTTGTGAACACAATGGAAAAGAGAAAATCATGAAAAGAAGCGTTAAGCTACCAAATAATTAGGTCGTGAGCCTAAGAAATATTGGATTATTTGCAAACCGGATGAACCGCGAGGGGCAATTTGGTCAATTGACCCTAGAGTCGACTCCTAACCTAATCACAAATAAAATCGTAGAAAAGAAAATTTCGGAATCGGGAATTAAATTAAAGAACTAATAGATAAATGAAAAAAAAAAAAAGAAAAAGCTAATTACATTACTTTATGACATCAAAATGATGTCACAATTGATTTTTAATTTTCCTACCATAATTGACCAAGTAAATTAAGTGAAAATACATATGAAACTAATAAATTAAAAGAAAAAAAAAGTCATTTTGGCCTTCTTCCCTTCCATTGCCGTCTCCCTCTCTACCAAGTTCTCTCTCTCAAATTTTCCTCCATGAAAGCTTATTTTTAAGCTTTCTAAACACTAATTCCACCATAAATCCTTTAATTTTCTTGAAGAAAAATTATAAGCAAGTCTTGAAAGGAAGATTAGAAAGAGAAGAATTGAGAGAAAGTGAAAGATTTGAAGATTGAAAATTCAATGAAAGGTTAGTAAGCTAAACTTGAAATTCTAGTTGAATTAAATGTGTTTATAGTTCAATTAATTTAGAATTATGCTTAAAATGAAAATAAATTAATTGTTGAAGGATTAAAGCAAAACTCATCTAGCTAGGGTTTTGATGTGTGTGCATGAATTTGATGGACTTTAAGGTGTATATGAGCTTGATAGAGTTAAAGAAGCATGTATATAGGCATTGAAATTGTTAATGGTAACAAAGTAGTGAGATTAGGGTTTTGGACTTAGGGTTTTGAGGCAAAATTTAGAGAAATGCATAAATGGCATGTTGGACCTATTTTGAAGTGAAATAATGGTCAATTATGACCAAATAAGTTGTGTGGGAATGGTAGAAAATTAAGCCAAATTCGTAGGTCAATGGTTATGCTGCTGGCAGCATGACTAAACCTACTTTGAAGGACCAAAACTCAAATTTTACAAACCTAATGGATATGCCACCAATTGGAGATGTAAATAGACATAAAAGAGCACAATTTTCATTAAGGAACCATGGCCAAAAACTGACCAAAACTTGGTGAAACAATTGACCAAAGTGAATTGATAGCAGGCTGCCCCTGCACCAAACTGATCAAATGAACAGTAACTGTTCATTTGGTCATAACTCGAGCTAGGTAGATCAAATTGATCTGAAATTTTAACCGTAATTAGATAAGATATAGATCTAAAACTTTCATGAAGGACACCAATCCAAATTATGTCACTAACCTAATCAAATCATTGAGCAAAGTGAAATTTATCTGATCGAGATTTAATTTCCATTTGAGCAGCAATGTTTGGATGGCTATAACTCCTCTAGAAAACTCGATTTAGGCGATTCTTGAACCGATGGAAACCTAAGACATAGTAGAACATTTCATATGAAGAAAGTTAGACCAAATTATGAACTTAACTTAATCAAATTATCGACCAAAGTTGGACCAAAATCGCTGTAACCCAAAAATGCAGTATGAACAGTGCACGTGAATAGTAAACTTAATTTGGCCATAACTTGAGCTACAAAACTCCGATTGAGGTGATCCAAAAATGAGAATACACTTAAGACAATAAGGAACATTTTCTATGAAGGAAGTTTTATCAAATTCCAACAGTAGACTGACCAATGAAACAGTGCAACTTCGGAGAACCAAAACTGAAAATTGGCAATTTTGCCAAAATGACCTAAGCTTTAAACAAATGACCAAAACCAACAAGTTTGGTGACCAAAATGTGGTATGTGGGTGAATTTGGAGTTCCCATACCTATTAAGCCTTAGAAAGTCAATAATTTGACTTGAATAGTGCAGTGAATAGTAACCCGAAACACAAAAATTTCGAGAACGTCGAATTTAACACGTTAGAGCTAGGTAAATGTGAAGTTAAGTTTATTTTGGATTTATTTTAAGTTTTAGTACTGAAACATTGGAAAATTTAGTGTTTCAGTGGAAAAGAATACCGGGACAGAACCCGAGGAGTCGAGTCAAGGCCAACAGGCGACTCGTTTGAGGTTTGTGCACAACATATACTTTTATAATCATCTTTTGCATAATATTTTGAATAATGTGAAATATTGGATTATAGTATTTTTATGATGTTTGATTTAAATTGTGAAAGCTATTGTGTATATTTGAAATGACAATGTTTAGTAAATTGTTAAGATAAGTTTTGAAACCACAGTGTCATGACCATATATTTGAACACCTCACTAGCACGACTGGTGGGGGTAATTAGTTTCGAATTTTGATTCCTTCTCTGGAGAAGTGTTGAGGTGTGCCAGTAGAAGAGGATGTGAATGGATATCCATATATTTGAGCTAGCTAGCCTGTGATATGATTTCTCTTTAGCCTCTGGCTATTGAGATTCATGTGATTTCTCTTTAGCCTCTGGCTATTGAGATTCTATTTGTTTCGAATGGCGTGATCTAACTGTGGGTTTTATGAAATGTGTTTTGATACTTTGAAATGAATTTGGTTTACATGTAAAATCTTACAATGCATTATTGTATTTAATTTTCATGTTTAGCCAAATTTTTGAATGAATGTGCTTTAAGTTTTGCATAAAGATTATTTTAGTATATTGTGCACCACTGAGTCCTAGTACTCGTGATAGCTTTTATCATTGCCACAGAATACAGAGACTAGAGGAGCAGCAGATCGAAATACGAGAATTGAGGATCGCTCGCTTTGAAGTCTTGTATAATTTATACCCTAATCAGAATACTTCTTTTGATGTATATATTGCACATAAATATATGGACATGTAAAAATGGGTCTTGAGCACTTGTACACAAATTTGTATGAAGTTTGTAATAAAGTTTAGTTTGTGTTTCTTTTGATATAAATTTGTAAGGTTGTGTATAAATTATTTTGTTTTTAATGAAATATGTATGATATTGATTGACAGTATTTTGAGAACTATTGAACTTGTGAATTTTGAGAAATTGATTAAGTTTGATTGTGAAACCGAAGTAGTGTTTGAGAAAATCTTTTAGAAGTGCTTTTACAGTATTTGAAGAACGGTTTTCTCAAAATACGAGGAAACTCACAAAATTTCTATAGAATTTGCGAAAAACTAAAATGGACCAAAAATATTAACTAGTTTTAATTTTAACTAAATGTTTTAAATGCCTATTAGAAAATGCTCACCACTTATCAAAAATAAGAAAATTGTTTTAAAATCCCTTGTAGGGTACTTAATGAGTTATCGGTAGGTGAAGTTCGGTAGTTCATTAGGTATTCTACGGGATCATGTTATGCCTTACAGAGGGGTAAGGTGTGACAGGATCAGCTCCTATATATGTATTGCTTGATAGTATTAGTGTGTGAGTGCTCCAAATTGCCTTTTTGCTGTTATGATATGAATTGTATAAAATTTTGACGATGTTGCATTTCACTCCACATGGTGCATTAGCTTTAGATAGCTATAGAGATTATGGTTAAAATTGGTATTTACTCTCTAAGTTGAACGCTCACTCATGTTCATCTATTTTTCCAAGTTACAGGAGGATTATTTGTTGTGGCTAACCTGCTCTTTTTTTTCGCAGGTCCATTAATAGTATTTAATGCATTTTGTCCAATTGAGTTAAATTTTAGACTCCGCATGTGCTAGAAGTACTTATTTTTATAAAAATTATAAAAGTTATGTTGGACCTATAAAATTATTAACTGTATGCATGACGGTATTGAATTAGCGAGCTGAGCTCTCATTTGAGTTGTGATATTTTAATTATGTAGAGGATGAGCTAAGCTCCCCAATTTATTATATATTGTGTTTACAGGTCGGGCGAGTCAAAAACTCTCCGTTGAATGGTTTATTTTATGGTCGGACTCTATCCGGTTGAATTCTTGAAATTGGGCCCAAATGGGTCTTAGAATTGGGTTAAAGAATAATTAGGTTTACTACGGGTTTCGGGGGCTTTAGGCTGGCCCAGGTCATAGTGCCGGTCTGGCCCATAAGTTGGGTCGTGGCAGGTTCAAACCAAAGTCAAAATTAGAACAAATAACTTGAAAATTAAGTTTAATTTAAAAAATAATCAAAAATCAAAACTATCGATTTGAATCGAACCGAACTGAAATAGAGCGGTTTGATTCAATTTTTTATCCATTTTAATTCGGTTCGGTTTTTTAAAATATGTAATTCGATTTTCATGATTTAATTCAATTCGATTCGATTTGAACCGAATGCTCACCCCTATTTATTATAAACATATAAATATACTGCTTCAACGGTATTAGAATCACTTTTAAAATTGTAAAATCTCAAATTTAATTCTTAATAAAACTGATTATATATGAAAATGCTGCCATAATAATAATAATTATAATAATAATAATAATAATAATAATAATAATTATTATTATAATAATAATAATAATAATAATAATAATAATAATAATTATTATTATTATTATTATTATTATTATTATTATTATTATTATTAATTAAGGTATAATTCAAGAGAAATACATTATGATAGTGTATTGAATATGAATCGCATTTTTGTGTTCAAACGACCCCCTCCTTTGGATTGGCGCTAAGTTGAATACATACGGGCTTTTAAGTTAAGTAGGGGTGTGCAAACGGTCGGTTCGGTTCCGAACCGAATCGAACCAATAAAACAGAAAATCAAAAATAAAAAATTTTAAAAATCAAACCGAACCGATTGATAAGAGAAAATCGAACCGAATCGAACTGATAAATATCGGTTTGGTTCGGTTTTAAACCGATCAAACCGAAATTTATAAAATTTCATATTTTTAACATTAAATCTAAATAATAAAAACATAAAAAAAAAAAAATTAGAAATCAAAACTCAAAAATCTTAAGGTTCGGTTCGGTTTTCTTTGATTTTGGTTCGGTTCGATTCAATTTGGTTTGATTTTTTTATTTCTTATATATATTAATAATTTCAGTTCGGTTCGGTTTTTTTGATTTTTTTATGAAAATAACCAAACCGAACCGATTAATCCGAAATTATCAAAATTATAAATCGAATCGAACCGATTAAAATTTAAAACCGAATCGATTAAACCGAATTAATCGATTCGGTTCGATTTTTCGATTTAAACTGAAAATTGCACACCCCTACTTTTAAGGGTGATTGTAGGTTAGCTTATGCAAGGGCGGTGGGAAGGGGACTAAGGAGAGCCTTGCCTCTCTCTTAATAATTTGTATTTATTATAATATTAGTACATTCCCTGAGCTTTTTGTGGAGAGGGTAAAGCTTACTCAACCTTTAATTTAAGATGTATTTTGGTGGAGTTCAATATTTTTAATGTGGATGAACTTATCGAGAGGACAATATCTCTTTTTAATGCCTTCGCGTACAGTTTTAATTTCCTGAATCTCGCTAAAAATCAGAATTTCAATTCTTACTAAAAATCATAATTGAATCAAAATTTTAATATAATTCAAGTTTGGTATAATTCTCAAATTTTCAATTATAATTCATTTTAATACGATTTCAATTCGATTATCAATTCTTGAAATAATTTTATATAATAATTTTCATAAAAATAATATTTAGTTAATATTTAAATTTAAATTTTAATTATTAATATATAATATATCGTATAATATATATTTCAGTAATTTATTAATTATATAATATTTAACTGTAAAATACATATATAATTTATTATTAGTGCACATGTATTATATCTTTTAACTAATTATTAAGGCCTACAAAAAATGATAAATGTTTGGGTCAATTCATATTTATATTCATGAATTCAATTTGTGTATGAAATAGTCAAAACTTTAATATTTATCACAATTGTATGAAAAAGAGGTAAAAATAAATTTGAAAAGTTAATGATAAATTATAATATAGTAATCGATATTTTATTTGATTAAATCATCATGAATTAAACTTTATATTTAAAAAGAAAATTTATCTTATATCTATTTAAATTGAAATTTTATACTAAAAATATTTTTATTAATTGAAATTAACTTAGTTATCTTTTGAATCAAACTAAATAAATTTATGTATCCAAACATAAGGTGTAAAATAAATTCATATATTTTTCAAAGCAATTTTGAAAATAATATTAATTGAAAATAATGTAGTCTATATAATTTATAGGCATTTATTAAATAAAATATATATTTTATATATAATTTATTTTAATTAATATATATATTTTATTTAATATATGTTATAATTTATAATATACCGAGCTTAAATATATTTTTTTTTACTGATTTTTTTCCTTTTATTTATTTTCCTTGTGAAGAAAATGTTAGAATTGTAGAACTATGTATATTATTGTATTGAGCATTTTATTTTTCACTTCTCTTAATTAAAATTTGAAGTCATTAATGGGTTTTTTAAAATTTTAATAAAAAATTAGTGAAAAAAAATTATATTTAAATTTAATTTATCATTAATTGTAGTATTTATTAAATAAAATACATATATTAATCAAAGCAAACTAACTTCAATTAATAAATATATTTTTTAGTATAAAATTTCAATTAAAATAAATATAAAATATATTTTCTTTTAAATATAAATTTAATCAATTGATTAAATATGCTAAATGTTTATAATAAATCAAATTACATCCAAAATTTTTATTTATTAATCAAATAAAATTTCAAGTACTATATTATAATTTATCGTAAACTTTTCAAATTTAATTTCACACACATAATTATAATAAATCCCAAAGGTTTAATTATTTCGCACATAAATTAAAATTATGAAAATAAATATGAATTAACTAAAATTCTTGATATTTTTGATATAATTGTCTATTTATTAATTATATAATATTTAATTATAATATATAAATATAGTTATTAATTAAGCACATATATAATACAATAATATACTTATATTTAAGGAATATAAAATAATTTAAT
The DNA here is from genome assembly GCF_030052815.1 of Hevea brasiliensis. Taxonomy (NCBI): domain Eukaryota; kingdom Viridiplantae; phylum Streptophyta; class Magnoliopsida; order Malpighiales; family Euphorbiaceae; genus Hevea; species Hevea brasiliensis. The sequence goes on along the minus strand of NC_079497.1, from coordinate 112,059,434 downwards.
ATATTTATAATTAAAATTATGAAAAATTTTAAAAATAAAATGAAATATTAAATTATGTTTAATCGATAACTATATGTATAATAATACATTATATAAATATAAAAAAAATATAAACACGGGTATTGATTTAGTTACAGCGCTAATCAATGGGTCGTTTACACAGGCTATAGCTTAGCTTTAATATTTGGTCCTTTTTCATTATTAAAAAAATTAATAAACTAATAAATATTTATTCATAAAATTTTATTATAACATTTTTTTATTTAACATACCATTATAATTAATGAGCTACAATATATTTTTTTTATTATAATTATAAATAATTAAATTAGGAGACTCGGATTTAAAGTCTCCACACATACATCATAATATTTTAATAATTTTATTATATTTTAAAAATAATTTTTAAAAATAACTAAATTGTTATATTTATTAAAAATGTTTAAAATAAAATAATAAAATTAAAATTTAGGTTATTTTTTAAGATTGTTTTTAAAATATAATAAAAATTTTAAAATATTATGATATTAAAAAAATTTAGAATAAAATAATAAAATCAAAATTTAGGTTATTTTTAAAAATCGAAAGACAAAATTATTAATTTAGGATTGAATAATAATTCTTAACAATAAAAAGGAAGTCCCTCTCTTGCCATTCATCGGCGCTCGTTGTCTGAAAACGAGCTTCACTCTCTATTCCCTGCCTCTTCCCTTCTCCCCTTTCTCTCTTATGTATCGATTTTCACAGTTCCCTGTTTTCAATTTTGATTAATCTATCGCTTTATGTAGATTAGCTTATTCTTCTTGTATCGTAATTCTCTGTGTATAAATTAGGGCTAGGGTTTTATTTTTTTCTTTCTCTTTTTTTTTTTTTTGTTAATTTTTCCCTTCCAGCTTCTTATAAGCTTTTAATGTTTATCTTGTGGTTTTTGTTTTTTTAATTTATGGGTTTCAATTTTGATGGTATTTGCCATGTAATGAAGAGTGGATTGGGGATTTGGAACTAGGGTTAGGGTTTTTATTTTATTTTGTTTTGTGTTGTCATGGAAATGGAGAGTACTCGTAGATCCTTCGATAGATCAAGGGAACCGGGCTTGAAGAAACCTCGATTGGCCGAAGACCAAACAAGCCTTAATGCTCGACCTTTCCCTCAGAGGCCTGCTGCAGCACTACCACCATCATCTTCTGCGAGGTTGAGGGTTACGACCGATAGAGACTCAGAGGGCAATGATTCAAGCCGTGGCGGCGCGTACCAGCCGCAATCACAGCAATATCAGGAGCTTGTGAGCCAGTACAAGAGAGCTCTTGCTGAGCTCACTTTTAATTCGAAGCCTATAATCACTAACTTGACTATTATTGCTGGCGAGAATCTCCATGCAGCGAAGGCGATTGCTGCCACTGTCTGCGCTAACATTCTTGAGGTGATCCCCAGTTTTGATTATATTTTGGTTATGGCGCCCGGTTGTTGATTGAATTGATTGTAAAGTAGAATTATTCAATAGCTCCAAATGAAGAATAGTAGTAATCTTGTAAATGCAGATTAATGACAACTTGTTGAGATCCAGCATGTTTACTCTTTCTGCGGTTTTATGAGAATTGTTAAGCGTTAACGGGATGATATCTTAGACGCGAATTATGTCACCCTTTCCATTGGATTGCCTGTACCAACTTGGGGATTTTGTTGTATGGATGCGTCCAAAGGGCCCAAACCCTCCACGTAGCAAATAAATTTAATTTGTAAAGTTTTGGATGCCTTCTGCTAATTCATTATGTATAATAGCACAACCCGTTTGCATAATCTATATTTTGGAGTGGATATTGAGCAGTCAGTACATTTTTTTTTTTGAAGTTTACATGCAAAGAAAGCCAGCTTTCTGTGTGAATATGGATGTTGTGGAAAAAGTTGTGCTTTGTTTGCATCCGGATCAATTCATTATACCCATGTGCATTTTCTATTTTCGTATTCAAGATAATGGTATCATTCCTCTGTGTTGAATGCAGTAATTTTTTTATAGATGAATTTAAAATGCATTTTTATCCTTCTTTTTTTAACTTTTATGCTAGCACTTAACATTTCTTCTTCTATAGTTCTGCTGAGGCTGGTGGGACTCTCTTCATTTTCTATTAGTCCTGCAGGCAAGCTTAATTTTGTGTGGAGTTTTCATTCAGTACCCTACTTAGAAGTGCAGCAAGGAATACAACAGAACTGGAATTGGTTAATAAAACAGGAGTAAAGGAATGTTTCAATTTAACAAACAAGTCTGGAGTTGGTTCTGCTTGAAACTTACTTTCATAGAATAATGAAAGCTTAGTTTCTTATTAATGAATATGGTGCACCTGTCTTCGGAACTTCATTCTTTCTTTTGTGGTTATATTATCATTTTTGTGGATATTACCATTATTCCATGTTCTCCTAGTAATTTATGGGAAAAGAAAGGGTTAATATGGATGAAAACTGCAGTTGTTTTGAACTTTTTCTGACTTGCTATGAATATATGAATCTCAGTCTCTTTTTTTTTCCTTCCTGGTTTTGGTTTTAGGCCATTGCTCTCGCTTTGTGTAACTTTGCCTCTTCCTATCATATCTGATCATGAAAATAACTTGCAGGTTCCCAGTGAACAAAAGCTGCCATCACTTTATCTTTTAGACAGCATTGTAAAGAATATTGGGAGAGATTACATAAAATATTTTGCTGCCAGACTACCAGAGGTTAGATTTTTGTTCTAAGACACGTCTTTCTGATAAATGATGCATGTCATTTTATAAAGAATGTTACTTGCAAGAATACTTGAGAATGCTATGTCATGGAAATTTAATGTTAGAAGTTATCAATGTAATTTCTTTTTACATATAGTTATTGCAATCTCTTGTGGGATCATTTGTTCATTCACCAAGTGCACGTCTTTTTCGTAGCAATTACTCAATCTATGTTCTTCCGATGCTATATGCTTGCTTTTCCGAATGGTTTTATTTTGTAGTCATTCTTTATGCATTTTAGGTATTCTGCAAGGCCTACAGGCAGGTTGATCCTCCTGTGCATTCAAGTATGCGGCATCTTTTTGGAACTTGGAAAGGAGTTTTCCCTCCTCAGTCACTTCAGGTGATTGAGAAGGAACTTGGCTTTGCTTCTGCAGTTAATGGTTCATCTTCTGGTGCTGCAACATCTAGGCCTGATGCTCAGTCAAGGCGCCCACAACATAGCATTCATGTTAACCCTAAGTACTTGGAAATACAGCGTCTTCAGCAGTCAGGCAGGGTCAGTGGAATTCATCAATCATATTTAATATTGTTGACTTTTGGATATTTCTTAGTATCTATAACAAACTATCTGATACCTTGCAGTCAAGATTATGATTTTGTAAAGTTCATGTATGTAGGTTCTAACTGATAAGGATATTTCTCATTTAGATATGTAAAAATTTCATAAGAAATTCGCAAAAGATATTGAAACCATCATTCTGATCTTACATTGGTTCACTGTTATTGCATTTAATGTTTGTGCCTTTAATATATTTTTATGTTGACATTCTAAAGTGATTGATAATTTATCTTTGTTTAAGGAAACCATTGTTTTTATACTAAATTTTTATCGTACTTATGTTCTTTTCTGTTTGTTCCTGTGTGATGAAGGCAAAAGGAATGGCTAATGACTTGACTGTTCCTATAGCCAACTCAACTGAGGATACGGAGAGGCCGGAGAGAGCGGCTGTTATTGGTGCTGGACACTCATGGGTGGATCCTTCTGTTAAAATGCATGTATGTGAAGGTTTCCCCACTTCCGCCTGATTGGATTCAAATTATGATACTATTTCTATTTGTCTTTGGCTCATGATATAGTTAATTTTCAGAACATTCAACATTCTCATAGAGAAACATCAAGTGAACCTGTTCAGGAGAAGAAAATTGGTGCGATATACGGAGATGTTGAATATAGCTCTGACATTTCAAGGAACTCGGGCTTGGGAATTGGAAGAACGGGTGGAAGGGTTGCCGAGCAAGGATATGAAAAACCCTGGTTTGGAGCTGGCAACAGGGTCACAGAAACAATACCTGGCCAAAGAAATGGTTTCAGTGCGAAGCATGGATTTCCAAATTTCTCAACATCAAAGTCTGCTAATGTTGATTTGCATCTACAGCCAACACAGGGCATTGTAAGTAAAAGCAGCAGTGCGATGTCTGATAGCTGGAAAAACTCTGAGGAGGAAGAGTTTATGTGGGATATGCCTTCTAGGTTATCAGATCAGGATGCAGCCAATCCTTCTAATAACTCCAGGAAAGACCGTTGGACTCCTGATGATTTAGAGAAATTGGTAAGACTGAATGATTTAAGAACCTATTCTTAAACTGACTTTTGATCCTTTCTACTTATGCCTTCGTTGAATTCATTGAAATTATCATTGTAGCAAAGTAATGTATTCCTTGAATAAAAATTTAGAGAACTTACATTGGAGGTGGAAAATATACGAAAACTATTCCTTAATCCCAAACTAGTTGGGGTCAGTTATACGGATCCTTTTTTGCCATTTAGATCCGTTTGAAAATATAATTGAAACTTTTATTGAATGTTGCTATGAGAAATTCTTAACTGAGGTCTGCCTGCAGTGTCCATAAGGCGTCCTAAATCCTAATCTTGTAATTGTTGAGCTCAACTTTTAAGGGCTAGGAAGGATTTTGCTCACTGTTGATAGTATAGTTTTTTTTGTCCCAACAGTCTGTGAATTGTGGCTGATGCAAGTCCTTGTTATGATTGATTTTTCTTGTCTATTTTATCCATGTGCAGGGGTTTGACAATCATCTCAGAAAACCACTGAGTGCACATGAGGTTTTGTCAAGGTTTGATAGAGAAACTTCTGCTGATTCTCTATCCACTGAACAGAAAGAACAAGTTTCTTTTGGGCGCCATTTGTCCTCCCCATGGCGACTAAAGGAGTTGAATCTAACCGATGGGCCAATAATTTCTGGGAATTCTACTATGAATACAGGTCAAACAGAGGGATACTCTGCCACTCTTGGCGGGTTGCCTGTGAAAGCAAGTTCCTCTTTGCCCAGAATGGTAGTTCGACCACATATGGGAACCTCAGGGTCTGTGTTATCAGCAAACACATTATTAGGGTCAGGTCAACAAAGGATTCAGTCGCTAGGAGCAGCATCACCATCTGGACAGTCACCATTGCGCCAACATCCACCCTCACCTTCATTTCCAGCACGTTATCCACATAAGCAATTGCAAAATTCAGTGGAGCAAGACCTGTCTCGTCCTGATTACAAGGCACATCAATTGTCAGGGAATTTAGTTTCTTCAAATGTTCAGCTTGGTAACTTGCAAAAACTGCAGCCTGAAGACTTGCCAACTTCATCTCCTTCACCACCTTTTCAACGAAGTCGCCAGAATCCTATTTTGCAGCCAAGACAAGCAGACACCAAACAGCCTGAACCCTCTGATCAGATTCAAAGGACACTATTAAATCTAGTTCCCAAAGTTGGTACTCCATCAACTTCTGGAAGTTCTACCCCAGATCATTCATCTCCACTTAGTGCAGAAACTTCAGGACAATCAAACACAAGTAGTTTGTTGGCTGCCGTTATGAATAGTGGAATCCTCTCCAATATAACCACTGTTGGCCTTACTAATAAAAGTTTTCAGGATGTTGGTAAAAATCCATCAGAGTCGAGCATTCAGCCTCCTCTTCCAAGTGGGCCTCCCCCTCCTCAATTAACATCTTCTGGGACAAGGGTTGCATCAGCATCAGCTCCTTTGTCACATGATGTCACATTAGTTGCCTCAAATGTTTCTGAGAGGAAAGAAGAGCAACCACCACTGCCTCCTGGTCCTCCACCTTCATCTTTACAAGCTTCAAATGCAGTGAATAATGTAGCTAATCCAATATCAAATCTTTTAAGCTCATTAGTTGCCAAGGGTTTGATATCTGCATCAAAGTCGGGGACATCGTCTCCCGCACCACCTCAGTTGCCTACTCAATCAGAGACACAGAACCCGAGCATCACTAACTCTAGCAACACATCAACTTCTTCTCTTCCAGTTTCTTCTGCTGTTTCTCATTCATCCACCACAGATGAAGTGTCGTTGCCCAAATCTGATGCTAAAAACTCTGTTGTGTTGTCTGAACCCACATCAGCAGAGACAAAAAGTCTCATAGGATTGGAGTTCAAGTCAGATGTAATTCGAGAATTGCATCCACCTGTTATAAGTTCACTCTTTGATGATCTTCCGCATCAATGCAGCATATGTGGCCTTAAACTTAAGCTTAAAGAAAGGCTTGATAGGCACCTGGCGTGGCATACTTGGAGGAAGCCAGAACAAGATGATATGAGTAAGGTTACAAGGAGATGGTATGCTGGGTTAGGGGACTGGGTTACTGGAAAGGTAGAGCTTCCATTTGGAACTGAGTCTTCTGTTTACACAGATGAATTAACAGGGTCAATCAATGAAAATGAACCTATGGTTCCTGCAGATGAAGATCAGTGTGTATGTGTTTTGTGTGGTGAGCTGTTTGAAGATTATTATAGTTATCAGAGGAAGAAATGGATGTTCAAAGCAGCAGTGCACTTGACACTTGCTTCAAGGGATTGTGGGATAGGAACTACAAGTGAGAATGCTGAGGGTCCAATTGTGCATGTGAATTGCATATCAGAAAGCTCAATTTATGACTTGGGACTGGCAAGCGGTATTGAAATGGTAAGGCATTTTATCTTAGAAAAGCTTTCTAATATTGGGACTTGGAACTGTAGCTATTGAAAGATTTTGCTGAACATTTGTTTTTACCGCCTGATATATTGATGACATACGGGCTCATTCTCTGATACTAAGTGATTTGTCATGTTCTTCCCGTTTGACATTTTGTTGTGTAGCTTTGCTTACTTGACTTATTGTGCTTGACTTTGGTGGCTTACTGGCTAACTGTTCCAATATTGAGCATGATGCCTTGGCAAAGTTCTGATCTGTATTTACAATTGGTTAACCATATTTAGAATGACTACTAAAAGGTTTTGTTAATAATTCAATCTTAATGCATTTCATTTTCACTTGCACTGTATCTTAATAATTCCTGTAAGTTTCTAAAGTCTGGCAGAAGTCACTCTCTACTAATTCATTGTTTTTTTCTTTCTAAATTTTTCTGTGGTCCTACTTCCATTTCTAGCAATATAGATTTGTGAGGATTGCGTACCATTTGAAAATATTTAATTCCTTGTCTATAATATAAATTTTGATGATCAGTTAGTTTGGAATGTTGTGTCAGGACAATTCCCGCTAGCAGGCTTAAAAATCTTTATTGTCAGCATCACTCCTACTGTGAAATTACTTATGATATTATTGCTATTAAAATAATTCTATGTCCACTATTTGTTTCATCATTAATTTTCCTATTTGGTGTTGATTTGTTTGTTTTTGCCGGATGATTGATGGAATCTTTTACTTTTTGGTAGGATAAGGATGGATAATGCCTAGATTTGAAAACAAGACACCAGGACTGATTGGCAGGTACAAGCATACTGGAATTTCAGGTGTACCGTGCAGAAGGTTTGTGAATGGGCATATGATGCTAATTTTATTGTGCATCAAAATGATGCTGAGAGCTGTCTTGTAATATTCCCGCTTGTTTTTATCTTTTTTTAGTCCTATTTCCCCCTATTTATAGTCTAATAGAAATATATATAAATGCCAGATAGTTTACACCTCAACTTTCTTCACTAATGTGGTTGATGTGTTGTTCTTTTTATGTGTTGTTTTTGAATTTACGGAAGCGGGTTTGCACTCAATACCATCGTCAGATGCCAGTGACAGAAGGAAACCATTTCTCATTCAGCTCCCCAATTGGCTTTATGGGTCTTCGTATCACTAGAATAGAAATGAAGCTGCTGCTTTCTTTTCTTATTTTTCTTTTTTTTTTTTTTAATCAGTTTTGTCTTTTCTTCATTTCCTTTTTGAATATTTGGTATGGCAATGTTGGTGCATCGATTCTTATATGGTTTGTTAGTGAGACTCGGACAGTAATGATGTATTATGCGTCTTGTTTTCCCAACTCTTGAAAATTGCTTTGTTCCTATCGGCCTCTTGGTGTAGTGCTTTTTCTTGAATGGATGGTTCTCTATTAAAACTATTGTTCCTTGGTCTGGTTTTACTTGTTTCCCTTGGTCAGGCGTTTTACAAAAGCTTGCTGCATTTAAATATTCAAATTGGATAAAAAGAACGGGATGCGTTATTCTCCTGGAAAATTTCTGTGGTCTTGGATTTGAGGCAGGCAAACTTCAATGGGCATGATTAGTTTAAAATCTGACTGACCACAAGGCTCTTGATTGGAGAACGAACTGTAGGGCAGAAAACATATTTCTGGGATGGATGCGGAAGTCCAAAAATGAGGTTCAATCCAGATATGTTGACAACATAATCCCACGGCGGAGAATCTATCAAGTCGTTGGGCTCTTGAGGGTTGAAAGGGTAGTCATTGCTGAGATACTGGAATGGTAGTGTGAAACTAGGAAGTAATGAGGTTTAGAACGTTTCAAGAATGTGGATTTACGTGTGGAATTTCCATCAAGTCCACATCAGGGTGAAAAGGAAGAGTGTTATTATTGGGAGTTTTCCTTCTTTTGATTATGTGGTTCATGATGGCAACACTACCGTAACAACTACATATTAAAATTGGAATGGATTATATGAGTTATGTTTCACAATGATTATGTGAATTATGTTTCACAATTTAATTTTATTAGATACAGATTTGTTAATATCATTTTCCATGAAAATCAAACTAGTTTTTACTATCTGGTAAGTTTTAAAGACACTTCATATTATATTATATCACCATGCTGTTTTCCCCTTTATTCTCTTTTTTGTCTTTAGGAGATGAGCTTTGGATATATTCTATTCTTCGTTGCGTAGCGTCAAAGCTCTTTCGTTTCCAGATCGCTTACTTAAAAATTAATATGGGAATAATTGCAAATTGAAACACAATAATGATAGAATAAAGAGCTCAATTATTTTGGATATTACATAAAATGGGAAAAAAATGAAAAAGATTCCCTTGTATTAATTCCTCTGGAAAATGGAAATCCACTTAATTAACTTTACCAACATCATCTCTACTGTTACAATACAAGGAGGGTATGAGACTAATTATATGGTAAAGTGAGTAATTAATTAATATAAACACTTAATTATAGTCCTATGTTATAATACATGTAATGAACTTTAGGCATCTCAAACTATTAAGGCTTCTTATGGTGTTGGGTGTAAATGTAATCCAAGTGAGCTTCTGCTACCATCCTTCTCTTGAGACACTCTTCATCTCCCTCTTCACATTCATATTCCTCTAACCCCATGAGCTGTAGTGAAAAATTAACAGAGAAAATACGAAAAAGATACAAAAGAATCAATAGAGGCCAATAAAAAAAAAAGGGAAAGTAATTAAAATAAATAATAAATTTATTTTAATTTCTTACAGTGGAAACATCTTCTTTTCTCTCTGTGAATGAACCATCAGTACTTTTCACCTCTTTTTCTTCTGTAAAAAAACGCATGAATATATAGAGAGAGAGAAAACAAAACTAAGAGGAAAGAAACTTGAAGATATATAGGTTGACCAATTAATTACCTTGTTTTGGGGGAAGATAGAGACGAGCAGATGTTGAGGATAGAAGGAGTAGAAGAAGAAGAAAGAAGATCAACACAAAAGAAATTGGCTTCATGATTGCTTTGGTGTGCCTGTTGTGCGTAAAAATCTAGCATATAGTAAGAAGGAGTAAGTAGTGCCAGAGGAAAGGCGGTGCGAGGTGGCTTATATAGCAGCGCACACGGAGAGACGAGCTTAGGGAAAGCGCACGCCCTTGATGAGGTCACTTGCGGTCCCACTCCCAAATGCAACTTACTAACACCAGGCCTACCCACCTCCCTTTTTTTATTCTCTAAAATTAGAATGAATTATTGTTAAAATTATAATAATTTTAATAAAATATTTATTTTTATATAATTTAATTTAAACATATTTCATAATTGATATAAAATTTTAAAGAATTAATTTATTAATAGATGGATCTATATTTATTTTTTTTATTACAGATTTATGCACATCAGTTCTTCTTTAATTTTTATTATTTTTTTAAAAATAATATATATATATATATATGAAACATAAAATTTTAAAATTTATTTCATAAATTCTATTTATTTAAATTTTTTAATTTAATAAAATATTATAATTTGATTATATAATTAATTGAATAAAATAAGGATATAAGTAGGGGAAGATAGAATTTGTGATAAGAAGTAGAAATGTTTGGCCAAATGGAATTCACAATTCACAAAGAAAAAGAGAAGAAAAGACAAGTTTGATTTCTTGGTTTTCAGTGTTGAATAGTAGTTTGGTTTGTGGCGTTGAATTAATTACTACAAGCTAATAATAGAGACAGTCAACAAGTCAACCTTGTAGACTGGTGTGGCCCACAGCTGTCTTCCATTCCGATTCCTTTTCCATTTCTTGCTTTACGCGATTCCCACGCGCTCTCCCTCTCTCTCCCTCACCAACATATTTCACTGCCTTGTGCCCACATTCATTTCACTTTTTTTTTTCACTCTCAAGGAAAAAATAAAATATTTTCTTTTATTGTTATTTTTTTTAAATTAAATTTATTATTTTATTTTAAAAAATAAAAATTAGTAAAACTTAAACCTTTTAATAATCTCATATAGAGTACATAATAATATTAATTACTGTATTATTAATTTAATATTTTTATAAATTTACAAATAATAAAATTAGAAAAAAATCCCTACATGCATTATTTTGATGTCATAAAATTTTATATGCTATGTATAGATATTAAAATTTAAAATAAAAGATTTATATTTAATTTTATTATAAATTATTGATAAATTATGAATTCCAAATAATACTATTTTTTTAATTTGTTAAGAACTCTTTTAAAGTGAATTTTAAATAATTCTATTCTATAAAGTATTTCAAATCCACATTCAAATAAAATATTATTATTTATAAGTGTAATATAAATTCATAATTTTAATCAATTGAAAAAATTTTATCAAATTTAAATATTATATTTTAAATTTTTTATCCAAACATAAAGAGATTGTATAAATTCATAACTTTAATCAATTAAAAAAAATTATAATTTTATCTAATTTAAATTTCACATTAAAGATAGCATATTTTTTGTATTTATTTGATTTTAATTGAGTTTTAAATTTAAAATTTAACTGTCTTAAAAATAATTTTAATAGTACTAATAAAATTTATTAATTTATAGAACATATTATTATTTATTAAAAAGAAAAAAAAAAGTAAGCAGTGAATTTATGGTCACAATCCTAACCCAATGGGACAAACTAATTATAGTGAAGGGAACTATCATCCACAGTTAATTTATAAGTGTAAATTAAAAATGAAATTTGATTTGATAGATTTGTCCAAAAGAATTAAATAAAAAATAAAATCTAAATTATCATGTTTTATATATTAAGATAATTATCTTGGTAATTAATTAATATTGCTAATCCTTTAATTTGACTTAACAGAGTTTTTGCTTTTTGACTCACTCAGTTTCCCACACATGAAAATATAAATCATTGCTAAATTAGAAGCATTTTCTATGCAATTAAGCAATTAATTAACACTAAACTTATATATTATATAGTTATAATGGTGCTGATGGTGATCATCATCAGCTTCCATTATTATTTTTGAAAAAGAAAATCACTAAAATAATCATATTGATTTATCTAATTCTTTTAATATTATCATATTGATTAAACTTAAAATTTTATTTAAAATTTTTTAAATTTTAAAAAATTATTATAATTTTATCTTTTTTTTAATATATTTGATTGATGTAATTTTATTAATATCATTAATTAATTTCAAACTTCATTTTTTTATATTCATGGTATATCAAAATTTTGAAAAATTTTCTCACGTAGTTGCTTAATTTTACAAGTTTTTCATAAAAGTCATAAAATTTTAATTTTTTTTATAAAATTTTAATTTGATTTCATAAAATTTTTTAATATTATAAATTAAAAATTTTTAAATTAATTTATTGATATTTCAATTATTTTATAAATAAAATTAGCTAACCAGTGATTGCTAATGTTGAAAAAATAGAGAAAGAGGATGAGTTTGGTAATGAGAGAGTAGTTGGATACATTTTATCGTATCCTTTTTTTTAATTAATAAAATAAGATAATTTTATTTGTAAAATAATTGACAAATAAATAAATTAACCTAAAAGTTTTTAATTTTTTATGAAAGTAATTTTAATGAAATAAAATTAAAATTTAATAGATTTTTTAAAAGAAATTAAAATTTAATAACTTTTATAAAAATACTCATAAAATTGAGTAATAAATCATAATATTTACCCCAAATTTTTTAATTGTTCAATTAAATTAGATTATTTTAATCACACAATTGTTTTCTTTCTTTACTACCACCAAATTTTAGCAGTATTTAACACACAATTATTATCAAAATAAATTTATGAAAGAGTTAATAAATATAATAACGTTGAATTTTTAATAATAGCTATAAATAAGTAATTTTTATAACTTTAGAAATTTTTACTAATTTTATCAAAATTGAAAGAAATAAATAAAATTATTAAAACACCATAAGACCTTTAAAATATAATTATCATATGTCTAATGATTTTGTAATATAAGATTCACCATAATCTATTATCTTTATATAATTTTCATAACTTTTTAGCTCTTTCATAATATAAAATTTATTAATTTTAATTTATCAGTAATTAAATAAATATTTTTAATCCTTTATGAGATTGATTAAGTACAAACCAAATAATTTACATTATCTGATAAAACACATTGTTTTTAATCAATGAAAATATTCAAATTTCAAGCTGCGACATATTTTATAAATGAGATTGGATATATTTTCAAGTGTAATTATTTAAATTTCATAATTTATAAAAATATTTAAATAAAAATAAGTGATTGGTTAAGCACAGTGTTTAAAGATCTCCTTTCATTTTTTCTGATTACAATGATGTAGTAGGAAAATTTAGAATTTCTAAATTATTATTATTATTATTATTATTATTATTATTATTATTATTATTATTTATGTAAATAATTTAAATATTATATTTATTTATTTAAAATCTTTTCTATTTTCTCCTATTATGACCTTGTTTGATAATATTAGCTATTTTAGTAGTTGTTAGTTATTTTAATAATTATCAATTATTTTATTAGCTAATATCTGTTAGATATTAATTATTAATAATTAGTTATTTATGTAGTTGTTAAAAGTGAAGCATTCAATAAAAATAATTATTATATTAATTATTAAATATAAAAATAATAATATAATTTTATTCACTTTAGTTAAAAATACTCTATCAACCTGTAAAAATTAAAAGAGATAATCTTTCATAAATTATTTTTTTAATTTTTAAATATTAATATAAATATTATATTATTAAATAATATAAATAAAAAAATTAATATTTTAATTTGATCAAAATATTAAATGCTAAAGCGGTTGGCGAACAAGCCTATATCTCTCTCCTTTTACACCCTTTAACTTAAAGTTTCCTTAGACTTCAGAGGCAACGGCGCACAACTTGCCTCACTTTTCATATATTCATTGGTCATACATCTTTGTCTGCCACTAATTTGCTTTTTTCTTTTTTTTTTCCTTAACAAAAGATATGACATTACTTTTTATTCCTTCAATTATTGAAAAATCTAACTTTCACTCCTAAACTTTTTAGTAAACTGTTCATTCTTTCCAAAAAAAAAATAATTTAATTTAATTCCAAATTGAAACTAATGAAATCAATGAAAAATTTTCAATAAAAAATTTTATATTTCATTTTTATTGAAATTTTCCAAAATTTTGATTTATTATATTGACTCCTATTATCAGACTCTTCAATTGGATTCTCTCATTTTTTATTAAATAATGTCTTGACTAAAAAGTTTATAATCAATTTGATATTAATTTCAATATAACTATTTTAGAAATATATTATTAAAAATATAAACAAATCATTAATAAAAAAGAAATGTAAATAAGACGATAATAAATAAATATTAAGTTTAACAACATTAACTTTAAAATTATTAAAATTTTGATATTAAAAATACTGGTATATCAGTTAAAATGAATTTTATAATTGTTAAATTAAATATTTATATCAAAATTTATATAAAATTAATTAAAGTGTATATAACGAATTCACGAATTTAAATATAAATATTTATTTTAATAGTTATTAAATTCATCCTCGTACAAAATCGAGGTTATAATAGCCAAACCTTAAAAATACTCCCTCTTACCCACAAAAATAGGTTTACTTCTATTTTAATGAGTATAGTTAAAATAATAAATTTGGTTTAACTTTTTCTGTCACGACCCAAATTATGGGTCAAACTGGCAGTAGGACTTGGGTCTGTATAAGGCCTCAAAGTCAATAGTAAGCCTAACTATTTCAAGCTTAAACCTAAGGCCCATCACTGTAGTCCACTTTCAAGGAGTTTTAGCTCACTCGACCTGTAATCACAAAATATATCAATTTGGGGAGCTCAGCTCACCCTTACAATTCTCAACATAGCAATTTAATCAAATGGAAGCTTAGCTTCCTCATCCAAGATAAATACCCATTCCATATATCCACAAATGCATAAATAATATGTTTACAATTTCAAAATAAATAAACTATTACAGTCTCAAATTAAATAAAATACTTATAGCACATGCAAAGTCTAGATTTTTAATTAATACTATGAAATACTGATATTGCTGCTAAGAGACCTACGAGGAAGGAAACAGGTTAATCACAAGAAGGAGATCCTTCTGTAACCTGGATAAATAGGGTAGCAGGAGTGAGCGTTCGACTCATAGAATAAGATATTGATTTTAAATATAATTTTTATAACTACTTAAGACTAATGCATCCCTAAGGATGAAATGCAACAAATGCCAACATATTCGATCAAATTCAAACAATATTTGCATAAAGAATAATTTGGAGCACTCACACATCCATATGTCGCATTAATATATATATATACATATGGGAGTTGATCTCCTATACATCTCTCTTAATCCAATGTCTGCTAGCGAGATCAACTCGAGCCAGACTTTCTCTTATAATCCAAATGCGGGGGTCAGTGAGATCAACTCAAAACAGTACTCACCCCAACTTATCACAAAAATGATCAAGCCCCAGCGAGACTAGCTCCAGCCGATCTGCTCATCCTACCCACATCCAGTACCATACCACAAGCACCAACACACATACACAACGCTAAATTACTCTAAGGAGACACTCACATCGATTTCATCAAATAAGAATGCAACACGAGGCATGCCTAATAATAGCTATATACATATACTTATAAATGATGCATGGGCATGCTTTAAATATATAATAATATTGAAATCATAAATAAAGTCAATATCTACTCACAAATTAATCAAAAGCTACTGTAGCAGCTGAATGGAGAAGAATGGCTTACCCTGATCACCTAAACAATTATATTATAAATTTATTAGTACTAACTTTAAAACAAGATTTTAAAGAGATAAAAGATGTCTTAATTTATGCAGGAAATCGACAGAGTTTTTTCTGTACTTATGACCTACCCAATCTGTAAAGTAGTTCAAATCACACTTCTAAAATCACAAGTCTCAAACCTACATCTCAATAACATTACATGGCTTCTCCTGAGTCATCCAAACCATTCAAACTAGCTCTAAAAATTCTAAAATTTTGCGCCGCATTCCTCAACAATGCTATAAGGCTATTGCAAAAGGAATTACAATTTTCTAGTTACTCACGAATATTTTATGAATTTTTATTCTAAACAACACTAGGCAATTAAGAGAATTTAGAGTTCAAGTTTATCTACGTCAATTCTGACGCTTGGAATGCGTCTGGAACATCTGAAAATAGTGGCAGAGACTGTAATATTAGCCTGCTTATGAGATAATTTCGGCAGCCTGTCTTTCCAGTTTGAAAATGTAGATTCGAGCGTCGGTGGAATTTTTGCGAAACAAAAAAAGTACCTACGCAAAGCCCACAATATCAGGAGTTAAAATATAATTTTATTTAATTAAATAAACTCATTAAAGGCTCAAAAAAATACTGTAAAGTTTATGGGACTCACTAAATTTTCGGTGTCAGAAAAATTTAAAATTTATATTACTGCGAAACTCTCACTAAATAGAGCGTGCTGGTAGTCTCGGAATTGCTGAGAGGGGGGGGGGGATTCCCGGTTTGAGAGAAATTTAGCCTAAAAATTAAAATGGGCTGAAACTTCCTAAGCTTAAATCAGACAAATAGCTCAACTAAAATTCGTGTTCTTGGTGTCTTTGGAAAGCTCTTGAAGAGTATAATGTGATTGGGACTGGACTTGATCCAATTGGTGGCTAAATTGGCCGGAATCCCCCTTAGAAGTTGAAATGGCATGCTGCGCGTGGGGAGGGATTCAAGCTCAATTTTTTTGGAGACAGGCAAGAGTAGCTGTCGGCGGCTAGGAGGCATTCTGGTGGTGCACAGGTATGCAGGGAGGGAGGGGAGGTGGTGGGCAGCAGTGGGGAGGGGAAAGGAGAGAGAAAATGAAGAGGAAGGGAGGGGAGGTCGTTCATAGGGGAGAAAGAGGGGAAGAAAAAGAGGACCGGTCCAATTCGACTGGTCTGATTTGATTTTATTTGAGTTGGCCGGTTTATTTCAAGACACCAAAAATTAAATTTTATACTCTGCTTTGGGACCCAAAATGAGACCCGAACATTCCAAAAAAAATTATCAAAAACTCAAAAAATTTATGAAGTCCAAATATATTTTTAATTTTTTCACATGGTCTTTAAATTAATTTTTAAAAATCGATAAAATTTATTATCTCAAAAAAATCAAACCTAATTTTAAAAATTTTTAAAAATTCCAATTTAATTTTTATAATATTTATTACAATAAATTATTATAAATTTCATATAAATTAATTATTTAAAAATTCAGGATGTTACATTCTTCCCCCCTTATAAAAAACTCGTCTTCGAATTTTACACAAGGCAGAGCAATACATCAGGATTACATCTTAAACAAATAAAGGTACTTGCTGCATATGTCCCGCTTTGACTCCCAAGTGCACTCCTCCACTGATTGGCTCCTCCACTGAACTTTTACCGTAGAGATTTGTTTTGACTGAAGCTATCTTATTTGATAGTCTACTATAGTAATAGGCTGCTCTTCGAAGGTCAAGTCCTCATTCAACTCCTCCGTATCTAACTGCAGTACATGATAAGGATCAGGAATATACTTTTCTAAGCATGGAGATGTGGAACACTAGATGGACATGAAAAAGGCTCAGTGGTAACTCCAACTGATAGGTAACTACCCCTACTTTGTCCGTGATCTCAAAAGGCCCTATGTATCAGGGTGTCAACTTGCCTTTCTTCCCAAACCTTATGACCCCTTTCATAGGGGAGACCTTCAGGAATACATAGTCACCCATTGCACATTCTATATTCTTTCGTCTAGGATTTGCATAGCTCTTCTGCCTGCTGAAGGCTATTTTTAAACGTTCCTTGATCAAAGGAATCATTTCTAAAATGTACTGCACTTGGTCTACATCATGTACTTTTGCCTCTCCAACTTTTATCTAACACATAGGGGACCTACACTTTCTGCCATACAACCCCTCATAAGGTGCCATCCCAATGCTGGAATAATAGCTGTTATTATAAGCAAACTCCACTAATGGCAACTGATCGTCCCATTACCCTCCAAAATCCAGGACATACATACAAAGCATATCTTTTAATGTCTAAATTATCCTTTCAGACTGTCCATCTGTCTGAGAGTGGAAGGCTATACTAAAGTTCAACTGTGTGCCAAGTGCCTCCTATAGCTTTCTCCAAAATTGAAAAGTGAACTGGAGTCCCCTGTCAGATATTATGAAAGTAGAGACTCCATGCAATCTGACTATTTCACGAATATATAGCTTGGCGTATTGGGCAACAGAATAGGTGGTCCACACAGGCAAAAAGTGAGTCACTTAGTCAGACGATCCATAATTACCCATATAAAATCATATCCCTGTGTGGTATAAGGCAACCCAGTCACGAAGTCCATAGTAATCATTTTCCACTTCCATTCTGGAATGGGAATCTCCTGCAACTTTCCTGATGGCCTCTGATGTTTAAATTTCACCTTCTAACAAGTTAAGCACTTGGACACAAAATCTGCTATGTCTCTTTTTATGCCATTTCACCAGTACTTATCTTTCACATTATGGTACATCTTGGTAGAGCCTGGGTGGACATTATAGAGTGCATGGTGTGCCTCCTGCATAATCTCATTTCTGAGGTTGTCCACATCAAGCACACATACCCTGGAACCTTGCATAAGTGTACCATTTGCACCAAACCCAAACTCATAGTCTTCTCCTTACTGTACCCTTTTCATAATCCTCATTAATTGTGGGTCCCTATGCTATGAAACTCTAATCCTGTCTCGCAGGTCTGGCCTTACTCTAAAATGAGTCAAAAGTGCACCAGTATCTGTCATATCCAAGATCAGACCCTAATCCATCAACTCATATATCTCCCAAATCAACAATCTCCTTTACACTAATATATGTGCAAGGCTACCAAAAGATTTCCTGCTCAAGGCATCTACTATTACATTTGCCTTACCTGGGTGGTACTGAAGGAGCGGAAGCATGAAAAACACAATTTTATATCATTGAATTCAAAAATTTTTCACCTAGGGTCACATGCATCATGCAAGATTCATTTTTATCTATTTGATTTCAATGATAAACAGCATATTAAAACTCTTTTAATATGTTTTGGATCTAGTTTTTCCATTTAAGATTTTAGAATTAATCAGATTAATTCATTAGAATCCTAGATTAGATCAAGAAAAAGTGCACTAACCTTTTGATGCACTGCAGTGTGTTTGACACCTTTGGGATGCGCCTTAGGACACCAGATGTTGTCCCTCTAGCTTGTCCACACTAAAATCACCTATGGCAGCCCTTGAACAGCTTCTAAAGCTTTTTCTATGAATTAGAAAATCAAGTTTTGCCTTTTGAGAGATTACAGATGTAAACAGGACACTAGAAACGATTTCTAGTATTTTTAATTCAAGAGATTGTTTGCTAATTTCTTTGAATTGATGAGAGATGAAGAAGAAGAGAGGAAGAGTGTTCTTTATGTAACACCCTAGGCAAATCCCACATCGACAAAACACGGGAGAGATGCTGGGTTTATAAGTTGGTGGTTCGTAACCCCTATTGACCCGTTTTAAAACCGTGAGGGCTTCGGCCTAGAGCGGACAATATCACTAGTGGGCCGGGCCATTACATTTGTGGTATCAGAGCCGCTCCGCGTGCAACCTTGAACGATGGTGGGGCAAACCTCAGCGAGGACGCTGAGTCCCATAAGGGGGGTGGATTGTAACACCCTAGGCAAATCCCACATCGACAAAACACGAGAGAGATACTGGGTTTATAAGTTGGTGGTTCGTAACCCCTATTGACGCGTTTTAAAACCGTGAGGGCTTCGGCCTAGAGCGGACAATATCACTAGTGGGCCGGGCCATTACACTTTAGGTGGCGGCACCAAGGAGTAAGTGGTAGCTCATTATGTTTTCTTTTCATAACAACACTTATATAGCTAGGTCACCACTTAAAACCCTTGCCACATGTCACCTTTTGATTAGCTCTAGGTTTAATTAACCCAATCATATTGTGCCAAATGTCAAACCTATATTTAATATTAATTTTAATCATCTTATATGATTAAAAGACATTTGGAAAGCTTATGTGTAGTGCCATGTGTTACCATCTCATGGTGCCACATGTCACCCTGTGAAATGACCAAAATGCCTCTGTGTCTTAATTTTGAGTTCTCAATCCAAAATAATTATTTCTCTTCTTCTAATCAATTTATATCAAATATAAATTAATTAATTAATCTTTATTAATTAATTTCTCATTAATTAAATTCATTTTTAAACACTTTAAATATAAATTTAACTTATACTTGTACATCCAATAACCTAGATTTGGTTTCAAGCCATGCTAGGGACTTTGCAATATAATTGCAAACTAAACCTATTTAATTAATCAATTAAACTCTTTAATTAATTAATTAAATCATATTTAATTTAGTGATTACTTGTGTACATGTGTGACTTACTAGGCTCATCACTAATTAGCAATGAGACATGATATCAACTCTTAATATCACCAGATTTCTTTCTTACTATAAATGATTTCTCTAAACCATTTTATGCACCTCATAGACCATGGTTAACACCTAGCATAGCATGCCATGGCTACCCAATCAGTAATAAAGTTTACCTTAAATGAACCTATAATCAGATGTTACCATGCACTAGAATCTCTCTGTTACAAAATCCCAATTCGAGCTGGAGTCATGGTTTATATCAAACCCCATTTGCTATGAATATTATGTTCTCTTTTAATTCCAGTTCTTGATTAAAAGATTTTTCTCATCAGAAACTCTTTTCTGAATAAATCTATCTGTCTTGGCCAGGAACTTAAAACATCAAGAACAATTAAATGAACATAGGATTTTATCCCTATTTACTTAGAGGAACAGATTCCATCTTGATCAACACCTACCTCCATATATAACTAGTGGGAGCCAACACATGCCCATATACCCATACACAGTACAAGTATGAAAGCAGTATCAAACTCAAACCACCTATATACAAGATAACTGTGCTATCTCAGGTCTAAAGATTATATGCACTGATATGATTTATGACAATGCATTGACAAGAGTAAACTCCATGTGTTTGTCATAAATGTCACTGGTTCGGCCTACTTATCATGTATAAGTGCCTATCATGTTTGTTATATGGCATGAGACTCACTATTTTATCTTATTTATATCTCATATAAATAACTTGGGAACAAACATGAATACAATCTTTCTGGATAAGTCATGTCCTTATTGTGAAGTATCCTCGATTGTGAACCTATTTATGATACTTTGTGTTAGAAATACTATCACTCATATTCTTAATAACTTAAGAATAATATTTCTAACAAAATATCAATGGACCTTTTCTATTACACATAAATATATTATGTAAACGGAAAAGTAAAAATGCCTTTTATTAATAAAATATATACAAGATACATACTAAATGATATGCTCTAGGGCATGCTACTAACAGGTACTGCATGGTACAGTCATAGTCCTTCAAAAACTCCATCCATCTGCTCTGCTTTAGATACAAATCTCTCTGCTAGAAGATGTACTTTAAACTCTTATGGTTGGTGTATATCTCGCACACCTCACCATATAGATAGTACCTCCAGATCTTTAATGTAAAGACTATTACCACCCGCTCTAGATCATGAGTGGGGTAGTTCTGTTCATGCCTCTTTAACTGCCTTGAAGCATACGCCACTATTTAACATGCTACATTAAGACACACCCCAACCTAACTCTGAAAGCATCACAGAACACCATATATCCTTCTTCACTTATAGGCAATGTCAACACAGGGGTTGCAATTAGGCATTCCTTAAGCTTCTGAAAGCTTTTCTCACACTCATCTGACTAGAAGAACGGGACATTCTTTTGATTCAACCGTGTCAAAGGAGCTGCTATCCTAGAAAAGTTCTACATAAAACATCTGTAATAGCCTGCTAGGCCACAAAACATCTATAATAGCCTGTTAGGGCTAGGAAACAATATACTTCTGTGACTGTAGTAGGCCTAAGCCAATCAATTACTGCTTTAATTTTATTGGGATCCACCTGAATACCTTCACGAGAGATCACATGTCCCAAGAATGAGATGCTTTTCAATTAAAATTCACATTTAGAAAACTTAGCGTATAGCTAATGGTCCCTTGGAGTCTGCAATACCATCCTTAGGTGCCAAATATGTTTTTCCTCAGTTTAAGAATATACTAAAATATCATCTATGAAGACAATAATAAAGCGGTCCAGGAACGACCTAAACACCCTATTTATTAAATACATAAAGGCCATTGGTGCATTAGTGAGTTTAAAAGATATCACAAGGAATTTATAATGACCATACCTAGTCCTAAACATTGTCTATGGAACATCATCATTCCTGATCCTCAACTAGTGATAGCCTGACTATAGGTCTATCTTTGAGAAAAATTTAGCCCCTTGCAGTTGATTAAACAGGTCATCAATTTGAGGAAGCGGATATTTGTTCTTAACAGTCACTTTGTTCAACTATCTATAATCATTACACAATCTCAAAGATCCATCCTTCTTCCTCACAAATAGAATATGAGCACCCCAAAGTGAAGTATTTAGCCGAATGAAACCCTTATCCAGAAGCTCTTATAGCTGCTCCTTCAATTTCTTTAACTCTGTTGGTGCCATCCTTTAAGGTGGCATAGAAATAGGGTTTGTACCTAGCACAATGTCTATGCAGAACTCTATCTCTCTCTCTGGCGGCAACCCTGGAAGCTCCTTAGGAATTACATTCACAAATTCCCTGACAATAGGTATACTTTCCACACTAACACTTTCAACCGATGTGTCCCTCACTAGTGCCAAATAACCCTGACATCCACGTCTCAACATCTTTTTAGCATTAATGGCTGACACTATATTGTACGAAGCCACGCTTTTGTCACCATCAAAACTGAATTCTTTCTAGTGTTAATGGCCGACACTACATGGAAATACACCTTTTTATTCTTGTAATCTAGGGTGGCATATGTGTTGACAACCAATTCATACCCAAGATCACATTGAAATCCATCACTTGCAAAGGACTCAAAGTTGCCGAAAGGATCTTTCCATCCATTACCACTGCACTACCCAGAAAAATCATATCTATATCTATGTTATCACTAAGAGGGGTAGCTACAGATGAGGGACATTCTAAAATAGTAAGACTTCTACCCGTCCTTGGAGCAAACACAGGGGAAACAAACAAATGCATAGCACCTGGGTCTATTAAAACATGTGCCTTAAAAGAATAGACTGGAAGAATACCTACCACCATTGTATTTGAAGCTTGTGCTTCCTGGTGTGTTAGAGCGAAAACTTGAGCCTGTCCTCTGCTTTGAGATGCAGAATCCTAGAATTAACTCCTGCCATTAAATCTGTCTCTAAAACCACATCCTCCTTGACCTTAGCCCTACTAGGCACTGAACTGGCTGGCTGCCTGCCATACCAGAAGTACCAGGGTGTAATTAACGAGGTACATTAGCAATAGAACCTTGTGACCCTTCAAGTGCTCACTGAACATGGGACATTCCATGGCAAAGTGGCCTTGCTGGCCACATTTGAAACACCCACTGGAGCTCACCAAGCAAGGCCTCGAGTGTACTCTCTCACACTATGTGTATGGCCCTAAGGAAGACCCTGAACTAGACCTAGAACTACTGTAGCCTAAACTCTGACCACTGCTAGAACCATAGCCCAACCTAAACCCTCTGGCTTTGTGTCTGAGGCTAGCTTTCTTATTCCCTCTCATTTTTTCACCTTGGTGGCTCTGGCTGTCACCACCCATGGTGCTTACATGTGGCATACTTGATGACCCTTCAGCTCTATTTTTCTTTGCTCTGCTTTCATCATCTTTCTTATAACTAATTTCAATCTGCCAGGCCCTATCAACTACCACATCAAATGGTTAGTTTGACAATATAGCCAAGTTTGCATACCTACTGTCCAGTCCCTTCATGAATCTTTTCACCTTCATGCCTTCTGTGACCACTGCAGTAGGGGCATACTTGCTCAACTCCAAGAACTCAGAGGCATATTCGTCCACTGATTTGCCATTTTGTCTTAAAGCTTCAAAGGCCCATTGCTTATAATCTCTAAAACTTTCTGGCACAAACCTATTTATAAACAGTTCAACAAACTAAGCCCAGGTAGCCCCTCAATGCGAGGGAGCACATAATTCATCATCCATTGTCTAGGCACAAGTCCCATCACATGCTGTACACACTCTATTAGTCTCTTGTCAGTTAACTACAACTCCACTCTTGCCTATCTATAAGAGTTTAGAAACTGATATGCATCATCTGTAGTATCATAAGTACCGGGCGCCAACTTCTTAAAATTTATTATCTATTTATAAAGTTTCACTCTCTGTCCTGAGAGCTACTGCTGTTATAGAGGGCAGATCATATACTGCACTATTATGTCAATGGTCCTCTGCAGACCATCTAGGATGGTTGCCATTAGATCTATAGGACCCTGGGCCATAAAGGACTATTCTTGTAATAGTGGCTACTACTTTTCCACTTGAGCAGCTCTAGGTCTCCTGCCCCATCTCCTTGGGGCAGGTGCCTCATCTTGTGTCGATACTTTGTCTGACACTTTCCTTTTTGCCACTGTGGCAGCTCTCCTACCTCTATGCATTTTCCTAAAATTTAGCAGTGTTAGTCCACAAAAATCCAAAACAGTATACTAAGCATCTCTATAACTCATAATCACTTACAGGTACATAAAGTAGAAACTAAATGCAAGGATGATAGTGTAAGGAAGAATATGGATCCTATACTCCACATGTGACTCCTAATAAAACTCCTTTTACATTCCCAAATACACTCTTTCCTAAGAATTTGGAGCCTAAGCACTGATACCAACTTTGTTATGACCTAAATTATGGGCCAGACCGCTATTAGGACTTAGGTTAGTATAAGGCCCTCAAAGCTCATAGTAAGCCTAACTATTCCAAGACCAAACCTAAGGCCCATCACTGTAGTTCAATTTTAAAAAGACAAATGGACAGAGTTCGAGCATAAATTGGACAATCAAACGAAGAGTTTTTAGCTCACCTGACATGCAATCACAAAATATATTAATTTGGGGAGCTCAGGTTACCCTCACAATCCTCAACATAGCAATTTAATTAAATGGGAGCTCAGCTCCCTCATCCAAGATAAATACCCATCCCATATATTCACACATACATAAATAATAGGTTTACAATTTCAAAATAAATAAACTATTACAGTCTTAAGCTAAATAAAATATTTCTAATATATGTAGAGCTCTAGATTTTTAATTAATACTATAAAATATTGATATTGCTGCAAAGAGACCTGCAAGGAAGGAAACAGGTTAATCACAAGAAGAAGATCCTCCTGTAACTTAGATAAATAGGATAAACAGTAGTGAGCATTCAACTCATAGAGTAAGATATTGATTTTAAATATAATTTCTATAACTACCTAAGACTAATGTATCCCTAAGGATAAAATGCAATAAATATCAACATATTCAACCAAATTTAAACAATATTCACACAAAGAATAATTTGGAGCACTCACACATTCGTATGTTATATCAACATATGCATACGTATAGGAGCTGATCTCCTATATAGCTATCTTAATCCAATACCTGCCAGCGAGATCAACTCAAACCGGACTTTCTCTTAATAATCCAAATTTATGGGTTAGCGAGATCAACTCAAAGCTGTACTTAACCCGACTTATTACGAAAAAGAACGAGTCCTAGGAAGACTAACTCCAATCGATCTGCCCATCCTACCCACATCCAGTACCATGCCACAAGCACCAACACACACACAAGCTTCAAATTACCCTAAGGGGACACCCACATTGATTTCATTAAATAAGAATGCAACACAAGGCGTGCCTAATAATAGCGCTATATACATATACTTATAAATGATGTATGGACATGCCTTGAATATATAATAATATTGAAATCACAAATAAAATCAATATCTACTCACAGATTAATCAAAAGCTACTATAACGGCTGAGTGGAGGAGGATGATTGACCTTGATCACCAAAACAATTATATTATAAATTTATTAGTACAAACTTTAAAACAAGATTAAAGAGACAAAAGACGTCGTAATTTATGTTAAAAATCTGACAGAGTTAGCTATGACCTACCCAACCAGTAAAGTGATTCAAATCACACTTCTAAAATCACAAATCTCAAACCCACATCTCAACAACATCACATGGCCCCTCCTGAGCACTCCAAACTAGGCAAAATTCACATACTCAGAAAATTCAGTTATAGTCCTTAAAACATATATTCTTCAAAAATCATTCAAACTAGCTCTAAAAATTCTAAAATTTTGCTCCGTTGTCCTTAACAATGCTGTAAGGCTATTGCAAAAGGAATTATAATTTTCTAGTTACCCACAAATATTTTATGAATTTTTATTTTAAACCTAGCACTAGACAATTAAGGGAATTTAGAATTCGGGTATACCTACACCAATTCTGACGCTTAGAATGCATCTGGGGTGTTTGAAAATGGTGGCGGGGACTATAATGCCGGCCTGCTTTTGATATAATTCTAGTAGCCCATCTGTCTCGTTTGAAAATACAAATTCGAGCGTTAGTGGAATTTCTGTGAAATGAAAGTACCTACGCAAAGCCCACAACACCAGGAATTAGAATATAATTTTTATTTAATTAAATAAGCTCATTAAAAGCTCAGAAAAATACTACGAAATTCGTTGGATCCACTGAATTTTTGGTGTTAAAAAATTTTGAAATTTATATCACCGTGAAGCTCTCACCGAGTAGAGGTGCCGGTAGTCTCAAAATTGCTAGGGGATTTCTGGTTTAGGAGAAATTTAGTCCAAAAATCGAAATAAGCTAAAACTTCATGAGCTTAAATCGAACAAACCGCTCAACGAAAATTCGTGTTCTTAATGTCTTTGGAAACCTCTTGAAGAGTAGAATGTGATTGAGACTGGACTCGATCCGATTGGTGACCGGATTGGCCGAAATTGACCTTGGAAGTCGAAACGGCACGCTGCTCGTGGGGAGGGATTCAAGCTTGATTTTTCTGGCCACAGGAGCAGTGGCCGGCAGCGAGGAGGCGTCCTGGTGATGCGCTGAGAAGTGGGGGAGGGAGGGGAGGTGGTGGCCGGTGGTGGGGAGGGGAGAGGAGAGAGAAAATAAAGAGAAAGGTAGGGGAGGTCGCGCATAGGGAGAAGGAGGGGAAGAAAAAGGGGATCAGTCTGATTCGATCGATCGATCTGGTTAGAGTCAACTGGTTCGATTCAGAAAACATGAAATTAAAATTTTTACTCTGTCTTGAAACCCAAAATGAGACTTGAAAATTCTAAAAAAATTACTAAAAACTCAAAAAAATTTATAGAGTCCAAATATATTTTTAATTTTGCCACTTAATCTTTAAATTGATTTTTAAAAATCAATGAAATTTATTATCTCAAGAAAATCAAACCCAATTTTAAAAATTCAAAAAAATTCCAACTTAATTTCTATAATATTTATTACAATAAATTATTATAAATTTTATATAAAATAATTATTTAAAAATTTAAAATATTACTGATTCCTAATACACTTTCTACTCATATTACTAAATTAAAAATTAAATAACTCTTATTTACTAAATTATTCTTTGAACTATATTATTTTTCAATACACATTGGACGAGGGCATATTAATAAATTAATAATAAATTTTAAAAACAAAAGTTACCTATTATCTCCATCTGCTTTTATTTACTTTTTAAAAATTATTTTGTTCAAAACCAGTTGTCACTTCCATTCACTTTTATTATTTAATTTTTTCTAATTTTACATTGACCTTTACCAAGTATAATAATTATTTTTATAAATTTTTATAACTCATCGTATCACTTTCTTCTTTTTTTTAATTAGTAAAATAATAAATAATTTAATTAAATTATAAAAAATTTTATTATAATATAAGTAATTTAATTATTTTTTAATCATCATATAAAAAGTTTAAATAATAAATAAATCTTAATGTGAAATTTTATCACTTTTTGTTCCAATTAAATATCTCTTTCCCCATTTCTACATTTAAAAAAAATTCTTTATAATTAAAATTTGAAATTCTCTTCAACAATCCATTTTTCCTTTATACGCGTGAAAAAGAAAGGTTTTGTCATTGAAATCTTGAAAGTATATACTTTATTGAAATGCAGACAGAGAATGACTATGATAGCCAACGAGGTGTAGTTTCGTTCATTTTTTTTTTTTACAACTAAATTATTATAAAACAATAATTAAAATAACATGTTTAGTAAATATATTTTATTTATTTTTAATATTTTTATTAATATTTATTTATATTAAATAGTAGTTATGATAATAGAGTAATGGTGATAGTAAAGGTTAGATCACTTTGAATTAATTTTTTTATTAAAATATTTTTTTTATTTTTATAAAAAAATAAATTTCTTTTTTTTAAAGTTCAAACAAATGATATATTTTTTTCTTTAAAAAATATAAAAAAAATTAAAAATTATTTTTTAACAACTAATACCAAATGCTACTTAATTGATCATGTCAAGAGTGTTGAATAAACTTTATTCAAGTTGGAAAAAAAAAAATATCTATCATGATAAGGATTTAATTCAAATTTTATTTCAAATTGTATAAATTAGTATTTGAGTTTATAAACAGAAAAAAAAAATCTTAATTTCAAAATTTTTTTGAAAAAATATGTTGAATTAAATTTTCATTAACATTAATCAATTCAATTAAAAAAAAAACCTATTTAATCATTTGAAGATAATTTGAATAATTTAATCTAACCATGAAGTCTATATCATTTAATAACATATATAATTCCCTAATTATTCAAAATTAATATCTTACAATCAATTCTAGATAAGCTCTATTAATTTTTTATTTACATCGAAAAATAGAAATGAAAATAGAATAAATCAGAAGTGGAATCGCTATCCCGTCTCTGCTTCATAAAAAAAAAAAATCGTAACATGTTTTTCTGTAAGTATTATATATATTAAATTATATACATTAAATTATATATATATCATTAAATTATTTACATTTATTTATTAAAAAATAAAATTATAGATTAAGGGTATAAATTTAAAATATAATAATAATAATAAATATATATTTATCTAAAATTATAATATTTAAGTATTTAAATATATTAAAATAAAATAATTCGATCTAGTGTATATGAATCGCAAAATAAGCCGAATATTTTTTATTTTTTTATTTTTTTGCAGCCCTAGCTAGGCTGGTTAAGACTTGGAACGGCCCAGTATGAAGATGGGTTCAGTTCTCTTCCTCGACCATTTTGTCTCTTTATCAAAGCTTTACGCAGCATGCTCGAGTTCTTGTAGATCAATTAATTTTTTTAAACAATAATTAGAGATTTCGCAAATCAAATTAGAGATTTCATAGTGCAGCAAAGTATATAATTCCACCTGTATATATATAGAGTTTGAGAACCTATCATAAATTTATGATATAACAGATACGGTAAAATTTCTTATATTTTAAATTTATACGAGGCTGAGTTTAAATAAAAATTTTTCATTATTTAAATCATAAGATAGAGAATCTCATTGAAATCACATTAATTAGAACCGTATTTTTCCAAATCATTCAAAACACCTTTTATAAAAATGATTAATTATGAAGTGAATTTGTGATAATTGAACTATGTTGTATTTCGAGGAAAGGTATTAAAAACTCGTCCATTGACGAATGCCTAACTTTTATAAATATTTTTATCTATTTTTCTTTCAAAAATAAAATATATTATTTGTTTAATTGTTTAACTTTAAAGTTATTAACATTTAATTATTGAATTTTTTAATGTAAATAATTTATATTTTTCGTTTATTTGGATACATTTGTTTTTTAAAATTAGCAATGTATTAAATTATAAATGAGTTAGTAATTCAATAAATTTTATACATAAATTATTAAAATAAGCAAAGTTAAATTTTAATATATAATTTTTTTTAACTGAAAATGATTTCTTTTATTTGAAACTTAAAATTTGAAATATTAATATTTTTAATGCAAAATAATTAAAAATATTTTATGACAATTTTTAAGTAAAAAATATAATTTAGATATTGTGTCATGGCTTAAAGCTTAATTTCACTCTTGCACTTGTTAGGAAAGTTCAATTTAGCCCAATTTAAGTTTTTGTCTAAAAATTTTAATTTAAGCTAAATTTAGTTAAAAATAATTAAAAAAAAAAGAAATTGAGTTTCTTGATTTTTGAGTTAAAATAAAAAAAATAAAAAAATTTTGTCCAAAAATTAATGAATTGAACTTTTTAAATGAGTCTCAACAAATTAAAATTTTAATAATTAAAAATATAATTTAAAATATAATTATTAAAAGGGTGAATTACTTGAATATCCTTTAAAATTTTTATTATTTACAAAATTTATTATTAGAATTTGATAGTTTAGTCCTTAAATATCACAATTATTTAAAAGCTAAGTAGGTTATTATAGATGTAACATTCTATAGGTTTGTGAGGAGAGTAATTATCTGCTCCAAAGCCAAAAAAGAGAGGGAGGAATGAACTGAATTTTCATATTGAAAAATAATGAGAAAATTAAGGTACTTATGAAAGAGAACCATTTCACTAAATAGTGCATTTTGGAGCCTAAAAAGGGCTCAATGGACAAATTCGTGAAATGAGATGAATCAGATAATACTATCTTATTGGACAATAATACTATCATTTATAAATTGATCCTTGTATTTCTCTCTCATATGTATCTCTCACTCTTCTCCCCTCTCCTCTCTCCCTCTCCCTCTCCCCCCTCCTCTCTCTTTCTCTCTCCCATTTATCTCTTTCTCACTCTTGCCCCTAGTCTCATTCCCCATTTCCTTTCTTCCCCAGATTCTCAAGAAAAATTGAACCCAAAATTTTCTCCCTCATTGAGATCTCTCTCTCTCTCTAATGTCACAAACCATCCTTAACATGGGAAATTCTATGCCAAAATGATAATTTCATGTAGGCAATTCTACATGAATTAAATGGCAAGCCAATAAACATGAGACATGTAAATGAAAGTTGTCTTATTAATTATTTATTTGCTAAAATTTGTCTTATATATTTTTAATTGTTATAATTTTAAAATTTTATAGATTTGATTTTACGATAAAACAAATCAAATTGGTTGAGCTAGTCAATTAGTATAAGAATACCACCCTTTTCAGTTTCGTGCGAAAATTAAATACTCCTTTTCAATTCAAAAACTATACTATATAGAAAAGGAAAGAGACAATAGGGAAATTTCACATTAGGGTTGATTTTTTATTTATTAAGAAACTTCTTATTATCTATAACACTTAGTATATTTTGCTTGTTTTCTTTGGGAAGTGCATCTGGGACAGTGTGAATCTCATATGTTTCCAGATCTTAATGTTTAGCTTGTAATATCAGATGTTTCCACAGACCAGAGAGATGAGAGATTAGAGACAATGTATGGATAGTAGGTGAAACTTGAAAGTCAAACACGAATCGAGATCTTAAAAGAGAGAAAATAATAGTAATAAAGATAGCTGTTTATTCGAGATTGTTGAATTATTAAAGTCAACCAACTTGCAAATTTGTATAAATGGCAAAAGTAACAGTGAGTAGTTGCCTGTTCAGCTGTTCTTCCCTTCTTCCTTTTTATTAAAAACTCAAAAGTCAGCCATTCTCTTTAATGCACCATTTTACTTATTCAAACCCACATTTTTTATCAATTAAAATTTATTGAAATTGACAGATAATTTTTAATTAAATAGTACCAAGATCATTTTTAAAATTGTGAATTTTCCAATCTAAATTTCAGTCGAGTTAAATAAAAAAAATTTAAAATTTGAAAAGAAAGAAGAACTTTCCATTGGCCTCTTGCCCATGAACAATAAGAAAAGCTTATGCTTTGACAAGCAAAGGTGAGAGAAGCTGGCATTAGACATGGTCTTAAATTCCAGATAGGTCGTTGGTGAAGGAGCTAGCTCACCTCTTTTGACATTTTAGAGTGCCGTTTTACTTGTGCTTTGGGTTGCATTTTCTATCGCCTCATTCCTTCTATACCACCATCACTCAAGGCTAGCCTAACCCTAACTAACCAACAGCTTTAGAATTTTATTTATATGATATAATTGCGTGCTCTCCTATGGCCTATTTTTTCTTACCTCCTTCACCAAAAGCTTGAACATATTAATTTCAGACACATCCTACTTGCGCTAATCCAAGCAAAGTCTTCCCATCCCACTTCCGTAATTAGAGGGTTGGATCATGCATGGATATGAACACATACAAATTTTGAATGAAATATTAAAACAAGCATGTATATTTAATTGATACAAATAATTTATTTTAAGCTTATAACTTCACATGCATGAAAAATTTTTACTTAGCATTCTATGCAAAATAATGTCGTATATAAAAATTGCCTGTGGTTGCATGGATGCATTGTTTTTTTTTTTTCATTAAGAAAGTGGTTGCATGCAAGTTGCAAAAAGCTGATGGAAGAGTTCTTATATATATTAATGTATTTATTTGCTTTCTATGGATCTCCTACCTACAGATGTTAATATCTTTAATATTAAATTCTTCACATTACATCTTATTTGCTTCTTCTTTATAGATATTTGTATTTTAAACCATTATATTTGGATCTTCCTGCCTGTTTCTACATGAATAAAAATAATATATTTTTCTTTCCATCTGTGTCTTCTTTCTTGAGCTCTCTTTCTTTCTATTTCGTCTTTCCACCTTCTTCCGAAATGGGAAGGCCTTTCAACTCGGTGAATGGTTTACGTGCAACACAGCTCCTGTTTATAATCCCCGTTCTCTTCACGTCCACGTGGCCGAACGTTGTGGCTGTTGCCACTCAAGAGCTTCTTGTGGGTTTCAGAGCCTCGCCGAGCCCATCAGTCTCCTCGTTTCAGTCTCTCTTAAATGACTCAACAGGCAATTTCTCTATGGGCTTTCTCCGAGTCAACCGATTACAACTCGCCCTCACGGTTATTCACCTTCCTTCTCTGCAACCACTCTGGCAAGTTAATCCAACAGCCTTGGCTCGCTGGTCAGACCGCACCGAGCTCTTCTTCAATGGGAGTCTTGTAATTTCCGATCCGCACTCGGAGTTATTCTGGTCAACTGGAACCCTAGGTGACAAAGTTGTTCTTCTCAACACTTCAAATCTGCAAATACAGAGGCTGGAAGCCTCTCCCTCGGTGGTCTGGCAAAGTTTCGATTTTCCCACGGATACACTCGTCGAGAATCAGAATTTAACTTCTAATATGTCCCTCGTTTCATCAAATGGGCTTTACTCTCTGCACTTAGGAGACACTTTCATGGCTTTATATGCTAAGTTCGAAGAAAACACACAGCAAATGTATTGGAAACGCAAAGCGCTGGAAGCCAGAGCAGTTATAGTTGAAGGACAAGGTCCGATTCTTGCACGGGTCGAATCGAGCGGGTTCTTGGGTATGTTCCAAACTGGAAACGCTCCAGTAGATGTTCAACCTTTTAACAGCTATCAGCAACCCATCAACAGATTCCTCTTAGTCCGATTAGAATCGGACGGAAACCTAAAAGGATACTTTTGGGATGGATCCACCTGGGCATTGGATTACCAGGCGATTTCTGCCATGTGCGATTTGCCTAGTCCCTGCGGTTCCTACGGTTTGTGCAAACCCGGGTCGGGTTGTTCCTGCTTGGATAATCGCACGGAGTTTAGTTCTGGTGAGTGCCTTGCTGTTCAGTCCGGTCACCTTTGCAGCAACGGAGAAGCTAAAACCAAAATCGACTTCCGCGTTTTGAGAAGGAAAGGGGTGGATTTACCGTTTAAAGAATTAATGGGGTATAAAACGGTGTCGTCTTTGGAACATTGCGAGGGCTTATGTGAAAATAACTGTAGTTGTTGGGGTGCTGTTTACAATAACGCATCCGGGTTTTGTTACTTGGTGGATTATCCGATCCGAACACTATTGGCTGTGGGTGATGAGACCAAGGCAGGGTATTTCAAGCTGAGGAAAGCAACAGGGAGGAAAATGGACGTGGGTGTGGGTGTTGGGATCTTGAGTGGGGCCATGGCGATTCTGGTTGGAGCTATTGGATTTGGGATTTACAGGATTTGGAAGAGGAGGAGAGGGGTCAAACGGATCTTGGTGGAGGAGGATGGGATATCACCCGGGCCGTATAAGGATCTCGGGTC
The DNA here is from genome assembly GCF_030052815.1 of Hevea brasiliensis. Lineage (NCBI taxonomy): Eukaryota > Viridiplantae > Streptophyta > Magnoliopsida > Malpighiales > Euphorbiaceae > Hevea > Hevea brasiliensis. The sequence goes on along the minus strand of NC_079497.1, from coordinate 112,025,446 downwards.
GGCTAGCTTCAGGTCCATTGAAATGGGTACTATGTAGTGACGCAAGGAATGACGTAAGAAAAGGTTGGTGGGGTAGGGTTTGACAGACACTTTGGAGGACACTTTTTGGAGTGAAAGTGAGGTGGGGCCACTGGCTAGGCTTAAGCTTGTTTGATCTTTTTGGGACGTGGGGTCCGGTTGATCTAGATAAATGTGACTGTACAGTGGGTGCTTCTAGATATCGGTACAGTAGAACTTGCCACGTATGACAACTCCTCGATTGTTTTTTCGAAGGAAAATAAAGATTGCTCACTTCACTTGTAGTTGTCGCTATCTGTTTGGAAGGGAGGAAAATATAAAAAGAAAGAAAAGATGGAGAAGGAGAAGAGAGAGGGAAGAAAAGTCTTACCCTTGCTTTGAAAATTACATGCACGAAATTTGGCCAAAATATTATTCTAGCTAGTTATTTGAAAATTTTGAATGATGTTGATTTATTAATTCAATCTCGATTGTTTATGCCTTTTAATTGTTAGATTAGATTGGCATCATGAATTATTACTTTTAGTTTAGCATCTTTTCTATTATTTGATAGATTGTTGTGGATTTGTCTAAGATTAAAGGTTGTTTAATATTATTATTGGAATTACTGTCGATAAATTTAATTTTAGGGTGTTCATAATTACAAAGAAGAATCTAATCAGACAGCAGTTATTGGTAACAACTCCCACGATTTTCATTGGCAAATTCAGAAACTACTAAACCATAATTTAACCTAATTATAAGTTTATAACTTGAAATTCAAATGACTTTTGTATTTAGTTTCAGCATGAAACTTGAAAGTTATCTGCTGCAGATCTGATTCGCTAGAGAAGCACAAGAAGAGAATGCCACTTGAATTATTCTCTTGTTTTAAAATCGAATCGAGCTAAAAAAAAAAATGCCATGGACTTCTTATTTGATCTGGGAAATGCAGTTTCCCAATATGAACTTATTCCTTTTAAAAATTATTGAAAAATCATTCTTGTAACCCTTGTTAGTTGTTAATTTCTTTCAGTTGGCTGTCACGAATCAGAAGTTCTGTAGATGATTAGTTAAATCATTATAACATATTAGTTACATCGGTCTATTCTTAATGATGTTTTCAATCTGAAAGATGTGGATTGTGGGGCAGAAGTCATGGAACTTGAGAATGAGAGATACAATCTCAGGTTAATATGTGATGGGGTCAACTTAGAATTGATAAAGAGTACTGCCGCCATAATGTTACTGCTAGAAATATTATTCCTGACGCTTGCATAGAGAAACAGAATCAAGTTCTTCACATGGTGGGATAAAATTAAAAAGGAACAAAAAAAATAACTTGGTAGGGCTAAGTTGGGATGATGAAGTCCATTTTCTCTGTTTCTCTTGCTTTTGGGTTAACTTTTCTTGGTACCCATTCTTTGCATGCTAGCTTCTCCCAGAAGGATTTTTCTGCCAAGATCAGGGGACAAAAAAGGTGGGGTTCCCCATTTAGTCGTAGATCAAGGCGGCTCAAGGCTAAAAACCTAATTTGATTTTCTATTCACAAGTCGGTTTCTTTATGTTTTAATCTATACAACATAAGATTTCTTTTTCTGTGATATATAATCATTATTCTTGTTAAGTGCAGGCCATTGATTAGGCATTGTACTCTTGATTTAATCCCTCCAAGAATGGGAACTCACCACTGGAATATCATTGATACAGGTACTACTGTCTCAACTTTACTGGCAAATTTCGTGACTAAACTGACACTCTTTAGAAGATGGAACATGAAACAAAGCAGACAGTGTGAAAAGTTTTATCTCACTTAGATGGTAGTGTGTCTTATCTTAGGACGTTTGTTGAGATGTCTGGTTCATAACAATCTGACATGATAATGGTAATCATTTAGGAATCTTTAGCGAACTTCACCCAACATTTGGAGAGTTTCAGGTGGCTTCTTCAATTAGCGGTGATAAGCTGCAGATTGGATTAGGCGAATTGTGAGTCATCTTCGACTTAGATTATACCAACTCATTTTAATTTGAATACGAATTTATAAGGGTTTGAATATATTGTCTTTAAATTGGATGGGCAAATTAATTTAAAATTGCCACTTCTATTTAGTTACAACTCCTCGTGATAATACAGGTTTGAATTTCAGGTTTTCATTGGATGGAGACTACAGCAACAGCATATGATAATTATGCAAATTTTTGGATGCGAACGTTGATGCCAAATGTAATTAATTAGTCAAATCAAATTAGCTTATCTGGGTAATGACTAGTCTTATCATCTGTTTAAAAATTCAACCAAGTTGCAATATGCTTCACCATGAAAATAAGTTGTCTCCATTGAAGCTGGTTGATTCGATCGGTGTGTGCTTTCGGATGAGGTGGGTACTGTGTCTCTATTGCATACCATTGTTATAAAATGTTTGGCAGAGCAGCACCGTCAATATGTTAGCCCTCAGATACTATTGATGTTAATTGTGAGAATGATATACAATCAAGTCTAACCTAACTTGTTCTAGTGGCTAATGGCATAATAATGATTCGACCAAATTCCCTTGATAATCACTTTCTAATACATGTCCAAGGTGGGTCTCAGAGCAAGGGTTCAACTCTGGACTACTTATTGACCTGCTAGTGGCAATTGTTATATGCCCTTCTTTTAATTGTTTTCTTGGCCTGATTTGATTGAACCAAGCATGTAATTCGCGTCTTGCAGGCAAATCTCCTTGTGATTTGTTTTCATGCCATAAAATAAATGGTAAATTTTCAATGGGACAAGATTGTCAGAAAGAGCTATGGTATCGTACTTCTAGACCAAACAACTGTTAGAGTTGGTATTGAATCTGGAAATTGTTTAGTGACTAAACAACTCTTTCTAAAAAATCTTGGGTTAGTTGTTTGGAGGAGTTGGCATGCATGTGGCCCAATAGAGTTGGAGACCCTTGTAGTCGTGCAAAGAATGCATTCCCCATGGCCCCGAGAAGAAGATAAGAGTTCCATGAGAAAGAAAAGAATGATTCTTGGCTTCTATTTCTTCCCATACAAATTCATTATTCACATCTACCTTTTCTTAATTTGCATGATATTGTTAATATTAAACCAAAATAAGCATAGGGGTGGTATAAAAAGATGGTAACATGCCTTATCTACCACCTTCCTTAATTGCTAGCTTATGGGTAGAGGTTAATTGTGAAATTGGTTTAATTGAAACATTGGATATGCTAAATTTTATAATAGGAATCTATACTGTCTTCTGTGAGGCATCCCACAGAATTGGAATGATTGTGATTTTGAAGCATATACACTCTTCCAAACATCATAACTCTTGGCAGGACAGGTAGGTAAACATAAGAGGCAGGCAGTCACTTCTAGCCTTTTACCATTATTACAATTTCACAAGTTGCCTTCATTGGCCATCATGAAGATTCATAACAGTTCATATCAAGCTTGTTATACCCTCTTTAGGCAAAATGGTTGCATTTCCATTTTTTTTAATTGCAAAAAAAAGTAAATAATAAATGTATTAATTTAGATTGGATTTGCGAATCAAATATTAATCTTTATTGTAAAATCATGAAAATTATTAATTAATTTATTTTCATTATAAAATACTCAATTCATTATCAATCCTATCTCTAATTTAACTAATAAAAATAAACTTCATTGATCTCTCTTACCCATGACCCAAAAACTTACGTGGAAATTTGACCAACCACAACCCATTACATGTGGCATCTCCCTGTATTTATTTGCCCCATAATATGGTAGCACTGGAAACTTGGATTTAATATTGGTGCCAATTGGATCTCTTCTATAATTTAACTACTTAGCAAAAACAGACATAAGTACACAACTGAGATTTGAAAAGCTTAATAATGCAAAAGGGAAAACACATGTTTTGTCTTTTGTAGCCTTATTAAAATTTAAAAGGGTTTGAGAATTTTTTACAAGTGAGACCGAGCAGTGAGAACTAATTTATGTCAAAGAACAAAGGGGGTTATTATTAAGAGGAGCATTCGGTCGGTTCGATTTGAAACCGAACCGAACTCTAAAAATTGAAAAACTGAATCACTTAAAAAAGTAAATCGAACCAAACTGATTATTTAAGAATAACTGAACCGAATCAAATCAAAAAATAACGGTTTGGTTCGGTTCCGTTACATTAAACTGAAAATATTTTAATTTGATTTCTTTTCTCTGGACTGGGCTTGAATGGATAATTGAATTAGATAAGGCCTTGAGACTTATGCATATTGAGCTGAAAAATTACTAAGGTCATTTTACTATTTGGTTTAATCAGTTTTAAAATCAAACCGAATTGAAAATTGAATATACTAAAAGTTTTAAATCAAACCACACCGATAGAACTAAAAAACTAAACTGATGGAACTAAAATAGCTCGATTCGATTTGATTTTTTTGGTTCACAACGAAAACTGCTCGAGCCTAATTTTTATACTCAAGGACCATTCTTTAATTTGTGGGCCCAAAATCACTATTATCAATTCGTCACCTTCAGCCCACCTCTCTACATTATCCAATTGTGTCCCAAGTCCACCGATCAGCTAGTAAATGTATATCTATCTATCAAGGGCTCCTAGCATTGCCTTCATCTTCTCCTATCTAAAACCCTTTATTCTAATTGTAATTATATATTAGTGGGCAGGTCAAACAATGAGCTAATGTTAATTAACCTTGGTTTAGTACATTGTATATGAACTGGCAGAAAAAAGAATGGGAAGAGAAGGAGATTTAGGGTAATTTATAAGTTAGAATGGTAATTAATGATTGGAGAAACGAGGTTTTTAATTGTATTTCTGCTGTTATTTTAGGAAATTAGAAAGGACGGTTTCACATGGGAACACACAGAGAGATAACAGGAGAAGAGTACCCTTCTTTTGTCACTTTCAATCTTCTCAGTTTCTTGAATAGCACCGGCAAGGAAGAATAATCCATCAATCGTTTGCTCTTTCTTCCACAGCAGGTAAGGAAGGGGTGCTTCTTCCTCCTCTCCATAATATAGTTTGAAGGGGAAAAGAAATCTTTTCTAGGATTTTCTCTGCAAATGAGGAGTTTAACTACTTGTTATAGTGAACATGCCATCAAAGTATCGGATTCATATTGTTCAGGCCATTCAAACCAGGCCTATGTTTCCCCTAACCAGACACCTTCAATTCCCAATACTGTTACTTGTATATATAAAAAACTTTTATCTCAAAAAAGCCTCTTGATCACCCTCACATGGTGCAATAAGCTGCTACGCCAAGGCCTCTCCATCAATATTAGTGACTCCATGTCATCCCCTTCAAAATTCAATTCCAGTTTTCATCACCTGCCAAAAACTAAAGGCTCCAAGACATTCCAATCTTGCAATTCAAAGATTAAAGTTTTATGGGATCTTTCTGCTGCTTATTACGACACCGGGCCTGAGCCCATCAGTGGGTTTTACGTGTTGGTTTTGGTGGATTCAGAACTTGGCTTATTCCTTGGAGATATGGAAGAAGAAGCAGCTTGTCTAGATGGCCTCAAAACAAAACCACAGCCGTTAAAATCCTCCATGGTTTCTCGAAGTGAGCATTTCTCGGGCAATGCTATTTATTCGACCAAGGCGAAGTTCTGCGATTCTGGGACAGCTCATGATATATTAATCAAGTGCAACGAGGATGAAAATGAATCGAAGAATCCTGTATTGTCTGTGTGCATTGATAATAAGACGATTTTTCAAGTGAAGAGATTGAGGTGGAATTTTAGGGGGAATCAGACAATATTCTTGGATGGGTTATTGGTGGATATGATGTGGGATTTGCATGACTGGTTCTTTAAAGAAGCTTCTGGGTATGCTGTTTTTATGTTCAGGACAAGAAGTGGATTGGATAGCAGGTTATGGCTGGAGGAGAAGAACTCGGGGCAGAAGGGACAAGACAGGGCAGAGTTCTCCTTGTTAATCTGTGCCTGTAAGAATCCGGGGTGATTCCTTTATTTTATTTTATTTTTTGGTTGTTTTTAATTGCTTTTTTTTTTTCTTTTCAAAGAGGGGAAAAAAATCTCTTTATGGTGTGAATTGGTTCCTTTTTTATTTACACAATTTCAAATCTGAAAGATTATAGAGAATTTACTAAATATTTTCAAGTTATGGATATTGAATTGTACATTAAACATTGAAACTTCTTTGATAAATTGTCTGGTTTCTCTATGTTAATCTTCTGTAGTGCATTTTCACAATGTTTTGCTATTACACAAATTCATGATCTTCCCTGGAAGAAGAACCTAACACTGGGAAAAAAAAAATCTTTATAGAGGATCGTTAAATACTTGTTTGTAGTTGTGATGTTGTATGGTGAGGTCGGTGATGTTCATAAAATTTTTGGGTCTTTCACCGTGTTTAAACATGGTGGACGAGAAGAGAACCTGTCTATTATTCTCGAAGTGTAATCCCTTTTCGTTCTTTATTAAAACTACCAATACCTATAAATTCTATAAAAAAAAAATCCATTTTTTCACATACAGCCTTCATAATTTGCAAGAGTTGATTGAACATTGAGTCTTTTGTAAGCAACAGGGAGACAAATTAATGTTCCCCCTTTTTGGGTGAAGAAAGTGAATGCACCCTTGTGATAATATACCAAAATGAATGTCCTAAGTAGTGAAAGAGCCTTTTTCCAAGCTTTGTCAACGAGAAGGACCAAAAAAATGGTGTCTTTTTTTTGCTTTGCTTTCACTGTTGAGGGACTATAATGTCTGTTATTAGTCGCATGAGAGCAAATCAGAAATTGTGGCGGAGCAGAAGGTTCAATTGTGAAGCAATGAGCTTTTCGGTGGTACTGTACTCAGTTTCTCTGTAAAGTTCTTGAGTTCATCACAGCCAAAATTGAATTAACCACCAAAAGAAAAAAGAAGGTTCCATTGTAGTGGGTTTCAGTGATTTACTGGTTTAGAGAAGGTTAAGAATTTTTATCTAGACTCAGTCTATCATAAATCAAGATACAAATATAACCGTACATCTTGTGCAGTAGGTTTATTGTAGACCAAAGTATAAAAAAAATCTGAGTTAAAACTGCAACGTTCTGAACACTGCAACTGCAACTATAGGGTGGCACATGCAAATCTGCAAGCACTGTTTCTGAGTTTTACATCTCATTGATTCTGCATTTTTATTAATGACCCACGTTACTGATTTGGTATTCATGTACTTGAATTCAATTTTGACTCTAATTCCTCCAACCTGAAAAACTTCTGAAGAAAATGTACTCTTCTATGTTGGGTTGAATGATGGTTAAAGTTGATTTAAATTCAAAGTTTTTTTCTCTTAGATATTTTTAAAGTAATTAAAATTGTGAAAATTTAAGTGAACTTGATTGTTCGATTAGATTCATTGGAGATATCTATAGAATATAAAAAAAAAATTATGAAAATTAAAATTTTTAATCTCTTAACACACTGTAAAACACATGCAAACTATTAACTTAGAATCTATTCGACAATACTAATTATTTTAATAATTTAATAACGATTAGTATCAGTGATTTGTTGTTTAATTCCTTATTTGAAAATTGAAATTATGTAATAATTTAATTTAATTAATTTTTTTATCAATTAATAATAATTAAGTGAAAATTTAATCAAATTCTTTTTTCATAAATAATTTATTTCAAAAAAAATCAATATTCTTTTTCGTTTCATGTTTTAACTGGGCAAGAGAATTCAAGCATCTTTACTGCCTTACTCTTAGCTCTAGTGATTTAGAGCTTTATTTAGTTTAAAAATAAGTTAGAGAAGTAGTACTTGATAAATGATAAACTTTTTTAGTAATTTATATATTAGTTTTTAGATATAATAAAAACTACAACGTAATTAATTTATTTTTAAAAATAAATACATTAATTTCTGATTCTTCTATTAAAAATCATCGTTAATGAATTGAATGTTGTAACGTAGTTTATTACATTTTACATTTTATAATAGTTTAATTTCGATAATTTTAATATTTATAATAATTTAATTCCTCATTTTAGATTCGATGCTTCAATTTATGATTATTAATAATGAATTATAATAAAAATCATTTATATTTTGACTAGGGAGTTGGTTCTCTATTTCTATTATAGGAGCCGAAAGTGGTTGAATTTTTTTTTTTCATCTAGAAGAATGGTTTAAATTAAGAATTCAAATATTGAAAGTTATAAATTTTTGAAAAATGAAAAGTAATAGCTTTCTCATTAGAAGAGGCTTTTACATTTCTTTCTATTTTGTTTGCTTTTCTCCACACAATAATTAATTTAAATTAATTTAATTTATCATCCTATTCAATTTGTATTGTATAATTATTTTGATTAATATTCATTCTTAAAATAAAAATATTTGAATTATTTCATGACAATACTACGAGAAAGAAAGAAAAAAAAATTTTCCCATAAATTCTTTTTTTTCATAAAACCACGATCTAACCAGCCGGTTTTGGTGGCTCTCGGTTTTTAGTTGCGTTCCCATCTCAACCAAACCCCTTTCACAGTCAGGACTGCTTGATGTGGATCCTACATGTCTTGGTTTTGTCACCTTTTGACCATCCTCTTCCGTTGTTTTCACGGCAGGTGGTTTTCCGATACCCTCATTTCCCAATTTTATCCTTCTTTACATTCTCTTGCTTTAGCCTAAAGTCAGGCCCCCTCAGGCCCGAAATAGGGTCTCGCTTGATTCAAAATAACTTTAACTTTCTAAAAAATGTATTTTTTTAAATAATTATTTTACAACTTAAAAACTTTAAAAAAATTAAAAAATATATAATTACAATATTTTTTGTAAATTAATATAATAAAATACAAGTAATACTATTCATTACTAGTGTTTACGAATAATGTTAAATTAATAAATTTTTAAACCTAATATGAAAATTTTTTATTTCGTCAAAGATGAATATATGTACATACACGGCTTAATAATGAAAATGAATATTTATTAAAATTATTATAATTTTAACAAGATCTTTATTTTCATATAAGCTACACATTATCTACAACTGAGATGGAAACTGATAAGTGGCAATAATAGAGCATCATGAATCACTACATGGTGTAAGGGAGAACTAAGCATGTATCATATTTCACATGGCTTTCTTACCATGTAGCCCCTGTTGCGTGCAAGTCTTGGCACAATACTTGAATTACTGGACTCAAGGAAGTGGCCACATGAAAAACGCTGGAATTTAAAAAAAAAAAAAAAAAAAAAAAGCTGGTCCGGTCACGATCCTTGTAAATGGTGAGAATAGTTCAAGTATAGAATTTATGTGAACCATAAAGAGTGAAAAGGATTCTGCACAAAACTTTACAAAGGCAAGATAGAAAGTAGGAGCTCAGAAAAGTTATTTAGGTGAAAGTTAAAGAATTTACTTCCTGTACTGAAAACAAGTGAGTCCCTCAATTTAACGGAAAGTTAAAAAATTTATAACAACTAAATAAGTTAACTTTTTTCACTCGACTAATATCAAATAAAATTAATGGAATTAGTAGGTATAAAAATTTCATATTTTTATTAATTAAAATTTAATTTTATTAGGGATATTTCAGAATTATTTATCATAAATATATTAGACTAATGTTATAAAATACAATAATAACAATTAAACCTTAATACTAAATTACCTAAATTTAGATATATAAATTTTTTTCATATAAATTACCTTAATGGTCAACTTATTACAACTTTTTACTGAAAAATAACTCGATTAAGTACTACTCACCTAATTTATAATCATGACAGATTATCAAGACAATATTTTTTTAATTATTTTTATATATTTATTTAATTTTTTTTATTTTATCCCCAACTGTTTATAAGACAATCCAATGGGCCGGAAGGAAGCAAACAGTGGGCCAATAAGGGGGGAAGGGCAAAAGAGTAAAAGAAGAGGAAAACCGCCAAAGAGGAACGTGATCTCCAACGGCGGTACACCGTTACGTGAAAAAAAGGCAAAAGAAAAGCAAGTTGCGACGATATCGATGCGCCCTCTAACCCCAATTTTAACTTTCTTTCCATTTTAACCATCCCCGCTCACTCTCCCCTCAAAAATAAAACCCCTACAGCACCTAGCTCTCTCTGTCTCTCTCTCTCTCTCAAAACCCTCTCTAGAAATCTCCCAGTCTCTACTATTCAACCATGTCTTGCTTCAAGGGAAAATACGCCGGTATCCTCTCCTTCTTATTCTCTTCTCTCCGATTTTAGATTGTTTCGCTAGATTTTTGTGGATGTTCTCTATTTTCTTGTTAGATCTTCACTGGTTTAGTTGATTAGATCTGTGTTTTCTCTCCTCTGATCGTTTTCATTTCAAGATTATTTGTCGGATCTATGTTGAATTAGTGATGCTGAACATCCATTTCCCTCTTTTTTTTTGGAATTATCAGATCACTTGTCTGTGTGTTTCAATGGAATCTGACTCTTCTTCTTAATGTTGATCGACCGTCATGATCTATTTGCATTTGTTTGTGTATAGCAAGAATGGGATGACACGAATCAAATCTGTTTGTCTTCTATAATTTCTTTAACGAGCTGCATATTTGATCTAGACTATAGGATCTGTTTTAATATTGTTCACTTTATGAAGATCAGTTGTTTGTTGAACCAAACTATCTCAGTAACACTTTTGATTGATTCACTCACTAGTTTTGTGGTATGGAAATTTTGGATCAATTTTGTGTGGGAAAGGTTTGGAATTCAATGGATTATTGTAGTTGTTGAGTAAGTTATTATGTGTCTACCTACTTATGACAAACGAAACAATATCATATGATTAATGCTGTGATAAGATTTGTTTAATTTTTGAATTTTGATAATTTCTTAGTACATATGGAATGAAATGTGAGTGACTAGATTCCTTGTCAAATTTCCCGACATGATTTAGATAATTTCCTAATTGTGCATGCGTGGGGGTTATCAGCTGATAAATGGTTTTACCTGTTGCTGTCATTAGTTTGGAATTGTTGCTTTGGTTGGTTTTTGGATTTTACCTGTGAGATCTGAATATGCTGAATCTTCGAGAGCTTGATGGTTATCTAATTCCGAATCTCTCTTATGCATCTAACATAACATCTTATAAAATTTCTCTCTCCTTGCAGATGAGCTTATTGCCAATGCCGCCTATATTGGAACCCCTGGAAAGGGTATCCTTGCTGCTGACGAGTCTACTGGCACTATTGGCAAGCGTCTAGCCAGCATCAACGTTGAGAATGTTGAGGACAACAGAAGGGCGCTTCGAGAACTCCTCTTCACCACCCCTGGTGCTCTCCAATGCCTCAGTGGCGTGATTCTCTTTGAGGAAACCCTTTACCAGAAGTCAAAATCAGGTGTTGTTCTTGATTAGGTTTTGGATTATATTTCATGCTGGAAGATTATTTGTCCCAAAAGTAGTTTCTCATTAACGCATCAGTTTTTGGCCCCGCTCGCAGGCTATGCTCTTTTGTTTTTAAAGTCATTCTCTGTTGACTTTTTCCCCCTTGAATGCCTATCTGATTTGAATGTTAATTTGTTTAGGCAAGCCTTTTGTTGACATCTTGAAGGAGGGAGGTGTCCTTCCTGGTATTAAAGTTGACAAGGGTACCGTTGAACTTGCTGGCACCAATGGTGAGACTACAACCCAGGGTCTTGATGGCCTTGCACAGCGATGCCAGAAGTACTACGAGGCTGGCGCTCGCTTTGCCAAATGGCGTGCTGTACTCAAGATTGGCCCCAATGAGCCATCTCAGCTTGCCATCAATGAGAATGCCAATGGGTTGGCCAGATATGCCATCATCTGCCAGGAGAACGGGTTGGTCCCTATTGTGGAGCCTGAGATCTTGGTTGATGGACCTCATGACATTAACAAGTGTGCCGAGGTCACTGAGCGCGTTCTTGCTGCCTGCTACAAAGCTCTCAATGACCACCATGTCTTGCTTGAGGGAACCCTTTTGAAGCCCAACATGGTGACCCCAGGATCAGAATCCAAAAAAGTTGCACCTGAGGTGATTGCTGAGTACACTGTCCGTGCCCTCCAACGCACTGTGCCTGCTGCAGTTCCTGCTATTGTGTTCTTGTCTGGAGGCCAGAGTGAGGAGGAGGCCACCCTTAACCTCAATGCCATGAACAAGCTCAAGACCAAGAAGCCATGGTCTCTATCCTTCTCCTTTGGACGTGCCCTTCAACAGAGTACCCTTAAGGCATGGGCTGGCAAGGAGGAGAATGTGAAGAAGGCTCAGGATGCATTCATCGTCAGGTGCAAGGCCAACTCAGAGGCAACTCTTGGAACTTACAAAGGCGATGCCACTCTCGGTGAGGGTGCTTCAGAGAGCCTCCATGTCAAGGACTACAAATACTAAGAGGTCTCAAAGTGTGTTTGAAAGTGATGAGTAATAGGATGTCTCATCTCAGGCATAGTAATTGTAGTTTCTTCTTTTCTTAAGTTAATGATAGGATTTAGCTTGAAGTAGCATAATAAAAGGTCGAGGAAACATCGGCGTGTTGAGTTTGAATGGTTTTGGACAGTTTCGGTGGAGAACTGTTTTTATGTTTTGTTTTCCTACAATTTATTGAATTTCAACGATATCTGATGGAAACATAGATCTGTGCACTTGTTATTTTCATTGTGAATTATGTATGCTGTAACCTTATAGTCAATCTTCGCTCGTTATCTTGATAAAAGATGCAAGGCTTTCTGGAAATGCGGGCCTAAAATGAAGAGTATTCGAGCGTGGCCTTGTTCCCAAAGGGTTGCTGCCTGTGCGGGTAAGATGTATTTTTGTTGTTGCTCGTGTTGACGATCTCGTATGCAGGCAAATGGAAATGGATTTTGGAAGGGAAATTAGTTTCATGATGTAAAAACTAAAAGAAATGATGGTATCAAAATATTTATGGTTGAGTTTAAAATTTAATTACAGCTTTGTTATTTTATATGTCATGAATTTTAGATATATTATATTGTGATTTGGCTAAAATAAAAAATAGAGTATGAGGTTAATTATATTTGTTATATTTTTTAATAAATTTGTGAAATATTTAAAAATATATTAAAATTAAAATTTGAAAATTTTAAGTAATTATATATATATATATATATATATTTTTTTTTTTTCTTTTACTTTGTAATTTACTATTGTCTAATTTAAATTTGTGTGCGTTTTAACAAATTCATTAATGCAATACGCAATTTATGGAATTAAAAATAAAGGAAAACACTCACAAAACATTATTTCTTCGACCACATTATTCTTTTGAATTATGGCTACATGGCCTCTGAATAGAATGATGGCTGCATGGCCTTCGAATCGTAGATTGATGTTTCAATTTCTCAATATCCACCACGCGAAAATATATTGGTGATTTGGTGGTGAGATTATATTGGAAAAATTATTATTTAGTTCTTATATTTTAATGAAATTAATTATTTAATATTTATATTTAGAAAAATATATTATTATATTTTTATATTTTATTTTTGTTAAACTATTTAATTACTATGTCTAATTTTTTAATATTCATGTTATATAAACTACTATTTAGTCCTTCTATTTTAAAGAAATTAATTAGTTGATCCTTGAAAATACTATTATTTAGTCATTCTATTTTAATGAAAATAATTAATTATTTTATATATTTTAAAAAATACAATATTTAAAAAATATATTCTTGGGTATGAATAGAAATTTTACTATGTAAAGACTAAATTTGAATTTATATTTTAAAAAATTTTTTAATTCCTTATACATTTTTGTTGTGTTTTCTCTAGAAAATAATTTTCTTTAATTATTTAGAAATTTAAAAAATTGATTAATTTTTTTGCGTAAATAGCTTATATTATTTTTATCAATAGATAAAAACAATGAGAGAATTAGTAAAAAAAGTGTGGGTGTAAAGGAGAAGAAACATGGAGAGAGAGAGAGAAATAAGAGAGGAATATAAGGGAGAGGATTAAGATAGTTTAGATAAAAAAATAATTATTGAACTAAACAATGAACGGAGTCAAATTACATAGACTAACTAATGTATTTTTTTAAAATATAAAGGCTAACTAATTAGTTTTACTAAAATAGAGAGACTAAAGAGTAGTTTAACCAATATTAACTAATGAAAAAATTATTAGAGAAACAGTTTAATGAAAGCAAAATAAAGATATTAAATAGTGTATTTTTAAAAATGCAAAGACCAATTAATTAGTTTAATTAAAATACATGAGTTAAATAATAATTTATCCAATGATATGATACACCCTTAAAATACCTAAGTGGACTATTTAGATATCTCCATGTTTAAGAATTTACAAATAGTTCGGACTTGTAGTCAAGAATAGCAATTAGTTTCCAACTTCTAAGATATGGACACTATGATATTCGCATATAACTAAATGACCTAATAATATGCATCCCATCTTATTTGGAAATTCAAATCCTATTCTAATTAAGAATTCTCAATAGAAGTTAGACCGATGTCTAAAAGAGATTGAGAGGGATGTTTCTGGCTCTCATTTCCTTTGATTCAATATCTAGAATCTTTATTGACTCAAGAACCTCTTCAAGTCAACCCATCTAGTGTTCACTTATGTTAGAGGTCTGTATCAATGGATATCTCAAGACAACATCATGAAAAATAATTTCTAGTATCTTATTTCAAGAAAATATATAATATCATTGTGATTTTATATTAACATTTGACTTAAAATGATAAATAAATAGTTGTTAAATATGTATATAAATACTTTATTCGTCTCACGAAGATATACTTATTTTTCTTTTTTTATCTGTCTCACATTATAAATCACTTTTCTTTTTGAAATAATAATTTAGTTATTAACTTATTAATATATTCCTATTTAACATGTATTGAAAAAGAAAAATATTTTAATTCAAAGAATAATTTAGTATCATGAATTATTTATCATAGCAAGTACACATATTCACTCATCTCATACAGATGATCTTACCTCAAGTAACTAATGTATCATATAAATTCTCGTTTCGAAGACAGTGTTATAGGCTGTCGATCCGTTATTTTTCACATGTTACAATGCTACTATAGTTTTCTTGATTAAATTCCCAAAGTGAGGCCCATGTATTTGCACCTTTTAAGCCCTTAAAAATTGGCTTCCCAACAGCCCAAATGCAAGTGAACCTCAATAGCTCAAATGCATAAGAAAAAAAGGAAATATTGGGAAAAGTACAGTTATGGCCCATGGAGGTTTCGAAACTGCAACATTAGCGTTATTAGCACGACGCTCTAACCAGCTGAGCCAATGGGCCCATTTCACAGGAAAAAGAATAGAAGTATAGCTTTTATCGTGTAGTCTCAGTAATTGAACATGAATCTGAATTGCTAGAAAAACAGCATCAAAATCTATTAAATGGTAACGCAATTGATGTTTGCAGTTAACCATTTCTGGCCCGGACAAAAATTGTTAAAGTATAGAAAGCTGGACTTGCCAATTATAGCCAAGTTAATTGTGTTTGGGGGGCAATAACACATGGCAGTTTAAATTTCCTGGCTTAAAGCTCAGTAACTTGTCACGTCAAATCTAAATGGCACTATCCACCACCTCTTCTCCTCCTCCACCTCCTCTTCCATACCACCACCATCACCGCCGTCACCAAAACCTAAAAGCTGGGTATGCTTTAAATTTTCAATTCTTTCCCAATCCCATAATTGTCATGTAATATCCTTTCCTTTAATTAACTGCACCAATGACTAAAACTGACACTAGGCATTGGAACAAGCAAGTAAGCTGGCTTCAAGAGACAGGAAAGAAGAGAGAAAAGAAAGAAATAAAGCTGAGTACATGAAGAGACTACTGGTACTTTTGCTAGTGATAGTGAACATAATGTCTCACCTTTCTTTGGCTTCTCCTGACGGGAAGCTTCTTTACTCTTTCCTGAGTACGGAAAAAAGTCCTTGATCTGTGACTAACATATGACACCATTGCACAGTTTCTGGTGGGTTTGGATCTGTTTGTGATTTTTGTGTGTATTGTATGGTACCATCATGTTTGTTATTGAAGGGCAAGGTTCCTCTTCAGGCTGGACTACGTCAATCTCTTTCTTATCCTTTGTCAATTATGGACAAGAAAGTTCAGCTTGTTTTGCCCCCACTTGTTTGAACTATAAGCAGCTTTGGTTGTGCTAGAATGGCAAGAATAATTAAACTTAAATTAATATTGCTTTCATTTTGTAATTTCCATGAGTTAACAAACTAGCTAGCTACTTGAAGCTAGGGTTATATCAAGATGATTGACGAATTTGCATAATATAACTAGCTAGGTTAGTTAACTTGCTTTTTAACTTAAAGTCTAAGTCGTTGAAAAAATAAATCGGGTTTAACTAAATTCTAAATATGAACTCAATAAATAATTATCCAAATCTTTATATTTACCACTATTATCTTATGCTCAGTCTATATCATTTATATCAGACTACACACCCTCTCATGCATTTATGTTTAACTAGTCATTTAATCACTCATCTAACGGTTGGTTGTCTCCTAATGCAGAGGGTCACCATAGTTCAAATTTGAGTATCCCTTCCCTCTCCCTTAAATCCCATTAAACTGGCCGAAGGCGCTATGAATTGAAGGGACAAGTCATAGAAAGCATCAAAGAAGCATATTCATTTTCAAACTTGCAGATGGGAGGACAGTTCTGCTTACTGGTGACGTTGTGATTTGTGGGTAGGTGGTCATCAAGATCGATGCAGTTAATTTCTTCAAACCTGGAATATTATAGAAAAGAAAATTAACTGCCTTAATAGTAATTTTTCTGTGCGCGTGTCTAAACAGTAACAGAAATACTTCTATGTTGGCAGAAATATCCTATAAACAATCCCAATGAGGAATGGAGATTCATGTCTCGGAGAGGCTTAAAATCTATAATCTATGGATGCATGCACACAGCTTTCAATGCCATCACTAAAAGCCCAAATACTTTGCAAAACGACATCTCATTGGCCTATGCATTCTTTGCTTATTTTCTGTTCTCGAAGTGAAATACCAAGTTTGCTTTTTCATTAAAACTTTTCTGAGATTTGGAAATTCTCAATTTGTACGTACAGATGAAAAGTAGGGTTATTTAAATGGAATCATTGCCTTCAAAATTACTTAAACGAATTGGAGCAGCAGGTAGAAGATCAACTACCAGAATAGTGCAATTGCATGCACAAGGAAATCTTAGCACAAATTGGAGAACCTCAAAAGAAAATTGTTAAGATGAGAGCCCAACACTGCTACCAGCTAGCAACATTCCAAGCTCTCTTTCCTCCTCCTCATCCTCATGAAAAGATAAAGACCCATTATTTTTTTCAATCTTAAATGATCTGCATATAATTAATAATACCCATTAAAACGATAAACACCAATCCCAATATATAAATCCTAAGTCAGCTCTCCTTTGCTTACAGACTGCAATAAGGTCCCATCTGTGTCAATTCCTGTACCTCTTTTAACGAGTCAATTTCTTCCCTTCACATCATCATCTCCTTGGATCCTGCTTAGTAGACCAACTAAACAAACTGTCAGTGAGAGTTATGGCTTACTGGTTTTGATCTCCTTTACTAAGCTTCAAGCCATAATTCTCCCACAAGTTCTCCCCACCATCACCCATCAAGAATCTAAAGCAGCTATCACTTACTGCATTTCCAGCATTAGAATTTGCTGGTGATGAACCTTCATTTGCTTGAAGCCTCACTGTTTCTGGCTCTTGTTCGTTAATCTCACAGTAAGCTCCTCCAGGATTGTACATGGACTCATTGCTTTGGAAGTAACAAGAGCCTCTTGAATTCTCCTTTCGTTTCTTATTGTTGCCCTCCTTGGTTTTCCTCGTATGATTGTTGATGCTATCCCATTTCTCCTTGCACATTAAGGAACTCCTTTCATAGCCCACACAAGCCATCTTCGCTGCTACTTCCTCCCATAAAGCCTCCTCCTCCAGGCACCCGCTTTGCTGAAACCTGGATTCCATGTTGCTTCTCAATTGCATTAGTCTTGTAAATTCAGCCTCTGTCCAGCTATCACATTTAAGGCTGTTGTGTGCTGTTTCACTTCTATTTTCAATCCCATTTTCGCTTTGATTTCGAATCTCGGCCCTTATCAGTTCTTCAGGAGACGAAGCATTTGCTTCTCTTCCTGTTAGTCTTCGCAAAGCTTCCATTAAAGCAGCATCGCGAGCCTCGATCCAGGCTCGCTCCTTAGCCCAAAACTTGTGTTCTCTATCTATCCTCGCAGCTTCTTGTTTCCTCCATTCTTCCTCTCTGAAAATTCTCTCTTGCTCCTTTTGCTCGAGGGTCTTTGTCAATTTCTCCAACCATGCCTCTTGCCTCTCAATTAGCTTCATCATCTGCGAATCGATAAAGTCTTTTATCTTTGCCTTCCAGTTCTTTCCATCTCTTCTCTTTCTCCTCTTTTCCGTTGAATCATTCTCCACTAATGTAGCAGTACTTAGATCATTATCCTCAGAAGAAGAAGTATCGAATTCGGAGGAGTTGGAGAGGCTAAGACTATCACAAAACTTTTGAGAATGAAAGATCTCCTGGTTTGCTTGAGTAGAGGTGCTGGCAACAGTGTGAAATCGAAGATTATTTCCAATAAATTGGGTTTCTGGGACTGAGGCAGGATTGCTTGTCTCTCCATAGAGAGCTTCAAGTTGCCTAAAGAATCTATAGTGCTTGCCATCTTGTCTTCCTGCCTTTCCTTCCTTAGTCTTCTTGTAGTACTTGTACAAGTTTTCAAACTTCTCCCTGCATTTTTTGCCACTTCTCTGGTAACCGTGCTCCTCAGACATAATCCTATACATTAAAAGAAAAATAAAAATAAAAAAAGAAAACAGTGGTAAATATAATGAAAATAGAGTGAAGCAAGGAAGAGATGATAGATCGAGAGGAACCCTAGATTAAAATGTAAAGTAGCCAATAAATTTCATGTGATAATGAGCTTTGCTAATGCTTTCTAGTTTCATGTTGTTTTGTTGCTGAGTAGTTGTAGTTGGCCCAATTTAATATGCTACTATTCAAATTGCTAAACAATGATAAGGCTTATGAGGGAGATTCCCATTAGCAGATGGGTACCTAAGCATCCAAAAAGGTTAGCCATTTTTCAGGAAAAAGGCCAGCTAAACTTGCACCAGAAAGAAAGGTACACATTTTCAAAAAAGAAATGGAGCCATACACTAGCCTATCAACCCTTTTTCAAACGCGAAATCACAAAACGAAGCTAAGAAGAAAATAACACCTGAGTTGTGATTGAGAAGTCATTTTCTTAGTCAAAACCTGTAAGCCAAAGTCCCTTCAAAAAGTTTTCTCAGGCAGCAGCAAAAGAGAAGCACAATGACGAGTCATTTTTTATAGCAAAAAGCAACATACACTTTGTTTGCATCTTCTTAGTATTCAGAACAAACTGCTCCTTCCTTCATCATTACCATCAACAAGCCAAAAAAAAAAAAAAAAAAGAACAAATGTAAAGAAGGAAAGAAGAACGTTTTTGAAATACAATTGCAAAGGCATATGGGCTTTGTTAAAATCTTGTTACCCCATGTCAGAATGAAGCAACATTTGGCAAATAACAAAAGAAAAGATGGGGAAAAAAGGGGAGGAAATTGCTAAACCTCGGTCAAGGAAACCCAAAAATTTAAAAGAAAAGAAGGAGGAAGAAGAACAAGAAGAACAAGAAGAAGAAAGAACAAAAGGGAAAACAAGAATTTTAGTTAGGGTAACATGATAAAATACCTAGAAACCTCATCCCACAAGGGACCCTTTTGATTAGCCTCCTTAAACTTGGAATCAAGACGAGATCTGATCTCAAGAAGTGTTAAAGTCTCTTGTCGAGGCCATCTACCAGTACCAGCATCACCACCAAAGGAGCCTGCCTCAGCTTCCAATCCACTCAGTGTAGGTGTAGCAGAAGCAGCAGCGACAGTGTTGTTAGCACTATTAGCGGTAGTGACAACAGCAGTAGCGGCAGGAGGAGGGACACAAGCAGCAGTAGTAGAATCGGAGTGGAACTCGTGCAAACCAGCAACCCGAGGCATCAGCATCATCATATCGTAGTGGTGGCCCTGTGGTGGCAGATTCCTGTGGGCAGCAGAGAAGCGTTCAGCTGGCTGTGGCTGTGGGATTGCAGGGAAATGGGTAGGTCTCCCGCTGATGAACTGCCTGAGATCTATGCTATACTGATTATGGTGATTGTGATCTTCCATTTCCATTTGATTCTTGAAGAAAAGAAAGAAAGAGAAGTAAAGGAAAAAAAAAAAAAAACTAAACAAGAAAAGAAAGGGTTTGAGAGAGAGAGAGAAGAAGAAAGCGAAAGGGAAAGAAAGGAGATAGCGGCAGACTCGGATCGTGTCGTCCACGAAAAAGCTTGAATTTATGCACAGGGCAATGGTCCCATGTCTGTGTCCATTGTGTGTGCGTTCAAGTTTGCCTAACTACGTATAGCTTTCTATGATTCCCTTCCCGTTTATATATGAGATCTCTATCAAGTTTAAGCACAAGTGATAACACTGAGCTTTGCTCTGATGCAAGTGGAGGGCGTCTCTAATGTGTATGAAGCCGATTAGTGTAATATTTTTCATGGACATTCCATCATTCGGCTACGGTGTAAAATTAATAGTAGATATTTATGTTATCTGTATAAATATTTTTATATTTTAATAAAATTATTAAAATTTTAAAAAATATATATTTAAAAAAAAAATTAATTTTTTGTAAAAATAATTTAACTTTTTTTATATATGAAAAACATTTTTTTACAAAATATACGGAGTCTAAAAAGTCTTCATATTTATTCTAAATTCATTTAGCAATATTAATAATTAATTTTTAATTTTAAATTAATTGAGATCGATTATATAAATATTTTTTCACTTAATTCTATCTAAAATTAATTATGTATTAATATTAAAAAAAATTAAATATTTTGATTGTACTTACCAATCTAATAAAAAAAAAAACCACTGTGGATGAGTATATTTATCGGTAGATAATTAGCTCTATGTGAAGTAATAGAATTTCAAGACATAATGTTAATTAGTTAATTATTAGATATATCTGAATCACTAAAAAATAGTACTCATTCTCTCACAGAAAAGTAAGTCCTCCTAGCTATAATATAGAGAATAAGTCTCATATAATTGTGAGAGATGATGCATGTGCACCGGATGCATCAAATAATTTCTCATGTTAATTAATCTTACTGTAGTATACTTTATAGTAGTAATTTATTTTTAAAATTAAATCATTATAACAGAGAAGATATAATTTATGTCAAATGGTATGAATTTTTAGTGTTTCAGTTTGATGAGTTTTTGGAGAAGTATTTCATAACAAATCAATATATATATATAAGCTAAAACATGAAAATGATCTCATAAAATTAAGTTATTTGACTTATTAATATACTTAAAAATTTATTATGTGTCGTATTTTATAATCCACATGGCTTAATAATTTGATAAATAATATTCACTTGGCATAAATATTGATTAATTTATAATTCAATTTATCCTTCTTAATTTTAAAATTTAAATCCTCATTTTGCCTTTTCATTTTATCCATTTTATTTTTTTAAAGTTGTAACATTTTTATTTTTATTTTTTTCTACTTTATTTTTATCTTTTATTGGTATACATAAATTAATTTAAAATATTATACAAATCATTTATTAAAATTTAAAATTCAAAATTAAATGGTATTTATATCAGTTACTATTAAATAATTTATTTATTATACTAGAAAATAAATTTATTTCTCATTTCTCTTTAATATTGACTATATGACTTATTAAAATCTCTTATTTTTTTTACATGCTTATATCAATAATTTAATTATTCTATACTTTTTAAATTTGTATAATTATTTTTTATATTTTATTTTTCAAATCCATTATGTTTATATTTATAATAATAAACTATTTTTTAAATATTTTTTGTTATGTGCATAATTATAGACTATACTTAAAAAAAGAAACATTCTTATAAAGGATATAAAGTTTGAAAATTAAATGATGAGAATAAAAATATATAACATTAACCATATAACTTTTCAATAATTTATATAAAAAATAAATATTATTTTAGAAAAGGTAAAATATTATATAGGAAAAACTAAACAATGAAGATTTGCAATTGCTCAGAAGTGTAAAAAATTTAATTTTAGAAAAACAAACTTAAGACCTAAAAAAATAAATAAATAAAATGCAAATCATAAATTAAGAAATTATTATTATTATTATTGAATATTACCATAATATTTAAATTTTTTTAGCATATTTATTATTATAATTATTATAAGCAAACTATTTCTAATAATAATGGTCTTTTTCAAATGCAATTATACTATAAAAATATGATATTGTAACATTTTTTGAAATACCATTTAGAGGAAAATAATTGATAATCATTTTACAAATAAAAATTAAATTTATTTTAATAGGGATATAATTATTTAAATTTTTAATAAAAATTTTAATCATATTTAACATAATTAACTAAATATTTTATCATTAAAAATTTTATAATATGATTTTGAAATATAAAATTTTACAACAATAAATAATAAATTGTATATTAAAATAATAAATAAATAAATTATGCAATGTGCGTGCAAAATAACTAATTAATAAATGAATTTTGAATTATCATTAAGAATAATGCTAAGCCAAATTAGCCAAATCTTTTTTTTTTCTTTTAAGTGATCTGAATATTTCAATATTGTTGAAATTCTCTAGCTGTAATTTGATTTTTACTTTTCAAACTGTTAAGCTTTTATAGTTTTAAATCCTAAACTTATATTGATTTATAAAACTTGTATGATTTTTATAAAAAAAAAAAAAAAAGAAGTGTAAATGTAAAATTAGTTGGTTGGTATGGGTAAAAATGAAAATATTAAATTGAGGAGTATTTTGTTATAATTTAAGTAATTTAAATGCTTTCTTAATTATCTTGTAAAAATTTTAAATGACAAATAAAAGTGGATAGAGGTAGTAATTTATAATTCCTTTAATCCCATAAAGATACGCTTCCCTTTATTTTAACATTGTTTAAAAAAATATATAATTAATGCAATTAAAGCAATAAATTTTATTTGATTTTTTCTAATATACCATCCAATCATATTATTATATTAAAAATTATATAATTCATGTTATTAAATTATTATTAGAAGTAATGAATTTTATTTTTTAATGCATATTAACAAACTAACTAATAAATAAATTATTTTCAAAGAAGAAAGTGACTTACAATTTTAGACATATAAAAAGTAAAGTAAATATTTATTTATGGGAAAAAATATAATAATAATAATAATAAAAGACAATATGAGAAACAAGAGCCAATGTTATCGTCTATTGTTTTATCTCGTACTCCTTGCAAGTTGAAATAATTATATCCCTATTTAGAAACTATAATTTTTTAAGAACTTAAATTTCAATTGATTTTAATTAAATTCAATTAAAAACTAATTAAAATAAATTAATTCCAATCAAATTAAAATGAAATCAATTTTTTGTAATTCAATCTCAATTCCTTGAGCCTTAAAATTAAAAATATCAATTAATTTAATTTCAATCTATAACTTTAATCACTTTATATATAAATAGATCTTTTGAAATTTCATATTGGATATAAAATATATATACGTAGTACTTTTATAAAATAAAATATTTTAATAAATTATTATAATTTTATCAAAATATCAAGTATCGCCTCTCTCTGAATGTTATATATTTTTTTTTTTTAAAAAAAGAAAATTCAAAGAATAAAACGAATGTGTTTCAATGTAATTTTAATTGAGTTCTGTAAATAAATAAGCATTTAAGATTATACATTAAATGTCAAATATTGTCTTTGAAATATGTGTGTGCGATCAGAAAATAAACTTGAAAAATTTAAAAAATCAACTAAAAAAAAATTGATT
This sequence comes from Hevea brasiliensis, assembly GCF_030052815.1. NCBI lineage: Eukaryota > Viridiplantae > Streptophyta > Magnoliopsida > Malpighiales > Euphorbiaceae > Hevea > Hevea brasiliensis. Next base: position 112,001,548 of record NC_079497.1, on the reverse strand, counting down.
AGATAAGAAAAGAAGATATTAAATATAGCGAATGACGAGTAGCCACATTGGTGTAAACAGAAACGGGCGTTGTTAATGTTAAAAATGAGGATGAGGGAGAGGGAAGGAGGAGTAGGATAGGATTAGGAATACGCAATACCAGTAGGGCAGAGGGACAGAAGCTAGTGAATGATGACACGTGGTTAAGGGCTACAGGACGAAATAGGGTACAGAGGTGGCTTTTTTGCTGACGAGTATACAATTGTTTAGGGTCATACCTTTTTTACTGTCCCTTAATCCGCTCTCACACTGAGACTCCGATTTTTTGGCTTCTTCTTCTTCTGAACACAGATTAGGGATGGAGCCGATACACACTTTTTTCAATACTGAACGGCAAGCCGTTTTGATTTTCCCAGTCTAGGCCACACCTAAGCTCTACTAGTCATTTCTTATTTCAAGTCTATATGTTTATCGTGCTTCTCTGTCGTGGTTAATACAATTATGAAATTATAATTAATATAATATTATAATTTATAGTTTAAGTGAAATTTTATGAAATTTTAATACAATATATGTGGGCATTTGAATAAACGAAAACAAATTATGGGTATAATCTAGTTTGATCATTGGATCAAAAATCAAATTATAATAAATATATGCTATAATTATACATATATATATTAAAATTAATATTTTTTTTATATTAAATGCATATATGATTACAATAAATATTTTTAATGATGTGGGACCAGCCAAAGCTATCATAGATTTGTTTGGATTTAAATATTCAATTTAAAAATACCTAGTCGGTGAACTATAGATGCGATTCATTTTGTGATTATATAAAAACTATTTTACTTAATAGTATTTTAAGTGATATATTTAAAAATATATTATTTAATTAAAATAAGTGCTAAATCTGAGTTTATACTTTTTAATTTTTAAAAAATTAAAAAAATAATTTATTTTATAAGAATAGTGATTACATTATTGTTGTACGGGCCGGGATCTATGACAAAGATTGTATTTGAAATTGTGCAAGCTTGGCCTGCTTTTGACTTCCTCGCATTAATTAGCCTGCATTTTTATTCTCCTGAAATTAAATTGTATGCGCATATTTGGTATTCTTATTAATTGTTGATAAAAAATAATTTTAAATAAATTAATAAATAATATTAAAATTAATTTACTATGTTTTAATTATAAATTTTTTAAAATAATGAAATAAAATAATAGTTTTTAAAAATATTTTTTTTATTTAAAATTGAGCTTGTATCTGATAATTACTAAAATCTCACTGGCTTATATCTGTAAATAAATAAAACTTTTTTATCTTTTAAATTATTAAATAAAGAAAAATTATGTATTTTTATGATATATTTTTTTCACAAAATTTTTAATTTTTCTTTTTATTAAGAAAATATTTTTGATTAATTAATATTTTTGAGTATTTTAAATATTAAAAATAATAAAAATATTTTTTAAAAATATTTTTTTTTTAAATGGCACTTTAATATTGGTTATTATATTATATTATTTATGTTTGATTATTTTTTCTATATTTATTAAGAAATTATAAAATAATCTTGATATACTAAAAATTATATATTTATATATTTATAAAAATTATTTTTTTACCATTGATCTGGATTACAGGATATGAAGATTTGGAATTTTTTTTTTTTTTTTTGCTTTTTGAAAAAAGGGCGTGTCGGCATTGAAACCCGATGGACGTCAATAATTGAAGAATTGTCTCAGGACTATATGAAAGTACTCGACTATCTGTAAAAGTTGAAGCTCCTTTAATATCAGTCCATTAAATGGTGTCTTCAACACGAAAATCAAGCCCATGTGATGTAAAGAAATATGTAGCTGCATCCCCTACCACATACCTGCACCTTTCCAGTTCCTTTGATCTATTATTATTGTTCCTATGCTCATTGCCTACACCCCCTTTTGCCTTCCTTTCTCCTTCTATTTTCCTAGCCATTAATTATACTCTTAGGTTTTCTATTTTATTTTATTTTTTTTATGTAAAAGGGAGAATATATAATAGGGAAATAAAGGGTTGAGATTTGTTAAAAATGAATGGCTAAGATCTGTCAGTAAAACTTAAAAAAATAAAAGGGTTGAAGTTAAGTGTCCAAATCAAACTTCTAAGTCCTTAAAATTGCAACTTACCACCGTGCTACAAGAAGGGAATATAATAAATTCATCTTCATATTCAATTCATATTAATTCGATTCGATCCAATTAAAAATTTTTTTTCAAAATTAAATTAACTAAATAAATTAAAAAATTTAAGAATATAACTGAAACGAATCAAACTATTATAAAATCTAAATTGAATTATCGAATTAGAATAACTCGATTCAGTTTATTCAATACAAACAGAAAAGTATTCACTTCTACTTCTTCTCTCTTATATTTTTCATTTTTTTTCCTTATTTATTTTGATATTTTCTTTAGGCGGACACTGGTGAGTGTTTTTATTATTAGCAACTCCTTCCATTTTTTTTTTTAATATTCTTAGGGTGTTTAAGCATGTATGTTTGCTCTTCTTTGAGTTTTTAAAATAATTCATAAATTAATTAGATTTTACTGAAATTCATAAAAAAGTTTGAAAGATGAAAATTGATAGATATCAAATAAATAATTTCCCTTTAATTCCTATCATTTTAACTTCAATGCAATTTTTTATTATTTTAAGTTCATAAAATTTTAAATTAATTTGTAGTTTGAATTTGGTATTTGAAATTGTAAATTTCAAATCAATGGTAACATAATTCTTCCATATTTATTGAGATTATTGCAAATAGAATGAGACTTCTCCTAGCAAATTTAATTATATGTGGTACGCAAAGTTGAACTCAGAAATTGAAGTTTGATTTCAGCTAGTGATTAAAAAATTTTATTTTTTCGATTTGGTTTGATTAATTTAATAAAAAACTAAATTAACTGAACCAAACCGAAATCACATGCTAATACTGTATCATTTGAGCATGCTTGCATAAAATAAAACCCTCAAGCCCTCACTCTTCCTCAATTCCTCTCACTCTCAGAAAGACTCAACCTTCAATCTTCATTTACCTTTAATTCTCACTCAGAGTCAGAGATCCTCACCCTTCATCCCTTGCCTCCCTCAGGGCCTAACCTTCGTCGCCTCCCTCATCTTCATTTCTCTTCGAGTTTCTCCACATTAATAAAGTTTTTGCCTTCCTCGCCTACCCTTCTTCTTGCCGCAAAGGGACTTTGGCTTCCATGCTTGATTTGATTTGTGTGGTTCCCATGCCGTTCACCTCCAGATTTGCTGGTGTTGCATTTACTCGTTCTTTTCACGTTTGTGAAGGATGGATTTGTTCTGATTACTGTGTGTTAAACTCAGAAAATTAGTTCTGTTTGTGCCAATTCCTCTTAGTGTTATTGTTTTTGTTTGTTCTGATTCCTTTATTTGGCTCAGTTTCTATTTTGCATACCCCTACAAACTATCCTTTCTTAGAGGATCTTCTATAATTACAGCCTAAAGTTCTACCAACCTAAAGAATTAAAATATTAACAATTAATGAGTGAGTACAACTACTCAATAAGCAAAAAAGGGATAAATTTTGACAACCTTTCCTGAACTTATCTAGTATAATATTATAGTCCATCAACTTAAAAATGTAACATAAAACTCCTTCAACTTTCAAATTTTGCACAGTAAAATCCCTCTAACTTCTAATTGTCGATTTTTCAGTTAGACGCCGACCTGAACAGTTATAGCATAGAGTTTAGTCAATATTTATCTTTTCTCTCTCAAATTATGTGTAAATTTAATAATTTTTCTCATTGTAAACAGAATGATTTTTTAGATTCAGAGAGAATAATTTTACAATTTGAATAAGAAATGAGAGAGAAATGTTGACTAATAGCTATGCGGGAGTTGTTCACATTAATTTTCAACGGAAAAATCAGTAATTGAAAGTTAGAGGAATTTTACTATGTAAAATTTGAAAGTTTATGGGGTTTTATGTTACTTTTTAAAGTTTAAAAACTATAGTATTATAACCATATAAGTTCAATGATAGTTATTGAAATTTACCCAGCAAAAAAGAAACAAACTAAATTTTATATTTGACAGTATATAAACAAATTATCTGAATAAATATTATTTTATTTCAAACCATATTTATATTGATGAAATATTGTGGAAGTACAAATCATCGTGTACTCCTAATATGTTTCTTATTGATTTTTTTTTATTAAGCAGATATTTTATTAAATTAAATAAAAGTCAGGAAAAATTTAGCATGAAGCCCTCAATCTATACCTCTGACCAACAGGTCTCCCCCATAAAAACCAACCTAAAAGGAAATCATACCAAGCAAAAAAAAAACCTAACAAAAGGAGTACAAAATGAAATCATTCTTCCTATTGATATTGTTGGCATCTCAAGTGTGATAAAATAATAATGCCGGTAGGTTGAGAGCAATTACTAGCGTTTTGGGGCAATAATGACGATAGTAATCCAAAAGCAAGAAAAATATTGGTCATACATTTGTGTATACCTACGTAACACCCCTGACTTTTTTTATATATTATTATTGGGCTTCGTGTAGGTATCCTCAATTCGCGGAAATTCGACAGTTGTCCGGATCTGTGAATTTCCTTGCATGCACTACCGGAAAAGTCTCCGAATTGGATCGAGGTTTTGGCTACCCCACCATTGTCAGGCATCCCGAGCGCGTTCCCGAAGTCGGAATCGGCAAAGGTAAACCCGAACCTTGCTTTTTCGTAATTTTCTAGTGCTTAAATAGGATTGAAAATTCATAAAATATTCGTGGTAGCTTAGAAAATTACGATTCTTTTTGCAATAGCCTAGTAATATTTCTAAGGACCAAGCGGTAGTTTTATAATTTTTAGAGCTTGTTTGGGCGCTTTTTGCAAAAATGATCAATAATAAGGACTAAATTGAAATTTTGCGTATTGTGATGGATGATCGATTTGATGGGCCCAGGAGGGCTGTGTGATGTGATTGAACTGTGGATATATGGATTGTGAGTATAGAAGTGTATTTTGAGCCCTTTTGCAGTTGGGTAGGTCCTAGGTATAGGGAGACTCGCCGAATTTTCGCACGACTTAGACGTAATTGGTCTTTTCTTTGCTTGTATTGAGTTAGATTGTATTAAATAAATGTAATATAATTGTCGTGAGCCGACAGCCTTCTTCCTTCGCCACCGCCACAAAGGATCGTCGTCAAGTCTGTGAGTAAAATATTAATTGTAATTGTAATTTCAATATTATTATATGTTCAAGCATGCCCATGCATCACTTATATGCATATATTTATGTAGTTAAACTCTAGGCACGATTTATGTTGCATTCATAATCATTAGCGTGCCATGGATGTTGTTGTGGTAATTTGGAGCAGCAGCGTGTGTTGGCGTGCGTGTGATGTGGTGTGGACTATGGATAGGACGGGTAGACACGGCTTGAGATCTTCACTGACCCGGTCCTCCGGTAGACACGCTTGAGTTCTTCATGGGACCCCGATTTGGTTATTAAGTGGAAGTCCGAAATGAGTTCTTCACGGCACCAAGTTGGATTTAAGAGAGTCAGATAGGGATCGGCTCCCATATATTATGATTGATATTACAGGTGTGTGAGTGCTCCAAATTATCTTTTTTTGCTATGATGTGAAATTATTGCTATTGTTGCATTTCACTCACAGGTGCATTAGTTTTAGATAGTTATAGAGATTATGGTTAAAATTGATATTTTACTCTGAGTCGAACGCTCACTCTGCTCAATATTTTTCCGTGCCACAGGAGGAGTTATTTTACAGAGCAACCTGTTTTCTTCTTCGCAGGTTTAACGTCAATTATTTAATTGTTTTACTATCTTTTCTAAATTAAAAATCTAGAACTCCGCATGTGTTAGAAATAGTGTGGACCTTGGTAGAGGTTGTGTGAACTTAAATTTTTAAGATTAATAAATGAAGATTTGTATGGTATTTAAACAGTTTGTAAATGAGGTAACAGGGTTGAGCTGGGCTCCCCTGATTTTAGTTTCTGAAAATTTCTGTGCTAAGTTGGCCCGAAATGAAATTATAACAGTTTGATTTAAATTATTTTATATGCATATTGGGCCTAAATTGTGGGCCTGGTTATGGATTTGAGGAATAGTTAGGCTTACTACGGGCCTCGGGGGCTTTAAGCTGGCCCAGGTCCTAGTGCCGGTCCGGCCCATAGGTTGGGTCGTGACAAAGTTGGTATCAGAGCTTAGGCTTTAGATTCATGGGAAATAAAATACTTGGGAGTGTAAAAGGAGTCTTGTTAAGATGTTACATGCGGAGTATAGGATTCTGTTTTGTCTTTTTTGTAATTCTTTGTTTCTAGATTCTGCGTTATACTTCGGGAAATATAAAAGTGCCTCAATTAGTGTCTTGATTTTCGTGGAGTACATAGAAATGTGAAATAGAGTTAGTAGACATGTGAGGTCTATCATGAGGATACGTACTCCAAGAAATGCTATGTTTCTGTCTGTATGGGTTTAAATGGTGTGCCCATTTCGTGCAAGGCACGAGTACATAAAGGTGAGTCTTGAAAGTACAGTTGCCCTAGATAAGGATGAGGATACCACCGCTAGCAGTCATCAGTGGATGACCCAGTCAGAATGAGTTTATGATAATAGAAGATTCGAGAGAGATAAGAAATTAGGAGGCCTAGTCGGTTCGGACGTATCGTAGTAACTATACAATGTTCTCGATGTCTGCTCTGTAAGCTGCAGATTACAGTACCGACATGAGATTATTGTATAGAGCTGCGTACTTCCCTGTAGTGCTTATAATGAGGATGTTGCAGGCAGTTTCTATTTTGGTACAGTAATACCAGAACAGAGTTCTATATCTGCAGAGGAGTTGGGAACTCCTGGTTAAGAGTCTAGCGCTAGAATATCGAAAGGTCACAGTTGGGTGGTAACTAGAGTCAGTGACTCAGTTACCCTAGCATGAGCTAGAGTTACAGTAAGAGTTGCCATCAGACCATAGGTTTCGGACTAGTTGCAAAGTAAAGTTGATACCTATAGAGTGAGACCATCTAGTCTTCGGTATGGAATTTTGGATGGTTTTTGCAGAACGATAGACGTTTTGCTTAGAACTTAGTGAGAATAGAATACCTTCTGTGTATCAGTATGGAATAAAGTATAACCCTACTACCTAAGGAAGGTCAGAACTATGAATTGATGATTCACAGAGCTATGATATGATAAAGGAGACATTAATTTGACATGGTTTTGGGCAAGGTGGTAAATGTAGTACCTTTGTTGCAGCAAGTTAGGGTATAGTCCTATCTTTTCAGAAGGGATCGAAAGTTATTACTAATAATGGTGACCAATAAAATAGTGCCCCAGATAGGACTGTAGAGTGTGGTAGAGAGTAGTTGGCTCGGGTATCCTGCAGAGGATACAAGTTTCATTATAGGAATCATATATAATCAGTTCTCGAGGTAGTAAGGGTATTATGTAAGCTAAAGGATAAGAATAGAGATCATACAATAAAAGTATGACTGTAATTTGCTGAGTTCCTTTCTAATTTCAAATTATTCAAAACAATAGTATAATCTAATTATAATAGTGTTAAGAGTAATAAATTAGCGAAGATAAATCACAGAAGGCCAATGGATAAAGAAAGTGCAGAATGAAAGTTTGGGCAATTGATTGCAGATGCAATATAATCTAAATGCTAGTGGAAGTACTAGCTAGAGTGGTCAAAGGACCAAATCTGAGTAGCACAGACATATGATAACGCGATAGAGACTCTGAAAGATATAGTTAGCAAGTACAGCTATTATGTTAGGAAGAAGAATGGAACCAGGGATAGAATAGTCAAGTTCTATTTTGGGTAAGACAAAGGAAATAAATGAAAGGACAACCTAAAGAGCGCATAATAAAAGGAACAAAGTTAAGATATAGGATAGGCTAAGTGTTATTCTTGGCAAGGAGAATGACAAGGATGGAAAACCCAAAATGGGACCACATTAGTGAGAAAAGTGATGGAGGTATGGAATACAATAATAATGAGTAAATGTTAGAAGGTGTGCGATGGTATTGCGGACTACCTAAATAGGTAGAGAAAGAGAAGTTAGTAAGCAGTAAGTTGAATAAAAGTCAGTCTAAGGGATCAAATAGGTATGATGAGAGGAAAAGAATGATAGATAATGACACATGGGTTTTAGGTTAGACTTTTGAGATAGTGAGAAGGTAGTTAGAGGTTCGTTATGAATGTCAGGCAAACATTTTTAGTGTGATCAATGTAATCACTTTGTAGTGAAGCAATAACGACAGACAAGAGTAGGGGTAGAACGAAAAGTGACAAGTCTGGATGGTTATAAATCACTAGAAAGTTCAAGGATCAAATTAATGACCCTAGATAAGGGTGGAATTAGTGTTGGAAGAATTTATTAGTGAGAGAAATCTTTCAGGAATCAACAAAAGTTAAGGGCACAATAAAAACGATGATAGATATGAATCATAGGTCGAGTATAAGTAAAGTTAATAAATTATAAAATATTATGTCAAGAAGGAAAATGGTACGGTAAAGGGTTCATGCAGATGATACCTTATAGGTAGAGCATAATTGTGCTAGGAGATGATGAAATTTGGAGAGAAAGACCAAGAAACTTAGGTGAAACGTTATAATATGACAATCGGGTGTAGTTGAATATAAGAGGATATTTTCTTTCTTTTCAAGTTTAGCTTGTGCTTTTGGTTCTAGAAGGTTATATAAGGAACAGAAATTGAGTCAAGGAGACCTAGTTATTGAGAGTTTAGTAGGCACAAATTCATACATAATTTCCTGATATGAGAATGACAGTAAGTGCATACCTAGTATTAAGTATGAAAGGACGAACAGAGTAATGACAGGAGTTAAATTGAGTTAGCTACTAAGGCTTTAATATGTTTTAAACTATGAGCTTGAGGAAGTACTATTTATTGTTGAGATTCAATAGATGAAATTGTTTATGATGGGTAATTAGAGGATGAAGTTTAGAAAGCTATGGGCGATATATGATTATATTAAGGAGAATGAACACGTGAAGTATCTTGTTTGGAATTAAGGCATGACACATATTTCCTACAGCCGTGTTAGTTCAGATGGAACTTATAGTTTATGGGGCTCATATTCATCCAGGATAAGCAATTTCCTACTAAGGCTGATAGGGAATGATAATGTTCTGATAGTTAAGTTGGAAAAAAGGAGATACAAGAAAAAAAAAATTTTTCTATGGGTAATTATAAGTGTTACATAAGGTGAAGAATGTGCTGGTAGGAGTAAATCATAGGGTTAGAATTCTTGAAGTAATGAAATTAGTATTCAAGATAAGACTAAGAAATAAAAAGAAAGTTAAAGTTGATGATGGGATAGACATCTTTGAAGGAAAAGGTGTAAGGATGAGATAGGACTAAAATTAAGGAATAAGTACAGCAGGTTGAAATGATACCAACAATACCAAAAATAGGAAAAGGGAAGTGGATAAGATGCAAAGGACAGGAAGAGAGCTCGATAGAGTCAGTTATAATGATGAGGATAAGGAGTGTCTAACCACTGCCCCTGTGTTAACACTACCTATGAGCGGTGAAGCATACACTGTGTACTGTGACGCTTCCAGAGTTGGCCTAGGGTGTGCTTTGATGCGGAATGGAAAAGTAGTGGCTTATGCTTTAAGGCACCAAGAGGCATGAGCGTAACTATCCCACCCATGATTTGGAAATGACTACTGTAGTCTTTGCACTAAAAACTGGAGACACTACTGTATGGTGAAGTGTGCGAGATATACACCGACCATAAGAGTTTGAAGTACATCTTTCAACAGAGGGATTTAAACTTGAGACAGAGGAGATGGATGAAGCTCGAAGACTATGATTGCCCCATCCAGCACCACCGGGAAGGCCAATGTAGTAGCAGATGCTTTAAGCGTAAAATCTTCCGCGCTTGGCGCACATTTCACAGAGAAGAGACCGTTGATTCAGAGGTACATGAGTTGATGGATCAAGGTTTAATCCTAGATCTTTCAGATGAGGGGTATTGTTGGCTCACTTTTGGTGAGGCCGGACTTGAGGGACAGAGTTAGAGTTTCCCAAACAGAGACCAAAGAATTGATGAAGATTATAGAAAGAGTACAGAAGGTGAAGGTGGTGAGTTCGGATTTACCAATGATGGCGCCTAGTGCAAGGTTCTAGGATATGTGTGCCCGATGTGGACAACCTCAGAATGAAATCATGCGAGAGGCACACTACACGCATGATGTCCACCTGTGTTCCACCAAGATGTACCATGATGTGAAAGATAGCTATTGGTGGAATGGCATGAAGAGAGACATAGCAGACTTTGTGTCCAAGTGCTTGACTTGTCAGAAGGTGAAGTTTGAACACTAGAGATCGTCAGGGAAGCTGCAAGAGCTCCCTATCCCAGAATGGAAGTGGGAAATGATCACTATAGATTTTGTGACTGGGTTGCCTCGTACCACGCGAGGATATGATTCGATATGGGTAATTGTAGACCGCTTGACCAAATCAGCTCACTTCTTACCAGAAGACTACATACTCGTGGCACAAGATGCCCGCTCTACATTCGAGAAATAGTCGATTGCATGGAGTTTCGGCTTCCATAATATCCGGCAGGGCTGATTCACTTCTCGGTTTTGGAGAAAGTTGCAGGAGGCACTTGGCACACGCTTGAACTTTAGTACGACTTTCCACCCTCGCATGCACGGACAGTTGAAAGGACAATCCAAACATCGGAAGACATGCTTCGCATGAGTGTTTTGGATTTTGGAGGTCAATGGGATGATCACTAGCTTTGGTGGAGTTTGCCTACAACAACGATTATCACTCCAAAGATAGGAATGGCACCCTATGAGGCACTATATGGAAGAAAGTGTAGGTCTCCTCTGTTGGACAGAAATGGGGAAGTGAAGGTGCATGATGTAAACCTAGTGCAAGACACTTGAGAGATAGTTCCTTTAATCGAGGAACGATCAAAACTTTCAAGAGGCGTAAGAGTTATGTAGACCCAGACGGAGGGATGTGGAGTTTGCAAAGGCGACTATGTATTCTGAAGGTTTCTCCAATGAAGGGAGTCATGAGATTTGGAAAGAAGGGCAAGTTGGCACCTCGGTATATTGGACCTTTGAGGTTACCGATAGAGTTGGAGCAGCTTGCTCACGGTTGGAGCTACCACCCAACCTCTCTCACGTTCATCCCTTGTTTCACATCTCCATGCTCAGAAATACATTCCCGATCCTTCTCATGTCTGATGGATGTGATAAAGCTAAAAGAGAACTTGACATTTGAGGAGCGACTGTAGCCATAGTGGACTACCAAGTGAGACAGCTGAGATCAAAACAGATCCCTATGGTTAAGGTTTTGTGGAGGAGTTAGTCAGTGGAAGAGTGCACCTGGGAGTCAGAACGGGACATGCGTAGCAAGTACCTTTATCTGTTCAATGTATAATCATGTGCTTCATTCTGCCTTGTGAAAAATTCGAGGACGAATTTTCTGTAAGGGGGGACGAATGTAACACCCCTGACTTTTTATATCTATTATTATTGGGCTTCGTAGGTATCCTCAATTCGGAAATTCGCGGTTGTCCGGATCTGTGAATTTCCGGCAGATCACTACGGAAAAGTCTCGAATTGGATCGAGGTTTTGGCTACCCCACCATTGTCGGGCATCCCGAGCGTTCTCAAGTCGGAATCGCAAAGGTAAACCCAACCTTGCTTTTTCGTAATTTTCTAGTGCATAAATAGGATTGAAAATTAATAAAATATTCGTGTTAGATTATAAAATTACGATTCTTATTGAAATAGCCTATTAATATTTCTAAGGACCGCGGGGCAGAGTTTTATAATTTTTAGAGCTTGTTTGGGCAGTTTTTGCAAAAATGATCAATAATAAGGACTAAATTGAAATTTTGCGTATTGTGATGGATGACTGATTTGATGGGCCCAGGAGGGGCTGTGTGATGTGATTGAACTGTGGATATATGGATTGTGAGTATAGAAGTGTATTTTGAGCCCTTTTGCAGGTTGGGTAGGTCCTAGGTATAGGGGAGACTCTGCCGAATTTTCGGCACGACTTAGGACGTAATTGGTCTTTTCTTTGCTTGTATTGAGTTAGATTGTATTAAATAAATGTAATATAATTGTCAGGTGAGCCGGGACAGCCTTCTTCCTTCGCCCAGCCGCCACAGTGATCGTCGTCAAGTCTGTGAGTAAAATATTAATTGTAATTGTAATTTCAATATTATTATATGTTCAAGCATGCCCATGCATCACTTATATGCATATATTTATGTAGTTAAACTCTAGGCACGATTTATGTTGCATTCATAACTGTTAGCGTGCCATGGATGTTGTTGTGGTAATTTGGAGCAGTGTGCGTGTGTTGGCGTGCGTGTGATGTGGTGTGGACTATGGATAGGACGGGTAGACACGGCTTGAGATCTTCGCTGGGACCCGGTCCTCCGGGGTAGACACGGCTTGAGTTCTTCGCTGGGACCCCGATTTGGTTATTAAGTGGAAGTCCGAGCTGAGTTCTTCGCTGGCACCAGGTTGGATTTAAGAGAGCTGTATAGGGGATCAGCTCCCATATATTATGATTGATATTACAGGGTGTGTGAGTGCTCCAAATTATCTTTTTGCTGCTATGATGTGAAATTATTGCTATTGTTGCATTTCACTCTACAGGGTGCATTAGTTTTAGATAGTTATAGAGATTATGGTTAAAATTGATATTTTACTCTCTGAGTCGAACGCTCACTCCTGTTCAATATTTTTCCAGGCCACAGGAGGAGTTATTTTACAGAGCAACCTGTTTTCTTCTTCGCAGGTTTAACGTCAATTATTTAATTGTTTTACTATCTTTTCTAAATTAAAAATCTAGAACTCCGCATGTGTTAGAAATAGTGTGGACCTTGGTAGAGGTTGTGTGAACTTAAATTTTTAAGATTAATAAATGAAGATTTGTATGGTATTTAAACAGTTTGTAAATGAGGTAACAGGGTTGAGCTGGGCTCCCCTGATTTTAGTTTCTGAAAATTTCTGTGCTAAGTTGGCCCGAAATGAAATTATAACAGTTTGATTTAAATTATTTTATATGCATATTGGGCCTAAATTGTGGGCCTGGTTATGGATTTGAGGAATAGTTAGGCTTACTACGGACCTCGGGGGCTTTAAGCTGGCTCAGGTCCTAGTGCCGGTCCGGCCCATAGGTTGGGTCGTGACACCTACCCTAAAGAGCAATCAACTATTATATGTCCTAAAGTCTACATGTGCTAAGTGTTATCCCAAAAATAATATAAATATGTTTTGTTGAAAAATAAATTATCAATTATAATGGCGTTACCTGTTCAAGGGCACATCTAAAGTGTATTATATTTAGAATATATTTCTAAATCTTATTCTATTTATTTTAAAAGCGCAAAATTATTCTTATACATTTCTAATTTGTATAATGAAAATGACATACATAAATATATATTTAATAAAAATAATAGTATTATATATTTATCTATTTATTTATACTAAAGATAGAATGAAAACTATATGATAGGAGCACTCCTACCATTACAATTAGAGCTAGATTCTATCCTTAAGTTAAAGGCTTTATTCGACAAAATTAATTATTCTAATATAGTTGTCAATAGTTATCAATTGTTTTATTCACTGTTAATTATTATATATTAGTAGTTAGTAATTAGTTATTTATATAGTGATTTAAAATAAAAATATTTTATAAAAATAACTGTACAAACTTAAATTGTTGAGTTCAAACTCGATTAAAATCAAGTTAAATTCAAATATTTTACTAACAAGATTTGAAAAACTCACAGGTAGCTGGGGTAATCATTTCCCCACCCAACACCTAATAGTATCTTGAACTGTTTATGATACAGTTTTTTTATGGCATCTTCGTTGAGTTAGGGGCAAAAAAAGATGTAATTATGAGATGAGGCTTTAATTTTGCTTTAATCAAGTACATCAACTTCGTTTTAGCAGCCAAATAGTGATCTTTAACAATCACCAAAAGGGCTTTTTTAAAGTTCCTGCATCTGCATGAATGAATGTGAAAACACAATATTGTACCAAACACCAGACCAGAGACTACTTGAATTCAACTTGCACAGTATTAAGAAAACAGAAATATACGCATTTCTTTATTCTCTAGTTCTGTTGCTTCTTCCCTGTCTTTAAGAGAGGGCATGCATGCCCTTGTCTTGCCCTGCCCTGCTCTGCCATAAAGCCCAAAATTTCTCCTGAAAATAACTTTTATAAATTTTCTTTTTCATTTGATAAAAATCATCAACAGATTTCTTGCATTTTCAGTCCTTCAGTTGACACATGACATGTAGTTATATATATATATAGTTCTTCTCTTTTAGCGAGCTTTCTTTGCAGTTCAAAAAAGAAGCTTTCTCTGTTATTAATTTATTGCTGGAGCTCAGAAATACCCACACTACTACTGACTATATATATTTATGTATGTCCTTAGTCCCTAGAATTACAGGTTTTCAGAAGTTTTAACTTGCCTGTTGGCCTTTATATTATTCAATCAATGACATAACAGGGACATGTGATGTACCATTGACCAATAGATTTCAACTATACACAAAATATGAAAATTTTTATTATAAATTTAAAATATAAATATGTAAGAATTTGATTTCATCTTTTGAATTTATAATGAATATAATGGATCGAATTTAAGTAAGAAAAATCACACAAATTATATCATAATTATAATTAGATCTAATGTTTATAAACCTAAAAGACTATGAGAAAGCATTAAGAAGAAGAGAATTTGTTTTAAGGCATAGAGGGAAGAGTTTTATGAATACTTAGCAAAGAAATAATGATGAAATATATTGACAATGGAATGATAATTAAAAAAAAAAAAAAAAAGAAGAATCTGAGTGTTTCAGAGGGAGAGGTCTGGGCCGGCCAGAGGGAAAGAAGAAGAGAGTGTGGACAAGAGGCACAGACCTAATGGGTTGCTTTTGAAGTAGCAGAACGTTCCATCCATGCAGTGTCTTCTTTTACATAAGCAAACAAAACAAGTGCACGTGTGGCCCTTAATCCACGCTGATCAGGTGCTGCTGCAACCAAGGCCCTACCCTGGTCTTCCACCCTGACGTGGCATATCAGAAACTGAATGATTGGGTCATTCATACAGGTGGGTCTTGTGAATTGCCTTTGTCTTTAACAAATTTGGCATGCTGGGTCCATCTTTCGAGCTGGCTACCATGTTTTGCTGGATTTGATCATGGCCAGATTGGATTCTGGATGGATGCATGCAGAGTTAATAAACCCATTAAAATATCTCTCCTTTCACTCAAATTAATTAATTATATATATGATTAATTTAAGCAAATTAAATTTTATTAATGAATTTTAATTTAATAATATTAAATATAAATCAAAACAAATAATAAGAGCTAATTATCAGTAAAAAAAAATTATATTAATTTTAAGAAAATTTGATAGAAAAGGGTTGTGTGTGATATAATTAAACATATAAAAAAATCTCTCTTTTTCTTTTTTTATCATTTATAATAAAAAGTATCTTGAACCTAATTTTATGTAATAAAATAAAATTATCTCTTAAGAGGATTTTAAGGGTACATTCTCACATCATTTATAAATCAATAGCCTTTATTACTCAATTCTCAAATTTTAATTTTAATTTTTTAAAAAATAAAAAAATAATTATATTATTTTTTAAATAAACTATCAGTATCTCATAATCTACTAGATTATGCCTAATCTGTTCGCGTCGGTGAAACTTATTATGCAGTAAAATATACCCGGTGAAGACTTTCTCCGTTCATAAAGATTGAATACTCAACCTTATTTAAGGGGTACAAAGTCTTTATATTAATTTTTTTATTGACAAAATATTTAATAGTTTACATGCACTACTTAATTATGTTTTTTTTTTTGCTTGTACCTAATTCTATTTAAATTCTTTCTAATTTGATTGGAAGTGGCAGTTAGAAGATAGAAATCATAACATGCTCTTGATGATCATCATGTAAGAAAATAGTTCAAGTGCTCAATTGTCAAATTAATATTGAGTCAACTGTCCAAAAATGAATGTGTGATTTCTTGAATTTATACAAATTGCTTATTAAGGAAATTATTATCTCTTGAGATCTTGCTTTAACTTTGTTATTGTCTTCATCATAACCAAAATCATTGTGGAAAATCCCAGAACCCATAAAAGCAAATTTATTTTTTTTAGAAAAAAAAGAAAGATAATTAGAAAAAAAATTCATGGACCCAATACTTTTTTTTTTTTTTCAACTGGGCCCTTTGGTTTGAGCAGCCTCCACCATGGTATCCTATCAGTTTAAATGTTTACCAAAAATGTCTTATCATCTGCATTCTCATCTAGAGCAAACTTTTTTTTCCAACTCTAGCTGCTAATTATAGCAATTTTTTTAATAATTCTTTAATTTAGGAATATATAATAATTTAAACTTTAATTTATAGTATAAGATTTTTTTATTTTTAATTTAAATAAAATAAAATTTTTTATGACTTTCAATAATTAATTTTTAAGTTATTTATATTATATATTATTTATTAAATTTAAAAACTATATTTTTAGAGATTAATAATTTTAGATAAATAAAATTTGAGTTATTGAAGTACTGATTTATGCAATTTAAATCATTAAAATTAGGTGAAAATAACTGATTTATGCGATTTGAATCATTCAAATTAGGTGGAAATAACAATTAAATTTTTTTTCCTGACAAGTATCAATTTACCAAGAAGAAAATATAATTTTTTAATTTAATAATTATTATATTAATAAAAATAATTTAAAAATTGACTATCAAAGATTATATAGAGATTTTGTATTACTTAATTTAAAAATTAAATATTTAAGTATCTTATTATTATATATCCCTAGATTAAAGTATTGTCTATGTAATTTATGAGTTTTACAATGAATAAATAAAATATTTAAAAAAATATGCCATAAATTATAGCTTAATTGAGTGTTTATGCCATAATTTTAAAAAAAATAGAAATTTAACCCTTAATATCAAGTGTCTGGACAAATATAAACACAGCACATGAATTCTTTTTTCCCCCATTTTTAAATGAACTTAGCAAAGAGGATCATGGAATAGCTCTGAAATTTGCAAATATATATAAAGGGCAAATCAGGTGAAGTCTACTCCAAAGATATGATTAAGTGAAGCGAAGATCCCCACAATTCAAGTTGCTGCTGATGATTTAGTGGTCGTCACCATCTGATGATAGGAAATTTCAAGTAGGAATCAAGATCCATTGTGGGACCACAAGTGTCAAATTATGCCATTGGACCCCATGCATGATAATGAAAACTATCAAGAGCAGTCCATCCAATAATATATCAACATTTTTTAAAGACTGCTATTTTGTATTGAAAATCGTATCCCTCTTAATAATTATAAATTATATATTCTATATCCCCCAATTGACTTTGATTGAAATTTAAATTTAATATTTTATAATTTTAAATATAATTTTAATACGATTATAAGAATTTATTGACGAATTTTTACAACAGGCAATGTGCAATTAGTAAATAACACCAGATTAATAACGGACTCCCAATGGATGATTAAATATAATGAGGGAATTTATATATTTGTTATTATATACAAATGGGTATCATGATAATATTATTAATTTTAATATGACTCAAAGTATTAGTTGAAATGATGAAAATAATAAGTAAAATTGATTTAATTTGGAATAAAATTACAGAGTTTAAATAGGTGAAAACAATGATAACACAAGGTAATTAATTAATTTATCCATTAATTGAGAGTAATTAAGTGGTGCACTTTAGAGAGATTAGTGGGAAAGGAGAAGTAGTCAAAGAGGGAGTTGATTGCCGGCCGGAAAAGAAAGAGAGGAGGAATTGAAGAAGGGAGAAGAGGCTGCTAATGCCAGCCAGGCGAACGAAGCTTTTTGGTTGATTGTAGTTAAAAGTTGTCTTATCACAATATTGGGAGTGAGTTGTCAGCCTTAAAGAAAAGCTTAATCATGAAACCTAAGAAAGTTGAATAAAGGATTTGATTTATGTCGTAATTATACAAAAAATATCTCTCTTTTTAGTGGCAAAAAGTATCTTTGTTTTGAATTATCAAATTCCATCTAATGAAGACAGATGTTATTGGTTGGAATTCGTGAGTGAATCGGGTGGACTCAGAGTTGATTTTTTAAAATTTTATATCAAATATAAAATGTGTGTAATTTATTTAAAAATAATAATTTTATTAAAATTATTATAATTTTAATGATAATCTATCCCTGTTATTAACTCATATGTGCATCAGTGCATGTGTTCTCTATATGTTCTATCTATTAAAAAAAAAAAAAAAAAACAGATGTCTTCTATCGCCTGCGTTTCTAACACATCACTAATTAATTAATTCAATTATTTAAGGAGATATGGAGGTGGGTCGTAGTCTACTATTAGGCCTTTTATCCAGCGGAGCTGAGATAGGTCCATAGAAGCAGAAGTAGTATGAGGTTGGGCTTGGAAAAGATCGTCTGAATTCTAAAGGACACATTGATTTGGGCTCCATTAACTCTATTTGGTTGGGCCTACCTCTCACTCTCACCATTTCAGTAAATCACTTGAAGGGATTTTCGTTGCCTTCTTTTTTTTTTTGTTTTTTTTATTGAATAGTAATAAATTCTGAGTTCTAATAGTAAACAAAATTATAATGATAATTATCAATTTTAATAAAAAATTGTAATTAAATAAATCCTTTTTTTTAATTGCCATATTATCACCTCATTCTCCAATCAAAATCGGTTTATATAAAACTAAAAGAAAATATAACTTTGGAGAGTTCCGCCCCAAGGCTAGTTTAAGCTCAACTATGATGGGTATGTGAAAGGAGATGACCGGCTTGCCTTTGGAGGTGATCTTACAAGGGATGCGTGGAGTATGTAGAGGTGTGGATTTGTTGCCCATTGGAATTGCTGCTTGGTTTACATATGATATATAAAACCAGAGACTTGATATAAGCCCCATAAATTGCATAGGAAAAATCCAAACCCCACAAACCCAGTCACCCAAATCAATAAAAGCGTTCATAGGTCCAAAAATAAGTAAACCCTAGATCTAGGTAAAACAAGCATTCGACTCAAAGCAGGCCAAATTAGTAGAGCAGTTCTCGTACGGCCTTAAGCCACCCATAATCACTAAGTAGAATAGCTGATAGCAATCACCAAAACGACAATAAAGTCACCCAAATCAATACAAACGTTCATAGGCTCAAAAATAAGTAAACCCTAGATCTAGGTAAAATAAGCATTTGACTCAAAGCAGACCAAATTGGTAGAGTAGTTCTCGTATGATCTTAAGCCACCCACAATCACTAAGTAAAACAGCTGATAGGAACCACCAAAATGACAATAAAGGGAGTTAGAGAGATTGCTAATAACCTAAAAATAAAGTTTGACTATGAGAATTCAACCAATTGTAACACCCCCGTTTGCATAGCCTGGTAGATTTCACTGTTCTGGTGACCGGTGTCGGTTCGGACAATTAATGGGATTAGAACCACACTTAAGACAACTTGAGAAGCCATAAACACAAATAATTAGTAATGTTTAATTAGTTAACTATAAATAAGAAAAATAGAATATAAGAGGTTAAACGAGCTGAGAGTCACAGCGATAAGTGACCTCCTCGAGAATGACTGCGAAGTCGTTTTAAACTCAAATTTCGAACCGTAAAAAGTGATGCTGCGGTCCTTAGGACCCTTATGAACACAGTGGAAAAGAGAAAATCACGAACAAGAACTGTTAAGTCAGTCAAATAATTAGGTCAGGGAGCCGGAAGAAATATTGGATTATTTACAAACCGGGTTGAACCGGCGAGGGGCAATTTGGTCAATTGACCCCGAGAGCTGACTCCTGACCTAACTGGAGTGATTGTGAGACTGCATGGAGTGCCAGTATCTATCGTATCAGACAGAGATCCTAGGTTCACTTCTAGATTCTAGGGTAGTCTTCAGAGAGCCCTAGGAACTAGATTGAACTTCGATCGCATTCCACCCACGCATGCATGGCCACCGAGAGGGTAATTCAGATTTTGGAGGACATGCTACGGGCTTGTGTGATTGAGTTTGAGGGTAGTTGGGATACACACTTGCCTTTGATTGAGTTTGCTTACAACAACAGCTACCAATCAAGCATTGGGATGCCTCCATATGAAGCTTTGTATGGCAGAAAATGTAGAACCACGTTGTGTTGGGATGACGTGAGTGAAAGAAAAATTATTGGACCCGAAATTGTTCAACAGACTGAAGAAAAAATCAGGGTGATCAGAGGTCGACTTAAAGCTGCATCAGACCGTCAGAAGTCATATATTGATTTGAAAAGAAGGGATATTCAAAGATGCAAAGGTGAGAAAGTTTTCCTGAAGGTTTCTCCTTGGAAGAGGATTATGAGATTTGGCAGAAAGGGGAAACTAAGTCCTCGTTTTATCGGGCCATATGAGGTATTGGAAAGAGTGGGTCCTTTGGCATATCGGTTGGCATTACCTCCAGAGTTGGAGAAGATACATAATGTCTTCCATGTGTCTATGTTGAGGAGGTATCGATCAGACCCATCTCATGTACTACCAGTAGAAGAAATTGAAGTAAATCTAGACCTCTCATATGATGAAGAACCCATAAAGATTCTGGCTTATGAGGTGAAGCAGCTACAGAACAAGCAGATACCATTGGTAAAAGTGCTGTGGAACCATCATTCGGGCCAAGAAGCTACTTAGGAATGAGAGGAGGACATGAGGAGACAACACCCACAGCTGTTCAGAGATTGATACCAGGTAAAATTTTGAGACGAAATTTATTTTAAGGGGGGGGAGAATTGTAACACCCCCGTTTGTATAGCCTGGTAGATTTCACTGTTCCGGTGACCGGTGTCGGTTCGGACAATTAATGGATTAGAACCACACTTAAGACAACTTGAGAAGCCATAAACACAAATAATTAGTAATGTTTAATTAGTTAACTATAAATAAGAAAAACAGAACATAAGAGGTTAAACGAGCCGAGAGTCACAAATGATGAGTGACCTCTCAGAACGCATCGCAAGTCATTTTAAACTCAAATTTCGAACCGTAAAAAGTGACGCTGCGGTCCTTAGGACCCTTATGAACACAATGGAAAAGAGAAAATCACGAAAAAGAACTGTTAAGTCAGTCAAATAATTAGGTCAGGGAGCCGGAAGAAATATTGGATTATTTACAAACCGGGTTGAACCGGCGAGGGGCAATTTGGTCAATTGACCCCGAGAGCTAACTCCTGACCTAACTGTTAAATAAAATCGGAGAAAAGAAAATTTCGGAATCGAGAATTAAATTAAAGAACTAATAGAAAATAGAAAAAAAAAGAAAAAGAAGAAGATGGAAAAGTCAAAGGTGATGACATCATGAATGATGTCAATAAGAAATTAATTAAGTTATTTATTAATTTGGAATTTTTGGTCTTCTAAAAGGGATAAGATTAAAGAAAAGAAAAAAAAAAAAGAAAAACCTTATTTTCTTCTTCCTTGGTGCCGCCCACTTTCTTCCCACACTTCCTCCATGAAAATCCTTCCCTTAAGCTTATACTAAGCTTAATTTCTCCTTACCCAACCTTAATAACCCTCATAAAAACTTCATTAGAGCTTGATATTGTAACTTGGGAAGAAGACTACAAGAAGAAAGAAGGGCTAAGAGAGAGATTTGAAGCTTTAAATTGAGGTTAGTATGTTAAACTCCTTATTCTTCCATTTAAATGCATGTGTGATGATTGAAATGAGCTTAGAAATTATGAAATGAAATAAAATCATGGGAGAAGGACTAAACTGAAATTTTGGCCTGGTTGATGGGAGTATGATTGGTATGGTTTGATGTGTTTAAAGGGAATTAAAGATGTTAATAAACTTACATTAGTATGGTGTTAAGATGGAAATGCACCAATTGTGATTGAATGAGTGAGTTAGGGTTTGTGAACCAAATTTTGGAGAAATGCATAATTGATATATTTGACCAATTGTGAACTGAAAAATGGTCAATAATGACCAAAGGAAATGTATGGGAAGTGTTAGAATGGAAGACAAATTCGTAGGTCAATTGGTCATGCTGCTGGCAGCATGACCAAACCTACTTTGAAGGACCAAAACGGGAATTTTACAAGCCCAATTGATATGCCACCAATTAGGGATGAAAATAGACATAAAAGGACACAATTTTCATTAAGGAACCATGGCCAAAAACTGACTAAAACTTGGTGAACCAATTGACCAAAGTGAAATGAGAGTAGACTGCCACTGCACCAAACTGACCAAAACTGTTCATTTGGTCATAATTCGAGCTAGACAGGTCAAATTGACCTGAAATTTTACCAGTAATTAGATAAGACATAGATCTAAAACTTTCATGAAGAACACTACCCCAAATTATGCCATTAACCTAGTCAAATTATTGAGCAAAGTTGAGTTATTAAACCTGTAACTCTGCAGAATTGCCATTGAGCAATAAAGTTCCAATGGCTATAACTCTCTCTAGAAAACTCCGATTTAGGCGATTCTTGAACTGATGGAAACCTAAGACATAGTAGAACATTTCTTATGAAGGAAATTAGACCAAATTATGGACTTAACTTGATCAAATTATTGAATGAAATTGGACCAAAAATCTGTCAGAACCATAGTTGTAGTATGAACAGTGCACGTGAATAGTAACTGTATTTTGGCTATAACTTGAGCTACAAAACTCCGATTGGGGTGATCCAAAAATGAGAATACACTTAAGACAATAAAGAACATTTTCTATGAAGGAAGTTTTGCCAAATTCCAATAGTAGATTGACCAATGGAACAGTGCAACTTCAGAGCACCAAAACCGAAAATTGGCAATTTTGCCAAAATGACCTAAGCTTTGAGAAAATGACCAAAACCAACAAGTTTAATGACCAAAATGTGGTATGTGGGTGAAGTTGGAGTTCCCATACCTATTAAGCCTTAAAAAGTCAACAATTTGACTTGAATAGTGTAGTGAATAGTAACCCGAAACACAAAAACTTCGAGAACGTCGAATTTATTGCAATAGAGTCAGTTAAAATAAAGTGAAATTTATTTTTGAATTTATGCTAAGTTATGATACTGAGATACTGTGAAATTATGTGTTTCAACTGAAAAAGACTTGGAAGCCCTGAAAGACTGAGTCAAGGCCTAGAGGCGACTCCAGTCAGGTTTGTGCACAATAAATCCTATTCAAGCATTTTACCCTTGAAAAAAAAATTTGATTTAGTACGCATTATAAATTTATGAACTTTTGTGTTGCCACCTTGTGATCAAATTGCAACTTTGGAAATTGATTTGATTTTTATATGCAATATTTGAATGAAATGTTTGAAATGGATTTTTGATTCACACTTAGCATGACAGTTACTTATTATTCCTCCTCCATTTATGGGGTTGAGATCATTTATTTTCCTCCCTCTCTGGCTTACCAGTTAAGGTCGAGATCGGATGAGTACTCATTAGCTAGCTAGCCACCTCCCTCATTGATTTCGATTAATGGGGTTGAAATTGCTTTGTCGTGGTGTACAACAAGGCATTGATCAGAAATTTTGTGTCATTGCTTAAGTTGTGTATGACTTTGGCAACACTGTGTTTATGAAATTGTTTGACTAAACTGTGTTTAATAGATTATTTGACAAAATGATGTTATTATGAACTTTAATATTTGTGAAATGTGATTGAGAAACATTTAAATTGTGTTTGGCAATGAATGATTTATTTATTGCATTTTAAATTTTTATTGTGCACCACTGAGTATTTTTATACTCAGCGATAGCTTATTTTGCTGTCACAGATAAGAGCAAGGAGAAAGCAGCAGAGTAAGCTGCTGTTAAATCGAGGACTACTCTAATCATTTTGTACGGGTATTATTTTATACCCTTGTAGATAATCTTGATGTAAATATAGAAATGTTATTTGTATCAATGTAAGTTGAGCAGTTGTAAATAAATTGTAATGATATTATTTTGGACTTTCTTCTGTAAATTTAATATTTGTACATATGAAATTCCTACTTTATGCTTTGTGAATGGAATTATTAACTATTCTGAGTTGATAAATTTGATTTGGATTGTGGAACTGTTTTGAAATGAATTGATTGGAGTTGAATTGTGATTTATTGGAGATTGGAAATTGTGAAACATATTTGGAAGTGCTTTTTACAAGTCTTTGAAGAACTGATTTCTCAAAATACAGAGGGAACTCTGTCAAAATTTTTATAAAATTTGCGAAAAAATTAAAATGGATAAAATTTTTTACTAGTATTTAAACTTTGAATAAATGATTTTTAATTCCTACCAAAATGCTCACCACTTCCAAAATGTAAGAAAATTGTTTTAAAATCCCTTGTAGGGTACTTAATGAGTTATCGGTAGGTGAAGTTCGGTAGTTCATTAAGTATTCTACGGGATCATGTTATGCCTTACGGAGGGGTAAGGTGTGACAAAAACTAAAGCCAAACTTTCTCTCTCCAAGCTACCGCTGATAGCTTCACAAGGTCGAAAGTCAAATCTCCCCAAACGATGGTTCCAAGAAAAGGCAACATAACTCACAACTTCTCAATTTCATATAGACAAAGGGCAGATAACCATCATAAACAAGATCAGCTTTAGAGCTCTCGAGATACCCCACTTTAATAGCTAATCATGAAGCCAAGATTGCCTTTTGCCTAGTCCCCATTAGGTAACCATGGAACTAGGAACCATCCATAAGGCTAGATAGACTACACCACTACAAATCCTTAATAGAGTCCTCCCATGAAGCGTTGATTTGCAACAACTAACACTAAAAAATTCCATATGCACCCCAACCAACGATGGGGAGGGCAAAAACCCACACATTGATTAGGGGAAGGACCTTCCCTTGCCAGGAAGTGGGGAAGCCTCTAACAAGCAATAGAAAAGGAGACTTGAAATCCCTAGGCCATATATATATATATATATATATATATATATATATATATATATATATATATATATATATATATATATATATATATATATATATATATATATCTTTTGTACATATAAGAATTTCACTAAATAAATTTCCTCATACTAAAGTATGATAATTTTATGTGATCAAATTTGTTTCTAGCAATATTAATCCCCTTGGAAGTTTACGTTCCATTGCTAATTCGATTAAAGATATCCTTAATGAAAATTGAAATGTTCAGATTTCTCATATTTACTATGAGGCAAATTTTAGTGTGGATTAATTGGCGAATTTTACCACTTCATTCTACTATGGTATCCATGAGATTCAACATACTATAGACCCTTATTTTGTAATTTATTATGAGTATGTGTATTAAGGCCGTGGGGAACTCGATGATGAAAAAATTATCTGACTATAAGATGTAATTGAAAGTATAAAGCTAAATTATTAATTTCGTGGTATAATCTTAAAAAAATAATAATAATATATTTTTTAGGAAATTAATTTAATTAAATTTAAATAAAATTTTATTTTGATTAAATTTAATATGAGTAGTTCTTGAACAGACCTAATTAAATTTAATTAGGCCCCATAGACCTAAGAAAGTCTAATTAAGAATTTTAAATAGAATCCATTTAATTTATTTTTTAAAAATTAAAGTAAGAAAATATTTTTTTTCTCTCTCCCTCTCCCATACAAACTCTCTCTTCCACTCGGCCCCACTATCTTCCTCACTCCCTATTGGTGCCTCCCCCTCTCCTTCTCTTCCTATTAGTTAAAACATCTTACTTATATTCCAGTCTCACTTAAATTCTCTAATCGTAATTGTTTAAGTTATCTAAACTTTATCACCCTAGGACTCTAAACCCTACCACACCTCTTTTTCTCTCCCATACAAACTCTCTCTCCTACTCGGCCTCACTCTCTTCCTCACTTTTTATCAATTCTGCCTCCTCTCCCTCTCTTCCTATTGGTTGAAACACCTCACCCATATCCCAGTCTCACCCAAATTCCCCAATCCCAGTTGTTTAAGTTATCTGAACCTTATCACCCTATAACTTCAAACCTTACCACGCATTTCTTCTAAAACCCTGTAAACACCCTACTGGGGTAGAGAAGAAAAAAAGGGAAACAAAAAAGAGATTCAGAAAATTTAGAGTTATTTATAGATATTTTAGAGCTATAGGAAATTTAGAGATATTCAAAACTCTTTTAGTTCTTTCTCGTTTCTTTTCTTTTCTTCAAGAAGATTTTCTTGCAAGATTTCTTGAATGTTGATTTTTGTTATTTTCTATTTGAGATCTATACCATGTAATATTTAATTCTATGTTCTTTGTCTTTTAATTTATCTTGCATATTCATGTGGATCATGTAATCATGTTTAATTTGAGAGGATACACAACTTTGCACATATTTAGTTTTCTATCTCTCGGGTTTTTATTACTTTCCATTATCTTATGAATTTGTAAAAATTTTAAAAAAATTATATTCATATTGTACATGAAATTTTATTAATTTTAGGCTCCAGAATTACTGAAAAAGCTTTTGTATTTTATAAGTTATGACTATTTGAACTTAAAGTTCCTGCAAAATCTGATTTGCAGCATATCCGAATTTTGAAGCCCATATCTCTCTTGTCTATTAATATTTTTGTGCAATTATAGTCTCTAAAATTAATTTTAGAATCTTATGAATATTTTTCAATTAGTTTCACATTCATATCTGTTGTGGTTGATGAGTTATGAATTTTATAAAAAAGTAGTGTGATTCTGTCACGGGAAAAAATTATGATTGGTGTAGACCATTCAGCTAGGGTTTTGTTTGGTTAATAAATTTTATGATATTGTATGATGTTTTGGCTATATTCTATAATTTTTTCATGATTTTTAGACATGTCTAACTATTTTTCAAAAATTAGATTTTTTACTACTGTCAATCTGCTAGAATTTGAGAATTGTATATTTTTGCATATTCTTGTGTGTTCTTGGGTTTCAATTGATATTTGATCTATTTTTCTATGTTTTTTTAGTTTAAGAAGTGTTATGAAGTGTTTGGAATATGTTAGAAGATCTAGACCCTTAGGTAGTTGTAACTAATTAGAAATTTTAACCCCTTAGAGACTAGAGTTAGAATTTAATGTGAATTGTTATTAGTATTTTCTTATTTTCTTTACTTCCTTTATTTTCTTTAAGTTTTCTTTATTTTTTTTATTATTACAAACAAAATTGGTAAGTAGCCCTAAGGTAAGTACTAAAGAGGGCATTTATGAGGAGCTAAATAGGAGTAAGCCAGGGATGTCATTGCCATACTAAAAGAGAAGGTCTTTTTTTAAGGGTACCTTACCCCATGGCAACTGCAATTATCAACAAGTAAGTAGCTCTAAATTCCTAAAATAACTATTTGCATGAAAATGTAGTAATAATAGGATTTTTATTTGGTGAATTAAAATTAACTTTATTTTTAATTTAACTGACATTGCTTGTAATTAATTTAAATAAATACTTGGTAAATTAAAATTAATCTTGTTTGTAAATTAAACTAACCTTAGCATATAAAATAAATTTAATTTAATACTTGGTAATTATAAAATAAATTAGCATATTAAAAATCTTTATTAGGTTGTAATTGTTTGGGCCTTATGTGATATTAAAATAAATTACACACGTACATAATTAATTTAGTTTAATTATCCTTAGGGTAACTTATGAAAAATTAATTAATTAGGTTAAATAGAAACTTAGAATTGTTTGAAATTAAATTTATTTGTAAATTAAATTCTCAATAATAAATTAATTTTAGTCATTCGATAAATATCATTTAAATAATTAGCAACCCCATAGATAGGAATTACTTGTGCATGAAAACTATTTGTAAACAATAACTCTTTTGTGAATTACTTGCTTCTGTAGGATTAGAATTGCATTTTTAGGATAAAGTTTAATAGAGAAATAATAAATAAGACTTCTAGAAACATTATTAGAGGACTGACGCTCAAATTAACGAGGTTAGACCAGGCGTTAGGGATGCCTAACACCTTCCCCTTACGTATCTACTATCCCGAATCTAGACATTGAGCTATGGTAATGACGATTGTAGAAACTCTGTAAGAAATAAGTTGTCATCCATGACCCTCGGAAGAAACACTGAATATGTTCCCGTTATTACCCGGGTGGGGACTATTGTTTATCTATGCCTTTGTGACATAAATCCTTAGTACTGTATTAGTATTATGGGAAGACAGTACTTACCTGTGGTTCGATTCTATTAAGATTGTGTGAAGTGCATATCAAGAAAATGTTGTCCAAAGAGGTGGTATTTAAATGAAATCATTGTGACTCCACCATTTTTCTTATGCATTACTTGATGCATTTTATAATTCTAGTGGATGATATTTTGCCTCACGCCCTACTAGGACCCCCCTTCTACACATACTCCTATTGACATTTTGCAGCGACGATTGTAAATATGGTGCTTCTTATTCTAGAAATTGTGTGGTTTAGTTTTGCTCACATTTAATTTTAAAACTCATAAACTCATGCAACTTAGGTTACTAGGTAGCCACTTGGAGCGCTTAATAATCAAAGTCTTCATAGTGATAAAACATGGGAGGAAAAAGCAACACTACTCACTTCAACTTTGAAATCATCCAGAAACTTATATTATTGCTAAACAGGCCATGAAATTAATAAACAGAATCTTGCTTGCTTCTAAATCTTAATTTCATTCTGATATTTTTCTCTAACGCGGCGCGGCAGCCAGCTACAAGAGCAGTAACACGGCTATCGCTTCTGTAGTTCTGTTTCTTCTCCAAGGCAGCTAGCTAGCTAGTTCCTTACCTAGACAAATGATAATTATTTTTTTCATTTATCAGAAATTTTTCTTTTTGTGCTCAAACCTTTACAGATCAAGATCTTCTAACATCCAACGTTATCCACGTTTGGGGGCGTCATGCAAATGGGTCCATTCATGTCTCTGTCAAAGGTTGGGAGGGGCACAACACACAAGCCCACAGAGCCAAAATAAAATATAATAAATTTGAAAAAAAAAAAAAATTCCTCAGCGCATATAGATTGGAAAAGGTGACTTCAGACATAGATTTTATGTTCACTGTTTTATTAAGACATAACGCTGTGCCCATTATCTCTACATAGTGTACCCACTAAAGAGAAAAACTCCATTTTTAATTTGTCTTCATTGTACGGACATCCCCTTTTCTTATTTTTGGCTATCTACTTCTTAGAATTTGGGGATAATTTTTATGTCTAATCAAATTTCCTATAAAACGATTATGCCAAGAAATTACTATTATAATTCCTATGTTACAAATTTTTCTTATACATCAGACTTTCTTTTCTTTACCTTTATTTAACTTTGTTCACTTATAATACTTCTGATTGACCTATTCTTACGTAATACTGCCATACAAACATCTTATTGAAAATCTAACCAAAATATTATGAGAGGAATTTTAATTTAATATTTTCAAAGTTATGAAATTTTATTGTAATTAAATAAAAATAAAAACGAAAATGAAATATTCATCAAAATTAAGAAACAACCGATAAAAATTACCTCAGAATTTTGATCATATCAGCTGTGGCATAATATATATTTCTATACTATATGCGGACCTCTTATACAATTTTTCGGCTTCACACGCTTGTTTATGTATATATATGTAAAATGTTCAGAAATAAAGAGGCTAGAGGGAATTGGAAATAAATATATTGCTTTATTTTAGAAAAAAAAATACAGAAAAAAAATTGTTCAAACACAGAAAAAAAAATTTATAATGATGGGATTTACTTTTATAAAATAATTATTGCTTGTACGTTGCCTAAATTGGAAAGCATTAAAATATTTCTTTCCTAGCTAGTGAGATAATTAAATTATATTATATTATAGAGTTGATGTAATTGGAGAGAGGTGGGATTGCTTGCAAGTTGGAGATGGAATTAGTAGACACTGCAGTCTGCAGGATGGTCAAGAGGGCGATGATACAGAATTCATGCACTTGAACGGTTGAACCTAAACGCACCCAGAGACAGGCTTGAAGGCTGAGTAGGTAGGTATAGATGGCGACTTCTAATTAATTAAGAATGGTATCTTAATTCTTGTGTGCTTATTATTTTAATTTGAACCAGCATATTATATATTTGTGGTTGCTACTATATATCTGAATATCCACGAGTTGAATTGCACTGAAACATGTCATTTGCTATGAAAACATATACTTAAATGGAACATTTTCATGTTAGCAAAATTGGTCGGATTATCAGAAAATTTGGCTAGATGAAAGTGACTCATGGTAAGTCTACACGATCAACTTTAATTTAGTTGTTGTATTTAATAAATACAATTTTTTTTTTTTAAATTTATTTAGTTGAAGAGAGGCTTGTGAACTTTATCTAACAAAATTATCAGTTTTTCTTTTATAGAAGTTATAAGAAGAATTTTTGTCTAAACTCGTTTAATTATGAACTTACGTTGCAAGCATGTGAAATCTATGTATTTAATAAGTGACTCTCGTTATATATTTTGTATCTTAAATTTATGATAATTAAATTTAAACAAGAAAAATCTTATATTTATGTCTTGAATTTAAGTTTACCTTATTGAAACTATCAAAACCAAAATTATAATGGACTTAAAGCTCTTTTTAAGATAGCAATGGCAGTATGCTATTATGCATTGCTTTTATTTGGAAGCCAGCTCTCAGCCATTGTTAAGCGCCATTCCTGTTTACCTTATACCATTCTACAGAAAGCAAAAAACACAATACAAGCGATATTTTCTTTTCGTGTGAATGAATCCTTTAATTTTTTTTAGAATATGTGTACAATCCATGTTTAATTAAAATGAAGAGATGAATTTAGCAATAAGGTATATACAGAAAAATGAACATAATTAAAGTTAAGTTAATTAGTATAATGTATAAAAATTAGTTTGTAATATCATCAATTATATGGTAGCAGAAAAAAGAGCATTATATTTTTGATATTGTTAAACAAGTAATGGCGTTTGCAAAATTCCAAAAGTTATATTTAGCTTGTAGTGTAATTTTGGAAGGGTTAATTGCCTAAATGATATTTCTTATCATGGTAATGGATAGTAGAATTTTGTCCCCAACTCCCCAATTCTTTTGCTTTACACGTATGCCCCCTGATAGTGGTGTTGGCTGCTGCTATATAAATAATTTTTGAGAATTAGAAAAGAAAAATGAATGATTAATTTTGATAAAATAATTAATTAAACCAGGGATGGATGAGTATATTACTGATGGATAATGCCCCCAATTAAAGACATGGATCAAATATTCTTGACGTTAAGAATAAAAAGCAGTTACCTTTGCCGCAAAAACGCAGTCCAACCCAGATGTCCAACACAAAGCTGGCTTACACCCCGACTCTTCCCACACCGCAGTTCATCAACAACTGGTTTGCACTTTCCTCTTCATCCTCTTCTCTCTGCTCATCACATTTCATTCCCTCTAAATCCCATCCCCATAAATGGCTTCTCTCATCTCTCATTACTTCAAACCCACTATCTTCCCGCCATTACTTGGAATTCTTTGCCTTCAAACACCATGCATTGTTCGCAGCCAAGCAACAGCAGCACCTCTACTGCTGCCAATCAGTTGCAGTCTACTGCACCTTCTGCTGTCTCTGGCCGCCACCCGGTGTACCGAGGAGTTAGGCGTAGGAGTAGTGGGAAATGGGTGTCTGAGATTAGAGAGCCAAGGAAGCCTAATAGAATTTGGCTTGGCACATTTCCTACCCCGGAAATGGCTGCTGTTGCTTATGATGTAGCAGCCCTTGCTCTAAAAGGTCGAGATGCTGAGCTTAACTTCCCAAACTCGGCTTCTTCTCTGCCTGTTCCTGCATCCACATCCCCGCGTGATATTCAGGCGGCTGCTGCCTCTGCAGCTGCTGCTGTAGGGGCTGCAAGGGATGCCTTAGGAATTGGGAGTCATAGTCAGCCGGGTACCAATCAAACAGTGGTGCAGGAGAGGCCAATGTTGAATGAATTTGTGGATGAGGATTTGATATTTGATATGCCTAATGTTCTAATGAATATGGCTGAAGGGATGCTTCTTAGCCCTCCTCGCCTGGACATTGCCGGAGATGAATATGCTGCTGTTTCTGATGAAAACCATGGACTTGGGGACCAAAACCTCTGGAAATTCCCCTAATCATCCCTATCTTAAATCAAAACTACATCTGTATAATTAACAATCTATCCATATATGTATAAACCTAAAAAATAAAATCCGTTAAAAAAAAGAACAATTAAATATATAATCATGCATATATGTATGTTCTAGTGTCTTGCTTGTGTGTGGAAAAATCAATCAGCTCAGAGATTGAGATGCTGGACAATGGTATGAGTACTGGCTTTGTTTTTGTTTTTTTTTTTTCATAATTTTTTGTACAGGGTTTCTTATCTGTGTTGGGATTTGCTGTAGTTGCACCTTGCTGTTATGGTAATGCTTCTAGAGTGACTGAAAGGAACCTTTAATTTCTAATAAGAATTTCTGAGCATCTTCATTTGATTATGATTTATTTCATCAGCTTCATTTCCAATGTCAATATATTCTTTTGATGAGACACCCCAAAAAAGTTATCTTTTTCTTGGTATATAAATTGCATAGAGTGATTTCTTGTTTTTCCGGCAACTTAAAATATGGCAGACAGAGTACTCTTGGCATCCATCTAAGTGGTCGATTATGGCCATTAACTGCCACCAACAGAATCTGCAACTACCAACTTCAATATCTATATTTATATATTTTCTTGGTTATTATAAGAGCCCACTCAGCCATTATATTTATCAAAGCCGCAAATTCTTTACGGCTTCATACATCTGTGAGTCACTAACAATCGCCGATCAGTTTAGGTCAACAACGATCATATCATCAAATATTGTACTGAAGTTGTGGAACAGAAATTATATATATACATATGCAATGAATGGAAAGGCAATATTAAGTGAAGAGTGGCCTGGAATGGGCCCAGATTTATGCTATAAATCTTGAATGCTTTTTTTTTTTTTTTTCCCTTTTTTCTTTTCCTTTTTCGGTTTTCAAATCAAAAAGCATAATTATAAGCAAAGATAACATCCAATGGTTTGGTGAAGAAAAGATTAGCCCAAGTTGCTAGGTTTAGTCAATTTGAATTATTATGACGTTGAATGCTTCTTTTATATATATATATATATAAGAACTTTAATTTTTTTTTCTTTTTTATCTAAACATTTTATGAATTAAACAAAATAAATCCCTTGTATGAATTAGACACTTTATCCAATGAATTTTAATTCGGAGTTGTTCATAAATGTGAGAATTTAAGTTATAATCGAAACTAAATTAAAAAAAAAATTGAGAAACAGTCATACCAATCCAAAAGCTTAATTTTAACTTCATTATTTTTATATGGTAGACTTAGTTTATCATGTTATTTATAAACTAACTAATAAAATGATTCTATATTATCACAATACAATGATAATTAATATTCTCTCTATCCCATAAAAATATGTTTGCTTTTGTTTTCACATAGTTTAAGAAAATAAAATTAATAATTATAGTGCATTTAAACCCGCCCTCATATGAAAAAATGAGTTTTATAATCATTAAATTAAATATTTATATCAAAATTTATGCAAAATTAATTAATGAGTGTTGCCTCTAAATACAAATATTTAATTTAACAGTTATTAATTTCATTCTCTTATGAGATCCAATTTATAGTACCTACACCCAAAGTAATAATTTTTGTTTAGTATTTTGCATATTAAATTAGGAGATATTTATAATAATTAATAAATTATTATTTAAAAAAAATCAATAATTTAAGATAATTGAAAAAGAAAAGTAAGTCTATCCTAGTGAGGGAATAATAAATTATCTATTTAATTATGATTATATCTTTTCACATTAACCACAATTTCAAAATGATTTAAAATAAATAATTTATTTGTTTATTTTAAAAGTATAAAAATTTTATTAAATAGAATATGCTCATTGAGAGAAAAACAAACCAATAGAGAGTTTGCCTAGGATGAATAGGTCCAGCCCCAATACATTCATCCTAGCAAATACAACTCTCTATTGATAAGGGATGTTTTCATGATTATGAAGTAGAACATATTTATTCATAATTATTAACATGGAAGAATTCTATACTTTTAGTTTACAAATAATACAATAAATTAACTTTATCTAAGAATTTTTGTTAAGATACGTGTTGGACCACAATATAATTAAATTATTAGTATGATAGAACATAAAAAAAAAAAATATTGGGCTAAATTGATAATTGTGAAGACAGATATAACAAAATCTGATGATACGTAAGAATATTAGAATATAAAGCCAACTTTAATAAAAACATTTAATTTTAATTTAATTTAAAATAATAAAATTTTAAATTATAATAAGCTTATGTATCACATGAAAGGAATCTTATCTCACTGTATTAGCAATTATTTTACCTGGTAGCAGCAAAGATTGTTGATAGCTTAAAATTTTGCTTCTGCTTAAAAGCATAGGGGCCCCACCTCAACATTTTTGTTGACGTGTCATTCTCAACACACGTGGCTATCTAACAGTAGGAATAGTGACTTAGAATGTCGAGCTCG
This sequence comes from Hevea brasiliensis, assembly GCF_030052815.1. Classification (NCBI taxonomy): domain Eukaryota; kingdom Viridiplantae; phylum Streptophyta; class Magnoliopsida; order Malpighiales; family Euphorbiaceae; genus Hevea; species Hevea brasiliensis. The sequence goes on along the minus strand of NC_079497.1, from coordinate 111,966,867 downwards.
ATGCTGATGCTTCACCTTATTGTGAGTATTGTCTCCTACTAACTCATGCATCGACTGTAAGTTTTCTGTAAGTGCACTCATTTGTGCAAACGAGTTGAGTCTAAGCTCAACTCATTAAACTTTTATTGAGCTTAAATTTAGCAAATTTAATTAAACATTTTTATTTTATCGAATTCGAGTTAAACTAGCACAACATTTTAATCGAATTCAAATTCGACTTGTATATAATTTATTTAACGAGCTCATAAACTTAATTTATATTTAATTTATTGATTTTGTCAATTCAAATTATATTTAACTTGTGTATTAAATTTGTGAGTTTAACTTGACTTATTAAATTAATTAATTAAATTATTAAAAATTTATACTTTCATTAATTATTATCTAAAACTATAAACTTAATAAATCATAAAAGTGACATTAATTAAAAATATTCAATTTAATTATAGTTTTAATTTTGCAACTATATTTTAAATAATTTTATTATATTAAAGTTTTAAATAATAGTTAGTAATATATTATTTCATAGAATTATAAATAAAATTAATTTATTTACAACATTAGCCCTTATATTATAGCAAAATTAATGATTCGATTCTCATATTTTAAAAATTACATTAGTGAGTCCTTAAGGTTTTATTCTATGTAAGAGGGGGCGTGACAAGGCGAAGTATCATCCACTAAAATTATATAAAATGTAATGGCCCGGCCCATTAGTGATATTGTCCGCTTTGGACCGAAGTCCTCACGGTTTTAAATCGCGTCAATAGGGGTTACGAACCACCAACTTATAAACCCAGCATCTCTCCCGTGTTTTGCCGATGTGAGATTTGCCTAGGGTGTTACAATCCACCCCCCTTATGGGACTTAGCGTCCTCGCTGAGGTTTGCCCCACCATCACTCAAGGTTGCACGCATTACATAAAATGCATCAAGTAATGCTCAGGAAAGATGGTGGAGTCACAATGGTCTTATTTAAGTACTACCTCCTTAGACAGCATTTCCAAGATATGCACTTCATACAATCCTAATAGAATCAAACCACTGATAAGTACCGTCTTTCCATAACACTACCACAGTACTAAGGATTTATATCACAAAGGCATAGATAGACAGGAGTTGCCACCCGAGTAATAACAGGGACAAATTTAGTATTTTTTCTGAGTGTAATGGATGACAACTTACTCCTTGCAGAGTTTCCACAATCATCATTACCATAGCCCAATGTCTAGGTTTGGGATAGTGGGTATGTAAGGGGAAGATGTTAGGCACTCCTTACGCCTGGTCTAACCTCGTTAATTCGAGTGCTAGTCCTCTACTAATGTTTCTAGAAGTCTTATTTATTATTCCTCTATTAAACTTTATTCTAAAAACGCAATTCTAATCCTACACACACAAATAATTCATAAAAGAGTTGTTGTTTACAAACAATTTTCATGCACAAGTAATTCTTATCTATGGGGTTGCTAATTATTTAAATGATATTTACTAGATGGATAAAATTAATTTATTATTGAGAATTTAATTTACAAACAAATTCAATTTTAAATAACTCTAAGTTTCTATTTAACCTAATTTATTTTTCATCAAGTTACCTTAAGGATAATTAAACTAAATTAATTATATACATGTGTAATTTATTCAAATATCACATAAAGCCCAAACAATTACAACCTAATAAAGATTTTTAATATGTAAATTTATTTTATAATTACTAAGTATTAAATTATATTTATTTTACATTTCAAGGTTAGTTTAGTTTACAAACAAGATTAATTTTAATTTATCAAGTATTTATTTAAATTAATTACATACAAAAATTAGTTAAATTAAAAAATAAAGTTAATTTTAATTTACCGAATAAAAATCCTATTATTTCTATATTTTCATGCCAACAATTATTTTAGAAATTTAAGGCTGCTTATTTGTTGATAATTGCAGTTGTCATTGGGGCAAGCTATCTTTAAAAAAGGGCATTCTCTTCTAATATGGCAATGATATCTCTGGCTTATTCTCATTTAGCTCCATGTAAGCTCCACGCAAATGCCCTTTAGGTACTTACCTTAGGGCTATTTACCAATTTTGTTTGTAATAAAAAAAAAAGAAACTAAAGAAAATAAAGAAAATAAGAAAATACAAATAACAATTCACATTGAATTCTAACTCTAGTATCCTAAAGGGGTTAAAATTCTTAATCAGTTATAACTACCTAATGGTCTAAGTCTTCTAACATGATCCAAACACTTCATAACACCCTTAAATTAAAAGAACACAAAAAAATATATCAAATATCAATTAAAACTCAAGAACACACAATAACTTGCATAAACATACAATTTTTAGATTTTGGCATATTGATAGTAGTAAGAAATCCGATTTTCGAAAAATAGTTAAACGTGCCTAAAAATTATGAAAAAATTATAAAAGACAGCCAACACATCATACAAGATCATAAAATTTATAAATCAAACAAAACCCTAGCCGAATGATCCACATAAATCGTAACTTTTCTAAGAGACATAATTGCACTACTTTTTTTGTAAAATTCATAACTCATTAACCACAATAGATATGAATGCAAAACCAATTGGAAAAAATTCATAAGATTCTAAAATTAATTTTAGACACCAGATTCGCATAAAATTATTAAGAAACAAGGGAAATATGGGCTTCAAAACTCGGGTATACTGCAAATTAGATTTCGCAGGAACCCTAATTTCAAACAGCTATAACTTGTAAAATACCAAAGCTTTTTCGGTGATTCTTGCGCCAAAAATTAATAAAATTTCGTGAAGAATATGAATATAATTTTATTAAAATTTTTATACATTCAGAAAATAATAAAAAATAATAAAAATATGAGAGACAAAAAACTGAATATATGTAGAGTTATGCATCCCTTCAAATTAAACATGACTACATGATCCATATGAACATGCAAGATAAATTAAAAGACAAAAAGCATAAAATTAAATATTACGTGGCATAGATCTTGAAAAAAAAATAACAAAAACTAACATTCAAGAAATCTTACATAAAAATCTTCTTGAAGAAAAGAAAAGAAATAAGTAAGGATTAAAAGAGTTTCTGAATATCTCTAAATTTTTTATAGCTCTAACGTATCTCTAAATAGTCCTAAATATTTTTGAATCTCTCCTCTTTTTTTCTTTTTTTCTTCTTCAGTAGGGTATTTATAGAATTTTGAGAGAGAGATGTGATAGGGTTTGGAGTCCTAGGGTGATTTAGATAACTTAAATAACTGGGATTGAAGAATTTTGGGTGAGACTAGGATATGAGTGTGGTGTTCTAACCAATAGAAAAAGAGAAAAAGGGGGCAGCACCAATAGGGAGTGAGGAAGAGAATGGTGCCAAGGGGGAGAGAGATAGATAAAAAGATATTTTTTTATTTTAATTTTCAAAAAATAAATTAAATGAATCCTATTTAAAATTTCTAACTAGACTTTCTTAGGCCCATGGGGCTCAATTAAACCTAATTAGGTCCATTTAAGAACTTCCCATATTAAATTTAAACAAAATAAAATTTTATTTAAATTTAATTAAATTAATTTCCCAAAAAAACATATTATTATTTTTTTTTTCAAGATCATATCATTGAATTAATAATTCAGCTCCATGCCTCCAATTACATCTTACAGTCATACAATTTTTCATCATCGAGTTTATCACAGTCTCAATGCACATACTCATCACAAAATAAGGGTCTATAGTTTGCCCCCTACATTGGTGAAAGTTGAAATTAATGCGAAAGTATTGCTCAAGTTTCCTCAAAGTGAAACTCAATATTGTAATAACTATGAAACATTGGCTAGAAGGATCGAGTACATCTTGCTCCATCGACATACTCTATGTTATAAGACCAGCTACGGTCTCATAACCGTGATAACTGTGTCATGTGAAAATCGAGTGCATCTTGCTCTATCGATACACTCTGTGTCATGTGACAAGCTATGATCTCATGACAATGGCAACTGTGTGATTTGAAATGTTGTGGATTCGTATTTAGGACCGCAATCCTAAATTACCTACATATTGGAATAACTATCCATTTAGTCTCCAGCGGAGTCACCAAATTGTAAGAGGGGGTGTGATAAGGTGAAATATCATCCACTATAATTATATAAAATGCACTAGGTAATGCCCAGGAAAGGTGGTGGAGTCACAATGGTCTCACTTAAGTACTATATATGATTGTACTTCATACAATTCTAATAGAATTAAACCACTGGTAAGTACCATCTTCCCATAACACTACCACGACACTAAGGATTTATGCCACGAAGGCATAGATAGACAGGAGTTGCCACCCGGGTAATAACCAGGACATATTCAGTATTTCTTTCGAGGGTCATAGATGGCAACTTACTCCTTGCAGAGTTTCCACAACTGTCATTACCATAGCCCAATGTCTAGGTTCAGGATAGTGGATATATAAGGGGAAGGTGTTAGGCACCCCTTAAGCCTCGTCTAACCTCGTTAATTCGAGTGTTAGTCCTCTACTAATATTTCTAGAAGTCTTGTTTATTATTCATTTATTAAACTTTATCCTAAAAATGTAATTCTAATTCTACACACGCAAGTAATTCATAAAAGGATTTTGTTTACAAACAATTTTCATACATAAGTAATTCCTATCTATGGAGTTGCTAATTATTTAAATGATATTTATTAGATGACTAAAATTAATTTATTATGAAGAATTTTAATTTATAAACAAATTCAATTTCAAATAACCCTTAGTTTCTATTTAACCTAATCAGTTAATTTTTCACCAAGTTACCCTAAAGATAATTAAACTAAATTAATTATGTATATTTGTAATTTATTCTAATATCACATAAGGCCCAAAGAATCACAACCTAATAAAGATTTCTAACATGTAAATTTATTTTATAATTACCAAGTATTAAATTATATTTATTTTACATGCCAAGGTTAGTTTAGTTTACAAACAAGATTAATTTTAATTTACCAAATATTTATTTAAATTAATTATTTACAAAAGTCAGTTAAATTAAAAAATAAAGTTAATTTTAATTTACAGAATAAAAATCCTATTATTACTACATTTTTATGCCAATAATTATTTTAGGAATTTAGGGCTACTTACTCGTTGATAATTGCAGTTGCCATTGGGGTAAGTTACCATTAAAAAATAGCATTCTCTTCTAGTATAGCAATTATATCCCTAGCTAATTCCCGTTTAGCTCCATGTAAGCTCTATGCAAATGTTCTCTTTGGTACTTACTTAGGACTACTTACTAATTTTGTTTGTAATAAAAAAAATAAAGAAACTAAAGAAAATAAGAAAGTACAAATAATAATTCACAGTGAATTCTAACTCTAGTCTCCTAAAGAGGTTAAAATTCCTAATCAGTTACAACTACCTAATGGTCTAAGTCTTCTAACATGATCCAAACACTTTATAACATCTCTTGAATTAAAAGAACACAGAAAAATAGATCAAATATCAATTAGAACCCAATAACACACAATAACTTGCATAAACATATAATTTTCAGATTTTGGTAAATTAACAGTAGTAAGAAATCCGATTTTTGAAAAATATTTAGACATGCCTAAAAATCATAAAAAAATTTTAAAAGATAGACAACACATCATACAAGATCATAAAATTTATAAACCAAATAAAACCCTAGCCGAATGGTCAACATAAATCGTAACTTTCTAAGTGATATAATCACACTACTTTTTTTGTAAAATTCATAACTCATTAACCACAATAAATATGAATGCAAAACCAATTGGAAAATATTCATAAGATTCCGAAATTAATTTTAGACACCAAATTCGCACAAAATTATTAAGAAATATGGGAAATATGGACTTCACAAGTCAGGTATACTGCAAATCGGATTTTGCAAGAATCCTAACTTCAAACAGCCATAACTTATAAAATACAAAAGCTTTTTCTGTGATTCTTGAGCCTAAAATTAATAAAATTTTGTGAAAAATATGAATATAATTTTATTAAAATTTTCATAGATTCAAAAAATAACAAAAAATAATAAAAATATGAGAGACAAAAAACTGAATATGTGCAAAGTTGTGTATCCTCTCAAATTAAACATGACTACGTGATCCACATGAACATGCAAGATAAATGTCACGACCCAACCTATGGGCCGGACCGGCACTAGGACCTGGGCCAGCCTAAAGCCCCCGAGGCCCGTAGTAAGCCTAACTGTTCATTAACCCAACTCTAAGGCCCATTTGGGCCCAGTATCAAGAAAACAAACGGACAGAGTCCGGCCATAAAATGGACTTTCCAACGGGGAGTTTTCGACTCACCCGACCTGTAAACACAATAAATACTCAATTGGGGAGCTCAGCTCACCCTCCACATACTCATATCCTCATAATAATAAATGGGAGCTCAGCTCTCTCATCCAATCCATCAAACATACATATCATTATACGTTTACAGGTCCAACATGATAATAATATTACAGACCATAATCAATAAATACTTCTAACACATGCGGAAATTCTAGGAGTAAATAAAATTACACAAATATTGATAAACAACCTGCGAAGTAGAAAAGCAGGTTAACCCAGAATAAAATATCCTCCTGTGGCCTGTAAAAATTTTTGAACAGGAGTGAGCGTTCGACTCAGAGAGTAAAATATCAATTTTAACCATAATCTCTATAACTATCTAAAACTAATGCACCCTGTAGAGTGAAATGCAACATCAACAACATTTTCACATCATAACATCAAAAAGGTAAATTTGGAGCACTCACGCACCCTGTAACATCAATCATAATATATGGGAGCTGATCCCCTATACAGCTCTCTTAAATCCAACCTGGTGCCAGCGAAGAACTCAGCTCGGACTTCCACTTAATAACCAAATCGAGGGTCCCAGCGAAGAACTCAAGCCGTGACTACCCCTCGAAGGATCGGGTCCCAGCGAAGAACTCAAGCCGTGACTACCCGTCCTATCCATAGTCCACACCACATCACACGCACGCCAACGCACGCACACTGCTCCAAATTACCGTAACAACATTCATGGCACTTTAACAGTTATCAATGCAACATAAATCGTGCCTAGAGTTTAACTACATAATTATATGCATATAAGTGATGCATGGGCATGCTGACATATAATAATATCGAAATTACAATTAAAATTAATATTTTACTCACAGACTTGTCGGCAATCACTTTGTGGCGGTGGCGGAGGAAGAAAGGCATCGGCTCACCTGACAATTATATTACAATTATTTAATACAAATGACTCAATACAAATCAAGAAAAGACCCAATACGTCCTAAGTCGTGCCGAAAATCCGGCAGAGTCTCCCCTATACCTAGGACCTACCCAACCTGCAAAAGGGCTCAAAACACACTTCTATATCCACAATCCATATATCCACAACTCAATCACATCACACAGCCCCTCCTGGGCCCATCAAATCAATCATTTTTGCAAAAATTGCTCAAATAAGCTCTAAAAATTATAAAACTCTGCCCCGCGGTCCTTAGAAATATTACTAAGCTATTGCAAAAAGAATCGTAATTTTCTAAGCTACCACGAATATTTTATGGATTTTTAATCCTATTTAAGCACTAGAAAATTACGAAAAAGCAAGGTTCGGGTTTACCTTTGCCGATTCCGACTTCGGGAACGCGCTCGGGATGCCTGACAATGGTGGGGTAGCCAAAACCTCAATCCAATTCGGACACTTTTCCGGTAGCTGGTCTGTCTGGCCGAAAATTCACAGATCCGGACAACTGTCGAATTTCCGCGAATTGAGGATACCTACACGAAGCCCAATAATAATATATAAAAAATCAGGGGTGTTGCATTCTTCCCCCCTTACAGAAAATTCGTCCTCGAATTTTACACAAGACATAATAAAGCACATGATGATACATTGAACAGATAAGGGTACTTGCTACGCATGTCCCGTTCTAACTCCCAGGTGCACTCTTCCACTGACTGACTCCTCCACAAAACCTTAACCATAGGGATCTGTTTTGATCTCAGCTGTCTCACTTGGTAGTCCACTATGGCTACAGGCTGCTCCTCAAATGTCAAGTTCTCTTTTAGGTCTATCACATCCGGCTGCAGTACATGAGAAGGATCGGGAATGTATTTCCTGAGCATGGAGATGTGAAACACGGGATGAACGTGAGAGAGGTTGGGTGGTAGCTCCAACCGGTAGGCAACTGCTCCAACTCTATCAGTAACCTCAAAAGGTCCAATATACCGAGGTGCCAACTTGCCCTTCTTTCCAAATCTCATGACTCCCTTCATTGGAGAAACCTTCAAGAATACATAGTCGCCCACTGCAAACTCCACATCCCTCCTGCTGCAGGGTGCATAACTCTTCTACCTCTTGAAAGTCGCTTTGATCGTTCTCGATTAAAGGAACTATCTCTGAAGTGTACTGCACTAGGTTTACATCATGCACCTTCGCTTCCCCATTTCTGTCCAACACAGAGGAGACCTACACTTTCTTCCATATAGTGCCTCATAGGGTGCCATTCCTATGCTGGAGTGATAACTGTTGTTGTAGGCAAACTCCACCAAAGCTAGCTGATCATCCCATTGACCTCCAAAATCCAAAACACTCATGCGAAGCATGTCTTCGATTGTTTGGATTGTCCTTCGATTTGTCCGTCTGTCTGAGGGTGGAAAGCCATACTAAAGTTCAACTGTGTGTCAAGTGCCTCCTGCAACTTTCTCCAAAATCGAGAAGTGAACTGGGGCCCTCTGTCAGATATTATGGAAGCCGGAACTCCATGCAATCTGACTATTTCTCGAATGTAGAGCCGGGCATACTGTGCCACAGAGTATGTAGTCTTTACAGGTAAGAAGTGAGCTGATTTGGTCAAGCGGTCTACAATTACCCATATCGAATCATATCCTCGCGTGGTACGAGGCAACCCAGTTACAAAATCCATAGTGATCATTTCCCACTTCCATTCTGGGATAGGGAGCTCTTGCAACTTCCCTGACGGTCTCTGGTGTTCAAACTTCACCTTCTGACAAGTCAAGCACTTGGACACAAAGTCTGCTATGCCTCTCTTCATGCCATTCCACCAATAGCTATCTCTCACATCATGGTACATCTTGGTGGTGTTAGTAATATGCCCTAGAGCATATCATTTAGTATGTATCTTGTACATATTTTTATTAATAAAGGCATTTCCACTTTTCCGTTTACATAATATATTTATGTGTAATAGAAAAGGTCCATTGATATTTTGTTAGAAATATTATTCTTAAGTTGTTAAGAATATGAGTGACAATATTTCTAGCACGAAGTATCATAAATAGGTTCACAATCGAGGATACTTCATAATAAGGACATGACTTATCCAGAAAGATTGTATTCATGTTTGTTCCCAAGTTATTTATATGAGATATAAATAAGATGGAATGGTGAGTCTCATGCCATATAACAAACATGATAGGCACTTATAAATGATAAGTAGGCCGAACCAGTGACGCTTATGACAAGCACATGGAGTTTACTCTTGTCAATGTTTTGTCATAAATCATATCGATGCATATAATCTTTAGACACGAGATAGCACGATTATCTTGTATATAGGTAGTTTGAGTTTGATCTGCTTTCATACTTGTACTATGTATGGGTATATGGGCATGTGTTGGCTCCTACTAGTTATATATGGAGGTAGGTGTTGATCAAGATGGAATCTGTTCCTCTAAGTAAATAGAGATAAAATCCTATGTTCATTTAATTGTTCTTGATGTTTCAAGTTCTGGCCAGACAGATAGATTTATTGAGAAAGAGTTTCGATGAGAAAAATCTTTTAATCAAGAACTGGAATTAAAAGAGAACATAATATTCATAGCAAATGGAGTTTGACATAAACCATGACTCGGCTTGAGTTGGGATTTTGTAGCAGAGAGATTCTAGTGCATGGTAACATATGATTATAGGTTCATTTAAGGTAAATCTTATTACTAATTGGGTGGCCATGGCATGCTATGCTAGGTGTTAACCATGGTCTATGAGGTTCATAAAATGATTTAGAGAAATCATTTATGGTAAGAAAGAGTTCGATGATATTAAGAGTTGATATCATGTCTCATTGCCAATTAGTGATGAGCCTAGTAAGTCACACACATACACAAGTTATCACCTATTTAAATATGATTTAATTAATTAATTAAAGAGTTTAATTGATTAATTAAATAGATTTGGTTTGCAATAAAATTGCAAAGTCCCTAGCATGACTTGAAACCAAATCTAGATTATTGGATGTGTAGTATAAATTAAATTTATATTTAAAGTGTTTAAATATGAATTTAATTGATGAGAAATTAATTAATAGAGATTAATTAATTAATTTATATTTGATATAAATTAATTAGAAGAAGAAAATAATTATTTTGGGTTAAGAACTCAAAATTAAGACACAGGGCATTTTGGTCATTTTGCGGTGTGACACGTGGCACCATGAGATGGTGACACATGGCATAACACATAAGCTTGCCAAATAATTTTAATCATGTAAGATGATTAAAATCAAGATTAAATATAGGTTTGACACTTGGCACAATGTGATTGGGTCACTTAAACCTAGAGCTAATCAAAAGGTGACATGTGGCTAGGGTTTAATGTGTTAACCTAGCTATTTAAGTGGGGTTATGAAAAGAAAACACAACCAGCAGCCTCTCCTCTCATATGTCACGCCACTTTGAGCCTCTCCAGCTATTTCTCTTCATCTCTCATCAATTCAAAGAGATTAGCCATCAATCTCTTGAATTAAGAACACTAGAAATTGTTTCTAGTGTCCTGGTTACATCTCTATGCTCTTAATAGGCAGAACTTGAATTTCTCATTAATAGAAAAGGCGTGCGAAGCTGTTCAAGGGCTGCCATAGGTGTTCTGGGTGTGGACAAGCTAGAGGGACAACATCCGGTGTCCTCAAGACGAATCTCAAAGCGCAGACATACTGCGACATATCAAGAGGTTAGTGTAATCGTTCTTGATTTAATCTAGGGTTCTAAAATTAATCTGATTAATTTTAAAATCTTAAATGGCAAATACAGATCCAAAAACATATTAAAAGAGTTTTAATATGTTGTTTATCATTGAAATCAAATAGATAAAAATAAATCTTGCATGGTGCATGTGACCCTAGGTGAAAATTTTTGAATTCAATGGTATAATCTTGTGTTTTTCACGCCTTCCGTTCCTTCAATTGGTATCGAGCCACTATATTTGCCATTTAGATTGTTGATTATATAATTTAATTGTGTGTTTGATCATGAGATCAAGAGATTCATTGCTGGTTGGATCATGAGATGTGGCGTCACACATGGAGAAGCCACCATTGGTGGCGGCAACAATGGTTCCATGGGTGATTCAAGGTTTGGCTTTTAATTCTGCAATTGTTGTATGATCTAAGGCCTATTCTTTGACTAATTAAAGTGTTTAATTAGTTGTTTTAATCACACAATTAAATTATGATTCAAATCAGAATTTTAAAAAATGTTTGAATGTGATTCAAATCTGAATTTTAAAAGTTGTTTGAATGAGATTCAAATCTGAATTTTTAAAGTTGTTTGAATCATATTTAAATCTGATTTTTTAAAATTGATTCAATAAAATTCAGATCTGATTTTTTAAGAAATATTTGAATGTGATTCAAATCTGATTTTTAAAAAAATGTTTGAATGTGATTCAAATCTGAATTTTTGAAGTTGTTTGAATGTGATTCAAATCTGAATTTTTAAATTTGTTTGAATGAGATTCAAATCTGAATTTTTAAATTTATTTGAATCATATTCAAATCTGGATTTTTAAGTTGAATATGAGATATTCAATTTAATTTAAGTATGTATGTTTTATTTAATTGTTAAATAGTGATATGCATGATGGATGATCATGGACTATAAAAGACCAATGTGATTGGATTTATTTCTTTTATGTTTCTTTGGGATTGTAAATTAATTAATTTATTTTAATTTATTTTGGGCATGTATTATTAAGTTTGTAATAATTTTTGGGTTGTAATTTCATTTATTTAAGTTCTTGTAAATTCGCCTTGGTATGCCAAGGATTACTATGTAATATTGGATTGCAAGAAGTTCAAGGAGGTCAAGAGCATTGGTGGGACCAGTGGGAGGAATTCAATATCAAGTGTTGATTATGTACTCCTTCAGCAACTCTTGTAAAATGAATGAATAAAATGCACCTAGGAATGCCCTGATTCAATTCTTGGTGGCTCAGAATTGAATCCCTTAGAAAGTCCATGATCATACCATATTTACTGCTTATCCATGAATGCATGAGATGTATGGAAATGTATGCAATTATATGATATATGCATGCTAAATGGATAATGTGCAAAGTGAGACCTTAATAGTAATTAGGATGGCTATAAAATCTTCCAAACAAATGATTAAGTTGGAAATGCTATAATTAAAGTAATTATAACATAAGCCCTCCATTGGGGCAATTATTTTAAGAAATTTTAAATAGTTGCATGAGATGCAATTAATTTAAGAGATTTTCTTAAGAATAATTGTTAAGTATGAGATGTTGTAAATATGTAAATGGTTTGGTGGCCAATATTGGATGTACCTGAGGACATTAAAATTATTTGCATAATTACTGGCTCAATGGGATCAACTTAACTAATGCAAGATAAGTCAATATTGGATGTACCTGAGATTTTGAGCATTAGGGGCTAGTAAAAGGATTGAACCTCACATGAGATGTGATGGGCAAGGAGTTGCTCACTTATAGTTTATTGTAATTCCAATAATGGATGTACCTGAGGATGATCAATAGAATTATAAGAATTCAATCACCCACTAGAAATCCATCCAACTAGGATTTCCGTTTTCTACTTTGGAAGTGTAGGATTCGCTAAGTTAGTGGGAGGACCAATTTGATTAAAAGACCATAATCATTTTGGTTAATTACATGATACATTTACTAATTAATCTGGTTATTTTCTGCAGTTAATTTTCTGATAAAAATGAGCACAAAACAACCACCACCATCCAATATTCTTGCAAGCATACTTGATCGCAATAGGTTGACAGGACCTAATCTGTCTGATTGGCTAAGAAATTTGAAACTTGTCCTGAACCTTGAACATATAGGATATGTTCTAGATTCAAATGTTCCTGGTCCCTTACCTCCAGAGGCCACACAAGAGGAACATGAAACTTTGGACAAGTGGAAGGAGCATGATATGAGAGCTAAGTGTTACATGCTTGCTTCCATGAGTAATGAGTTACAGAAGCAACATGAGAACATGCAGAGTGCTAGTGAGATCCTCCTTCACCTACAAGAGTTGTATGGTGAGCACAGCAGGAATGCTAGGTATGAGATATCTAGACAGCTATTCCGTATGAGGATGTCTGAGGGACAGAATGTTGGGGATCATGTCCACAAGATGATTCGGCTAATTGAGCAGTTGGAACATCTTGACTTCAACATGGATTTCCAACTACAAACGGATTTGATCCTTCAGTCCCTTCCTGAGTCTTTTGGGAATTTTGTGACAAATTTCCATATGACTAAACAGGAATGCACCTTAGCTGAATTTCTCAACATGCTGGTTATTGACCAAAAGTATATGCCATGCAATAAAGAAAAAGAGGTAGCTTTGGTTGCATCTTCTTCACTGGAAAGTACAACAAGAAGAAAGGCAATAAGAAAAAGAAACCTCAGATTTCTGGTCCTTCCAAGAAAATAGCTAAACAGAAAAGTAAGACTAAAGCTGATGGAGGCAAAGGAAAGTGTTTCCACTGCCAACAGGAAAGTGTTTCCATTGCCAGTAAGAAAGTGTTTCCACTGGCCAGAGTGTAGCAATCTAAATGAAAGCAATGCCATGGTGAAAACCAACTCAAGTTCAAAATATATTTGGCACTTAAGTTTATGTCATGTTGCAGAAGATAGGATTGCAAAACTGGAGAAAATGGGGATTCTATCCTCATTGGGCTCGGAGCCTACTCCAACTTGTGAATCTTGCCTTCAAGGCAAAATGACTAGAACACCCTTTGTTGGACAAGGGCTAAGAGCTTAAAATATTTTGAAACTAATACATAGTGATGTATGTGGTCCGTTTAAAGAAATGGCTAGAGGGGGCTTTCATTATTTTATTACCTTTACTGATGATAAATCAAGGTTTGGGTATTTGTATTTGATGAAATACAAACATGAATCCTTTGAAAAGTTCAAAGAATTTAAATCTGAAGTAGAAAATCAAACAGGAAAGAGTATTAAAGCTCTTCGATCAGATCGTGGAGGTGAATATTTGAGTACTGAATTTGATTAATACTTGAGAGAGCATGGCATTGTTTCTCAGCTGACTCCTCCAGAACGCATACAATGAATGGTGTATCTGAAAGGAGAAATCGTACCCTATTGGATATATGGTACGTATGATGAGCTATCTTGATATGCCAATCTCCTTTTGGGGATGTGCATTAGAATCAGCTTTATATATTCTGAATAGGATTCCATCAAAATCAGTTTCTTCCACACCTTATGAGATATGGCATGGAAGAAAACCAAGTCTTAAGCATGTTAAGATTTGGGGTTGTCCAGCTTATATCAAAAATCTTAACACTGATAAATTTGAGACCAGATCAGTAAAAGGTCGATTTGTTTGATTTCCAAAAGATAGTTTTGGATATTATTTTTATTTGCCTACTTCACAAAAGGTTGTGATAAGTAGAGATGCCACATTTCTTGAACAGTTTGTTCAAGAAGGAGGCAAAGAAGGCAAATAGAGTTAGAATTGGAGAATTCGACCAACCAATGCATCGAGATGGATATAGATCCATCTAGTCAACCTATACCCATTGATGAAACATCTACAGCTGTTCCTCGTAGAACAACCAGGGTATCTCACCCACCAGTGAGATATGGTTTTCTTCATGAAGAAGAACAAGAGTTGTCTACTCATGAAGAAGTAGATCATGGGGATGATCCACTTACCTATGAAGAAGCTATATCATATATAGACTCTTCAAAATGGATTGATGCTATGAAATCCGAGATTGATTCCATGTATAAGAATCAAGTTTGGGATCTTGTTGACCCACCTGAAGGTATTGTACCTATAGAGAACAAATGGGTTTTCAAGAAGAAAATTGGTTCTGATGGAAAGGTAGAGACCTCTAAGGCAAGGCTAGTAGCGAAAGGGTTTCGCCAAAGGCAAGGAATAGACTATGAGGAGACTTTCTCGCCTGTTGCCATGCTTAAATCAATTAGGATTTTATTAGCAATAGCTGCATACTATGATTATGAGATTTGGCAGATGGATGTCAAAACAGCTTTTCTCAATGGATACATTGAAGAAAACATTTTCATGGAACAACCTAGGGGATTTGAATCCCAAGATGGTTCCAAGGTATGCAAGCTCAAGCGATCCATTTATGGGTTGAAACAAGCTTCGAGGAGTTGGAACATCCGTTTTGATGAAGCCATTAAATCCTTTAGTTTTATCAAAAATGAGGATGAGCCATGTGTATATAAGAAGGTTAGTGACAGTGCTATCATTTTCCTTGTCTTATATGTGGATGACATACTGTTGATGGGTAATGATACAGGTATGTTGACGACTATAAAGGTATGGTTGTCAAATACATTCTCCATGAAAGACTTAGGGGAGGCAACCTATATTCTTGGGATTCGCATCTATAGAGATAGAGCGAAAAGAATAATTGGTTTATCCCAAAGTCTATACTTGGAAAAAGGTGTTAAAGAGGTTTAACATGCTTGATTCCAAGAGAGGATTGTTACCAGTGAGACATGGTATCCACCTTTCTAAAGAGATGTCTCCAAAGACACCTGAAGAAAGAGATAAGATGGCCAGGATTCCATATGCTTCGGCTATTGGAAGTTTAATGTATGCAATGTTGTGTACTAGGCGGATATCGCATATCCGTTAGTTTGACTAGCGGTATCAATCCAATCCGTGTTTGGTACATCGGATAGTCACAAGAATATTCTTAAGTACTTAAGAAGAACTAAGGATTTATTCTTGATTTATGGAGGTGGAGACTTGCAATTGGATGGTTATCTCGATTCGATTTCCAATCGGATATCGATGATAGAAAGTCTACCTCTGGATATGTGTTCATTTGTAATGGAGGTGCGATCGGTTGGAAGAGTTCCAAAGCGAGCACGATTGCATTCCACTACCGAGGTCGAGTATATTGTTGCATCGAATCTGCAAAGGAAGTTGTTTGGATAAAGAAGTTTGTAAGTAACTTATAGTAGTTCCTTCCATTAAGTCAGCGGTTCCACTACATCGTGACAACAATGGAGCAGCGATCATGCGAGCTAAGGAACTAAGGTCTCACCCAAAATCCAAACACATAGAAAGGCACTACCATATTATCAGGGATATAGTTGGGCAAGGCGATATAGCCATGCAGAAAATATAACATCAGCTAAAAACCAGCTGATCCATTCACTAAGCCTTTGTCATAATCTCAGTTAGACTGACATCTTGAGAAGATGGGTCTAAGATATTGTAATGAATGGCTCTAGTGCTAGTGGGAGATTGTTAGTAATATGCCCTAGAGCATATCATTTAGTATGTATCTTGTACATATTTTTATTAATAAAGGCATTTCCACTTTTCCGTTTACATAATATATTTATGTGTAATAGAAAAGGTCCATTGATATTTTGTTAGAAATATTATTCTTAAGTTGTTAAGAATATGAGTGACAATATTTCTAGCACGAAGTATCATAAATAGGTTCACAATCGAGGATACTTCATAATAAGGACATGACTTATCCAGAAAGATTGTATTCATGTTTGTTCCCAAGTTATTTATATGAGATATAAATAAGATGGAATGGTGAGTCTCATGCCATATAACAAACATGATAGGCACTTATAAATGATAAGTAGGCCGAACGGTGGCGCTTATGACAAGCACATGGAGTTTACTCTTGTCAATGTTTTGTCATAAATCATATCGATGCATATAATCTTTAGACACGAGATAGCACAGATTATCTTGTATATAGGTAGTTTGAGTTTGATCTTTCATACTTGTACTATGTATGGGTATATGGGCATGTGTTGGCTCCTACTAGTTATATATGGAGGTAGGTGTTGATCAAGATGGAATCTGTTCCTCTAAGTAAATAGAGATAAAATCCTATGTTCATTTAATTGTTCTTGATGTTTCAAGTTCTGGCAGACAGATAGATTTATTCAGTAAAAGAGTTTCGATGAGAAAAATCTTTTAATCAAGAACTGGAATTAAAAGAGAACATAATATTCATAGCAAATGGAGTTTGACATAAACCATGACTCAACTTGAGTTGGGATTTTGTAACAGAGAGATTCTAGTGCATGGTAACATATGATTATAGGTTCATTTAAGGTAAATCTTATTACTAATTGGGTGGCCATGGCATGCTATGCTAGGTGTTAACCATGGTCTATGAGGTTCATAAAATGATTTAGAGAAATCATTTATGGTAAGAAAGAGTTCGATGATATTAAGAGTTGATATCATGTCTCATTGCCAATTAGTGATGAGCCTAGTAAGTCACACACATACACAAGTTATCACCTATTTAAATATGATTTAATTAATTAATTAAAGAGTTTAATTGATTAATTAAATAGATTTGGTTTGCAATAAAATTGCAAAGTCCCTAGCATGACTTGAAACCAAATCTAGATTATTGGATGTGTAGTATAAATTAAATTTATATTTAAAGTGTTTAAATATGAATTTAATTGATGAGAAATTAATTAATAGAGATTAATTAATTAATTTATATTTGATATAAATTAATTAGAAGAAGAAAATAATTATTTTGGGTTAAGAACTCAAAATTAAGACACAGGGGCATTTTGGTCATTTTGCAGTGTGACACGTGGCACCATGAGATGGTGACACATGGCATAACACATAAGCTTGCCAAATAATTTTAATCATGTAAGATGATTAAAATCAAGATTAAATATAGGTTTGACACTTGGCACAATGTGATTGGGTCACTTAAACCTAGAGCTAATCAAAAGGTGACATGTGGCTAGGGTTTAATGTGTTAACCTAGCTATTTAAGTGGGGTTATGAAAAGAAAACACAACCAGCAGCCTCTCCTCTCATATGTCACGCCACTTTGAGCCTCTCCAGCTATTTCTCTTCATCTCTCATCAATTCAAAGAGATTAGCCATCAATCTCTTGAATTAAGAACACTAGAAATTGTTTCTAGTGTCCTGTTTACATCTCTAATCTCTTAAAAGGCAGAACTTGAATTTCTAATTAATAGAAAAGGCTTTAGAAGCTGTTCAAGGGCTGCCATAGGTGTTCTTGGTGTGGACAAGCTAGAGGGACAACATCCGTGTCCTCAAGACGAATCTCAAAGGCGCATACGCTGCAGCACATCAAGAGGTTAGTGTAATCGTTCTTGATTTAATCTAGGGTTCTAAAATTAATCTGATTAATTTTAAAATCTTAAATGGCAAATACAGATCCAAAAACATATTAAAAGAGTTTTAATATGTTGTTTATCATTGAAATCAAATAGATAAAAATAAATCTTGCATGGTGCATGTGACCCTAGGTGAAAATTTTTGAATTCAATGGTATAATCTTGTGTTTTCACGCCTGTTCCTTCAGTGGAACACAGGTGGACATCAGATGCAGTGTATAGTGTGCCTCTCGCATGATTTCATTCCTGAGGTTGTCCACATTGGGCACACATATCCTAGAACCTTGCACTAGGGCGCCATCATTGGCAAATCCAAACTCACCACCTTCACCCAACTGTACTCTTTCTATGATCTTCATTAATTGTTGGTCTCTGTGTTGGGAAACTCTAACTCTATCTCGCAAGTCTGGCCTCACTGAAAAATGAGCCAACAAGACCCCCTCATCTGAAAGATCTAGGATTAAACCTTGATCTATCAACTCATGTACTTTCTGAATCAACGGTCTCTTCTCTGCTGAAATGTGCGCCAAACTGCCAGAAGATTTTATTCTTAAAGCATCTGCTACTACATTGGCCTTCCCAGGGTGGTACTGGATGGTGCAATCATAGTCTTCCAGAAGCTCCATCCATCTCCTCTGTCTCAAGTTTAAATCCCTCTGTTGAAAGATGTACTTCAAACTCTTATAGTCGGTGTATATCTCGCACACTTCACCATACAGGTAGTGTCTCCAGAATTTTTAGTGCAAAGACTATAGCCGCCATTTCCAAATCATGGGTGGGATAGTTCTGCTCATGCCTCTTCAGCTGCCTTGAAGCATAAGCCACTACTTTTCCATTCCGCATCAAAACACACCCTAGGCCAACTCTGAAGGCGTCACAGTACACGGTGTATCCTTCACCGCTCATAGGTAGTGTTAACATAGGGGCAGTGGTTAGACACTCCTTATCCTCATCATTATAACTGACTCTATCGAGCTCTCTTCCTGTCCTTTGGATCTTATCCACTTCCCTTTTCCTATTTTTGGTATTGTTGGTATCTTTTCAACCTGCTGTACTTATTCCTTAATTTTAGTCCTATCTCATCCTTACACCTTTTCCTTCAAAGATGTCTATCCCATCATCAACTTTAACTTTCTTTTTATTTCTTAGTCTTATCTTGATTACTAGTTTCATTACTTCGAGAATTCTAACCCTATGATTTACTACTACCAAAGATATTCTTCACCTTATGTAACACTTATAATTACCCATAGAGAATTTTTTTGTACCCCCTTTTTTCCAACTTAACTATCAGAACATTATCATTCCCTACCAGCCTTAGTAGGAAATTGCTTATCCTGGATGAATATGAACCCCATAAACTATAAGTTCCATCTGAACTAACACGGCTGTAGGAAATATGTGTCATGCCTTAATTCCAAACAAGATACTTCACGTGTTCATTCTCCTTAATATAATCATATATCGCCCATAGCTTTCTAAACTTCAACCTCAAATTACCCATCAACAATTTCATCAATTGAAACTCATCCATAAATAGTACTTCATCTAGCTCATAGTTTAAAACAGTCGCAAGCCTTAGTAGCTAACTCAATTTAACTCCTGTCATTACTCTGATCGTCCTTTCATACTTAACACTAGGTATGCACTTACTGTCATTCTCATATCAGGAAATTGTATATGAATTGGTGCCTATCAAAATCTCAAATAACTAGGTCTCCTTGCCTCAGTCTCTGCTCCTTATATAACGCTCTGGAATCAAAAACACGAGCTAAACTTGAAAAGAAAGAAAAATATCCTCTATATTCAACTACGCCCGATTGTCCATATAATAATGTTTAACCTATGTTTCTTAGTTTTTCTCTTCAAATTTCATCATCTCCTAGCACAATTGTGCTCTACCTATAAGGTATCATCTGCATGAACCCTTTACTATACCATCGTCCTTCCTGACATAATATTTTATAATTTATTAACTTTACTTATACTCGACCTATGATTCATATCTATCATCGATTATATTGTGCCCTTAATCTTTGTTGAATCCTGAAAGATTTCTCTCGCTAATAGATTCTTTAAACACTAATTCCACCCTTATCTATGGTCATTAATTTGATCCTTAAACTTTCTAGTGATTTATTACCATCCATACTTGTCACTTTTTATTCTACCCCTACTGTTGCTCTGTCGTTATTGCATCACTGCAAAGTGATTCTGTTGATCACACTAAAAATGTTTGCCTGACATTCATAACGAACCTCTAACTACCTTCTCACTATCTCAAAAGTCTAACCTAAAACCTATGTGTCATTATCTATCATTCTTTTCCTCTCATCATACCTATTTGATCCCTTAGACTGACTTTTATTCAACTTACTGCTTACTAACTTCTCTTTCTCTACCTATTTAGGTAGTCCGCAATACCATCGCACACCTTCTAACATTTACTCATTATTATTGTATTCCATACCTCCATCACTTTTCTCACTAATGTGGTCCCATTTTGGGTTTTCCATCCTTGTCATTCTCCTTGCCAAGAATAACACTTAGCCTATCCTATATCTTAACTTTGTTCCTTTTATTATGCGCTCTTTAGGTTGTCCTTTCATTTATTTCCTTTGTCTTACCCAAAATAGAACTTGACTATTCTATCCTGGTTCCATTCTTCTTCCTAACATAATAAATTTGTACTTGCTAACTATATCTTTCAGAGTCTCTATCGCGTTATCATATGTCTGTGCTACTCAGATTTGGTCCTTTGACCACTCTAGCTAGTACTTCGACTAGCATTTAGATTATATTGCATCTGCAATCAATTGTCCAAACTTTCATTCTGCACTTTCTTTATCCATTGGCCTTCTGTGATTTATCTTCGCTAATTTATTACTCTTAACACTATTATAATTAGATTATACTATTGTTTTGAATAATTTGAAATTAGAAAGGAACTCAGCAAATTACAGTTATACTTTTATTGTATGATCTCTATTCTTATCCTTTAGCTTACATAATACCCTTACCACCTCGAGAACTGATTCTGTAGTAATTTTATTTATTTGTTATTATTATTATTATCCATGTTTACTCAATTAGCCAAAACTTAAGGTTCCGGGCACCCAAACCCGTCATCCAATTCAAAGGATTTACATCCATCGTGATCTGATTATATATGATTCCTATAATAGAACTTGCATCCTTCGCAGGATACCTGAGCCAACTTCTCTCTACCACACTCTACAGTCCCATCTGGGGCACTATTTAGTTGGTCACCATTATTAGTAATAACTTTCGATCCCTTCTGAAAAGATAGGACTATACCCTAACTTGCTGCAACAAAGATATTACATTTACCACCTTGCCCAAAACCATGTCAAATTAATGACTCTCCTATCATATTATAGCTCTGTGAATCATCAATTCATAGTTCCGACTTTCCCTAGGTAGTAGGGTTGTACTTTATTTCATACTGATACACACAAGGTATACTATTCTCACTAAGTTCTAACCAAATGTTTGTCATACTGCAAAAACCATCCAAAATTCCATACTGAATACTAGATAATCTCACTCTATAGGTGTCACCTTTACTTTGCAACTAATCCGAAACCTCTGGTCTGATGGCAATTCTTATTGTAACTCTAGCTCATGCTAGGGTAACTGAGTCACTGACTCTAGTTATCACCCCACTGTGACCTCTCAATATTCTAACTCTAGACCCCTAACTAGGAGTTCCCAACTCCTCTGCAGATATAGAACTCTATTATGGTATTACTGTACCAAAACAGAGACTGCCTGCAAACATCCTCATCATAAGCACTACAGGGAAGTACGCAGCTCTACACAATAATCTCATGTCGGTACTATAATCTGCAGCTTACAGAACAGACATCGAGAACATTGTATAGTTACTACGATACGTCCTGACAGACTAGGTCTCCTAATTTCTTATCTCTCCTAAATCTTCTATTATCACAAACTTATTATGACTGGGTCATCTACTGATGACTGCCAGTAGTGGTATCCTCATCCTTATCTAGGGCAACTGTACTTTTAAGACTCACTTTTATGTACTCGTGCCTTACACAAAATGGGCACACCTTTTAAACCCATACTGACAAAAATATAACATTTCTTGGAGTACGTATCCTCATGATAGACCTCACATGTCTACTAACTCTATTTCACATTTCTGTGTACTCCACGAAAATCAAGACACTAACTGAGGTAATCTTATATTTCCCGAGGTATAACGTAGAATCTAGAAACAAAGAATTACAGGAAAAGACGAAACATAATCTTATACTCCGCATGTGACTCCTAGTAGACTCTTCCCAACACTTAGATAATTTTTCCCTATGAATCTGGAGCCTAAGCTCTGATACCACATCTGTCACGACCCAACCTATGGGCCGGACCAGCACTAGAACCTGGGCCAGCCTAAAGCCCCCGAGGCCCGTAGTAAGCCTAACTGTTCATTAACCCAACTCTAAGGCCCATTTGGGCCCAGTATCAAGAAAACAAACGGATAGAGTCCGGCCATAAAATGGACTTTCCAACGGGGAGTTTTCGACTCACCCGACCTGTAAACACAATAAATACTCAATTGGGGAGCTCAGCTCACCCTCCACATACTCATATCCTCATAATAATAAATGGGAGCTCAGCTCCCTCATCCAATCCATCAAACATGCATATCATTATACGTTTACAGGTCCAACATGATAATAATATTACAGACCATAATCAATAAATACTTCTAACACATGCGGAAATTCAAGGAGTAAATAAAATTACACAAATATTGATAAACAACCTGCGAAGTACAAAAGCAGGTTAACCCAGAATAAAATATCCTCTTGTGGCCTGTAAAAATTTTTGAACAGGAGTGAGCGTTCGACTCAGAGAGTAAAATATCAATTTTAACCATAATCTCTATAACTATCTAAAACTAATGCACCCTGTAGAGTGAAATGCAACATCAACAACATTTTCACATCATAACATCAAAAAGGTAAATTTGGAGCACTCATGCACCCTGTAACATCAATCATAATATATGGGAGCTGATCCCCTATACAGCTCTCTTAAATCCAACCTGGTGCCAGCGAAGAACTCAGCTCGGACTTCCACTTAATAACCAAATCGAGGGTCCCAGCGAAGAACTCAAGCCGTGACTACCCCTCGAAGGATCGGGTCCCAGCGAAGAACTCAAGCCGTGACTACCCGTCCTATCCATAGTCCACACCACATCACACGCACGCCAACGCACGCACACTGCTCCAAATTACCGCAACAACATTCATGGCACTTTAACAGTTATCAATGCAACATAAATCGTGCCTAGAGTTTAACTACATAATTATATGCATATAAGTGATGCATGGGCATGCTGACATATAATAATATCGAAATTACAATTAAAATTAATATTTTACTCACAGACTTGACGGCAATCACTGTGGCGGCTGGGCGGAGGAAGAAGGCTGTCCCGGCTCACCTGACAATTATATTACAATTATTTAATACAAATGACTCAATACAAATCAAGAAAAGACCCAATACGTCCTAAGTCGTGCCGAAAATCCGGCAGAGTCTCCCCTATACCTAGGACCTACCCAACCTGCAAAAGGGCTCAAAACACACTTCTATATCCACAATCCATATATCCACAACTCAATCACATCACACAGCCCCTCCTGGGCCCATCAAATCAATCATTTTTGCAAAAACTGCTCAAATAAGCTCTAAAAATTATAAAACTCTGCCCCGCAGTCCTTAGAAATATTACTAAGCTATTGCAAAAAGAATCGTAATTTTCTAAGCTACTACGAATATTTTATGGATTTTTAATCCTATTTAAGCACTAGAAAATTACGAAAAAGCAAGGTTCGGGTTTACCTTTGCCGATTCCGACTTCGGGAACGCGCTCGGGATACTTGACAATGGTGGGGTAGCCAAAACCTCGATCCAATTCGGACACTTTTCCGGTAGCTGGTCTGTCTGGCCGGAAATTCACAGATCTGGACAACTGTCGAATTTCCGCGAATTGAGGATACCTACACGAAGCCCAATAATAATATATAAAAAATCAGGGGTGTTACAATAAATTAAAAGACAAAGAGTATAAAATTAAATATTACATGGCATAGATCTTGAAAAGAAAATAACAAAAACTAACATTCAAGAAATCTTGCATGAAAATCTTCTTGAAGAAAAGAAAAGAAATAAGAAAGGACTAAAAGAGTTTTTGAATATCTCTAAATTTTTTATAGCTCTCTAAGGTATCTCTAAATAGCCCTGAATACTTCTAAATCTCTCCTCTTTTTTTTTTTTTTTTTTCTTCTTCTCCAGTATGGTATTTATAGGGTTTTGGGAGAGATGTGTGATAGGGTTTGGAGTCCTAGGGTGATAAGGTTTAGATACCTTAAACAACTGGGATTGCAGAATTTGGGTGAGACTGGGATATGGGTGTGGTGTTCTAACCAATAGGAAGAGAGAGAAAGGGAGCTACACCAATAGAGAGTGAGGAAGAGAGTAGTGCCAAGGGGGAGAGAGAGTTTATATGGGAGAGAAATAGAGAAAAAATATATTTTTTTATTTTAATTTTTAAAAAATAAATTAAATGGATCCTATTTAAAATTTCTAACTAGGCTTTCTTAGGCTCAATTAAACTTAATTAGGTCCATTTAAGAGCTACCCATATTAAATTTAAACAAAATAAAATTTTATTTAAATTTAATTAAATTAATTTCCCAAAAAAAAAAACATATTATTATTATTTTTTTTAAGATCATGCCACGGAATTAATAATTCAGCTCCATGCCTCCAATTACATCTTACAGTCATATTACATTTTTCATCATTAAGTTTCACACAGTCTCAATGCACATACTCATCACAAAACAATGGTCTACATTCTATCATACATTTTGTTCCTCCATCTATTATTCTCAAATTTTATCTGTTAATAATAACCATTTTCATCCCAAGTTTTTACCATCATTAACATTTTTATTCGTGAAGTTTTTGTTAATACTTTTGTCCCTTACTAATCACTTTTTAATCCACCAATCAATAGTTAAGTTGTTAAAAATAGGCCAAACGACCAAATAGTAAACGAAATCAAATGCGAGCAATTAAATCATGTATTTTTAAAAATGAGGACCAATGCATTTATTTTATCATAATTGAGGGACCAGATAATAATTTATCAATTCTAACGTATTGTGCTAAACTAATGAGCTTGTAAACAAGTCAATTTAATGAACTAATTCATCACAAATTTATTCAATGAGCTCACTCAAAAGCCTAGGGATGGTAACGAATATGGTATCCGCAAAAATCACCTTACCTGAATTCAAACCTGATTAATATTATCAAAATCCGAACCCGTCCAAAACCCATTTAAAAGTTATTCTTAACTATTCGAACCCTTTCCAAACCCGATTATTATTTTCTGAAAAAACCCTGAACCTGTTTAATTTTCTATATTTTAATTAATATTTTCTATAAAAAATTATTTTAATTAATAATTTCTATTTTAAAAATTTAATAATTTTATAAAATATTTAAATTTCATTTTATATAAACTAAAAAATATAAAAATTTATAATTATTATTATAAAAATATATATTTTATATTTAATTAAGTATTTATGTAAACGGGTTCGGGTAACGGATATCCAATATGTAAAATCTGAACCTGACACGGATATTATTTTTCAAACCTGAACCCATCCCAAACTCGATTATATAATATTCAAATCCGTCATATTAGTATTCGGTCTGATCGGGTACTCGTAAAAATTTGATCCATTGCCATCTCTACAAAAGCCTGCTCAAAGAGTTAACTAATAGACTAGCTTAGGAGTATATAAATGAGTTGGTTAACATATATTAATGAGACAAATATTAATTAGTCTGCACTTGGCTCGTTAAAAAAATGATTTGAGTGTTATATGAACCTAAAATTAAATTTGAATTTAGCTCCTTAAAAAAAAATTGAGTCAAAAAAAATTTTTTTTTTTAGTAAAGCCTCAAACAACTCATAAACAGCTCGATTCATTTACACCCTTGTTGTAAGTGAGTAACCTGATCCTTATCCTAGTTAGTTTCGATTTGATATTATTATTAAAGTTTGAGAAAAATATATATTTAAATATAGTAATTAAATAACATTAAAAATTAGTGGCATGTTTTAATTATAAAAGCTTTACAACAATTGAACAGCTTTTTTTCCATTAATTTTTAAATTATTTTTCAATTAAATTAAATATTTTTTAAAAGATATATATTTTTCCTTTTAAACGGAGTCTTACTCCCTCACCGGAAACAACAATTAATCTTCCCATTCAACAATCATATATAGGATGAACATGTACCATATGATTATTTTAAACCTTGGAAAATTTCCTACATATAAACATCTAATTAATAGAAAATTATTTACACATATTTTTCAGTAGGACATTCAATTACTAGAAAATTGTATAAACATCCAATCAATAGAAAATTATCTTTATATATTTTTAAGTGAAACCTATCATGGTTTTAATCAAAATGATAATTGTTGATTGATTGAGTATATAATTATTTTCTCTTCCTAACCCTATTTTTTCTCATAAAATAATTTTTTTTAAAACAATTTTAAGAAAATTAACAAATCATAACTTAATTTAACTATGCTTATTTAATCACAGAATTAGTTGGAGTTTATAAACAAATTCACAATTTAGAGTTGCATTTTCAGAAAAAAAAAATGTCACAATAAGTTTTGCACCTCTTTTCTTATTTTTGTCATTTTTTAATTTAATATTCAATAAATTAGATAATAATAAATAAATTATACAACAAGAAATAATTACTTTATTTTTTAAAAAAATAATTAATTTTAAAATATATAAATAAAGAGGTTGAAATTTAAAATTTTTTCATTTCTTATAATTTAAAAGTTAAAAAAAAAACACCTCTAATCAAACTATCCCATCCTATGATTGATATTTTTGCCACGCTTTAATATACTCATCTTTTCTTATTGAAACATTTGCAAATTTGTAATGTACTTGTCTATACCATTTTCAATTTTTTTTTTTATCTCATTTTCATTTTAAAAATTTATCTAATATCTAATGAATGGTGAAACTGTAGTTGACTTTATATAAAAATTACTACTCATTCAATATTAAATTAAATTTTTATACTTTCACACAAACTTCTTATTATATTTTATTTTTTAACATATTAATTATCCCAATAATTAAAAAAAAATTACTTAACTTACACGTATTAAATTTAAGTCTCTATTCTCTCAATTCTCTTTAAAAGGAAATCTTATCATTATTATATTTATACATATATAAATTTTCTTTTAATTTAATATATTTTTATGATTACCTAAATTCTAACCGATTAAATTTGAGATTAATTCTAACCGATTAAAATTGAGATTGAGGATAATCAATAGCTTTTAAATTCGGCTTAAATTAAAATCGCTTCAAAAGGATTAGTCTCTATTTTTGTCTCTTATTGAATTTTAAACTAAACTAAAATTATGAGAAATCAAAAACAAAGAAAATCAAGAATTTAATTAAGTTATAAATCAAAAACATCAATTTTAATTTGCAATCGGACTGATATTTGCCGTGGTCGACCCCACCAGTACTCCATTGCCATGACTAGGCAAGCAAAAGATGCTAGCTTTCACTAGCTGTGATTAGAAATGCTCTAGTAAGTTGAGATTAAAAAATGGACCAATTACGTGATGAAATGAAGTCATTAAGCTTGAGAGGTTAATTACTTTATTTTCTTACTTTGATGGGTAGCAGAAGCAGCTCAGTCGATCCCATTAATAGACAGGGTCGTCAATAGAAGTGATAATTATGTATTAAAGCAATAATTAGTTGTACCTAAAAGATTTAAACACCACAAAATTAAGAGCCTAATAATTATTATCACTTTTTTTTTTACTGTGCTTAATCAAGTTATGATGCCTTGTACTACTCATGACTACATGTGACATGGACTCCTCTATCTTTGCTAGTGGAAATTTCAATAAAAACAGCTTTTTTTTTTTTTTTATTCCATTACAAATTCAGTTCATCAGAATCACTAAATGCTCTAATGGGTATTTTCCTCTTACTTGTCTTGAATATTTTTACCATAAAAATTAATGATTTTGACAAAGGTTAAATAATGATATAGTAATATTATACATTAAAAAAAATAATAAAAAATGGAATTGAAAATCCACTTATTAAAAGTCATAAAAAAAAGTCTTATCAAATTGATACATGCACTGCGGTGATCATGTAATTTCATGTCGGCATACACACATTATCATCATAATCATCATTAACTAAATAATATATGATTCTGTTTTCCTATACAAAATTGATTAATTGCTATATATTATACGATGATTAAAACTTTAATTAATGATAGTGCTGGAGTAGGTTCATTGACTGGGGTTTTATCATTTCAATTTAAATCACTTGAAAAGTTTGAATGACAATTTGTTAGATTGCCCATATCTAGCTAGGGTTTGTTGTGGTCTAGGTGGAATAGGATAATGTGATTTTGATTTAGTGATTTCAATTGATTAAAATCGAATTGTAACGTCTCTTAATTTTAATTTTA
This sequence comes from Hevea brasiliensis, assembly GCF_030052815.1. NCBI lineage: Eukaryota > Viridiplantae > Streptophyta > Magnoliopsida > Malpighiales > Euphorbiaceae > Hevea > Hevea brasiliensis. Next base: position 111,937,767 of record NC_079497.1, on the reverse strand, counting down.
ATTTCGATTCAGTATAATATATATATATTTTTAATTTTTAATTTTTTATAAAATTTTAGATTTTGATTTGAAAATCAAATTAGATTATTCTAATTTGTTGCAATTGTCAGTGGAATTTTAGAGATTAATGATATGGAAAATCACAAATCATTATTGATAACGCAGTGGACTTATTGTTGTACATTAGTAATTTGTTAAACATTTGGAGGGGAATGTAATTTCAAAAAAAAAAAAAGGTCATAAGTTGTAATAATGGTTAAACCTGAGGGACTTAGATGTAATTTTTGGCAGGAGATTCTGGTTCTCATATGGGCTGGGCCAAAGCCTAATGAGGTGAAGCTGTTGTGTAGAGACGAACAAGCCCAGCTTACCTTGAATAAGGAAAAGCTATATTGACTTGCTGGGTCACTCTTTTTTAATATATATAACCTGGTCCAAATAGGAATAGATGATTTTGATTTAGTGATTTAAACGGATTAAAATCGAATTGCAATGTCTCTTGATTCTAATTTCAATTTAGTATAATTTTAATTAAATTTAATGATTAAATTTTTAATTTTTTTTTTTTTATAAAACATTGGATTTTGATTTGAAATCAAATTAGATGATTCTAATCTAATTCAAATCAAATCAGTTTGAAACTTAATTTAAATTGGTTTGATTCCAAACTCAAATTGAACTGTTACCAGGACTACCAATATGTGCTTTATTATTATTATTATTTTTAAAAAAAGCTTCCTTCTCCTGTTATGAGGGCAAGACACAGGAGATTAACCAATTTCAACTGTGTTAATATGGTAGATGTAGACAACAGAGGAAATTAATGTAGTTTTACCCATAAAAGAATACAATTAACTAGTGGAGATGTTTGCTGCTTATAAGAGTTATTCTGGCAAATTCTGAAAATGGGGGATGAATGGACAAACTCATAATTACAAATATTACAAGCTTTTTAAAAACTAATCATAATGGACGTGTGCTAAAAGATTGATTTAGAGAAGAAATCAAGTGACTTGGAAAAATTAGAAAATAAGATTTACATAGTTTATGAAAGTTGATGCAATGATTTTTATAAAAGAATTTAGCGTACAACTAATATAAATTCGATTTTATATGAAAATAAGTTTAATAATTATTAGATTAATTATTGTGTATAAATTCATGTATTGATTATATATATTTTAATTAATTCAATACAACTTTTACTATAATAAATTTAGACTTTAATAATATTTTTTTAATATTATTTTGTATATGATATTAAAGTAATGAATAATATGTAGATAATATATTTAAATATTAAGATAATGTGTAAAGTAATGAATAATATAGATAATATTATGTATAATAATATTGTAAATTAATTTAAAATGATGTTAAAAGCTTTAGGTTACGGAGTTAATATTATATTTAGGTAATTATTGATAATTTTTATTAATAATATATTTTAAATTTTTTAGGCATATAAGCATATTATGAAACTCATTTTTATATGAAATCAAATTTATGTTAGATGCAACAAAAAATTTATTGTAAAATCACCCATACAATTTGTCATAAGTATTAATAGAATTTTAGAGATAAATCACATGACAAATCACAAATCATTGTCTATAATGATATGGACTTAGTTTTGTACTTCATTAATAGTGTTGTACTTCATTAAACATTTGGAGGGGGGAATGAAGGTTTTTTTTTTTTTTTTTTTTTTTTTTTTTTTAAAGTCCTAAGTTGTAAAAATAGTTAAACCTAAGGGACTTAGATGTACTTTAGGCCAGAGAATCCGGTATTCTTATGGGCTGGGCCAAGCGCGATGAGGTGAAGCTGTTGTGTTGAGGCGGACAAGCGCGGGTTACCTTGGGTAACATCAATAAGGAAAAGCTATGGCCCGTGTGAGGTTATAAAGTATGTTTCTTATAAATATATAATATTAATATATTCTTTTTATTTTATATTTCATATAATATATTTCATGCATTTAAAATTAAATAAACGTAATTACTTTAATATAATCTTACTATTAAAGTCAAGATTTTTTTAAAAAAAGAATAGAAGCCGAAGCAAATGTGTCATCCATATAACAAACTGTAAATTTGATTACTAATCATAATATTATAAAATATATAAAATTGGGCACAATCAAAATGGGTAAATCACTATTTAATTTTTTATGTAGAGATATTTATATAATAATATTAATAGTGATATAATTTTTATAGTTTTCAGAATATTACATCTTATTGAGTTTGGTTATTAAATATTAATTTTATATTTTTAATATCTTTTTAATTACATAAAATTTTTATAAAATAATATAAAATTTTTTTATATTTTATCTTAGATATTTACATAAAGAAATATTTTTTTTTATAAAATTATCATTTCATAAAAAATTTATTAAGTTCATGAAAAAAATAAGTAAATATAATTATAATATTTTTATAAAATAATATAATAAAATGTTATTTTAAATTAATAACAATGAATATAAATATTTATATTTAATAATAAAAATATAAATAATACTATTTATTATTATAAATTTAATTAAAATAATGATGTATTATATTGATTTTGCAAAAAAATATTTTACTTATATATGTTTATTTTTCAATAAAATAATCACAGAGTCCACTATCTATTACTATACATTAAAGGAGAATATCAATTACTGTAGTGGTGAACAATCCCAATTTGAAATAGGGATATTTTCTTTTTGACAATTCTGCCCTTATTAATAGTAAATATTATAGAAAAAAAATATGTTCATGTCCAAAAATGAATTTAGATACATAAAAAAATATTTAGAGAACAAATTTTTATGTTCTCATATATACAAATTGAGGATTAAAAAAAAAAAAAAAGAAGGCTTCAATTTGCATTGAAGGTTAGGTTTCCTATCCCTTCTTCACCTCACCACCCAAGTTGATTGTTTTGATTTTGAACCGTTGAAGCTTGTGCGACAACTCCTCTAACGGTCTATGAACACATTGCCATGTGATACAACTAACATTCAAACCCCTTCCTTTTGTTGTTTTTGTTGTTGCCCTATACTTTTTCTCCAACAATTCCCTTAGCCATGCAACAAGTTTCGCACGCAACAATTCTTTTTCTCCTACTTCTTCCACCTTTATAGCCATTGGAGGTGCCACCAGAAAGAACTCTTCAGGCATGTAGTATGGGTAACTTACGTTGTAGTTGTTTATAGGAATTCTAGTTTGTTGAGGAAAGTGAATTTGGCTTTTATTTTTGGCCTCACAAGGTGAGAAAGAACAATCTAAACTAGTATTCATGTTGTTATAACTCTGCATAGGCGGTTTTGAAGGATGAAAAATCAGGCAATTATAGTCTTTTAATCAAGATTCTTGATGGGAATTTTGCTTGAGAGAGATCAAGAGAGAGAGAGGGAGAGAGAGAGAGAATTTGGCTTCTAATTGAACAACTCTTGTAGTTCAAATGCTTTGCAGGAAATGCTAACGATGTCTAAAACCTACGCATGCATGTATTTATACAGGCAATCAGGGCTTTATAGACTTGCTAGGTTTTGACTAAGCTTCACTCGTTTTTAACATAATGTGTTGATTAGGTCCTCTAATTTTCATGTTCAATCCAAATTAGGCATTGGAATGTTGACATTACATTACATTTTCAACTTGAATACTGGATGAGTTGCCCACGTGTCTTTTGTTGAGAGGCTATTGATTTTTATTTTATTTTATTTTATTTCATTTTTCATAAATTCCTAAAATTTGCTTTTCTGCCTTTTTGGTAAATCCCCAGTTCTGATATAGATAGACTTTTTTGGCACGAAAACAAAACCAATATCCTACATTGATTTGGAAAGGGATCACATTGGATTTAAGATGGCCATCCACAAAAGTTTATCGTAATAGCATAATGTACATTCAAAATAATAAAAAGAAAAATTCTAAATTTGCTGGCTTTACTTTTTGCATCGTGTTTGTCTTTATTTAATTTTAATTAATTAAAATGCCACTCTGCAATCATTCAATTTTAAATTAATATTAGTATATTTGATCAAAACCTATTAATTCTACTTTGCCTTCATGACATTTGACTTTGCAAGTTGAATATATATACATATATATTTGTTAGGACTCAAAATCCTAATGAGATTTGGAGAAGTATTTTTCTAATTAATTTAAGAGGGAAAAATATTTCTCAATAAAATAAAATTTTTAATTTAGTATTATTTCTAAATTGAGTTAGGATTTCTAATTATATTAGAATTGATGGGCTAACACTATAATAACAGTATTATGAAGAGATTATTTAGCTTTCTACCCATGGAGAAAGACTTTTGCCCACTGCGCAAAGGGGCTCATGTCCATTGAGGATGGTGGTTTTTGCCCATTGAGGAGAGTAACACTTGCACATTACAATTCCAGGGGCTTTGGTTTAAGGTAGAGAAAGGCATGATTCAAGAGAAAGGAACTATTGTTCATTGGATTTTGAAACACAAAGAACTATTGTTCATTGGATTTTGAAACATCATTTGTGGTGTATAACGTAGTTAAAGTAGTAAATATATTTAGGTTATATTTAGAGGAGAATGAAACGGACTAATTAATATGCTTACTATAAGTAGTTATATAATGAGGATTTTCTTCAGTGTAATTGGATTGATGGATAGATAATTTTGAGTTTGTAATTGTTGATTATTTATCAATAATGAAAGATGGCATGCACATGGACATATATTAAAAGGGTGAACCACGTAAATATTAGTGCTTTCTATATTTGCTTCATTTATTTGATATTTACACATTTTCGTAGTACTATATATATATATATATTGGAACTTGAAGTCTTGAACTACTATTGGTTAATTTTATTTTCAATTTGCTTTGTTTATATTTTGTTACTTTTATTATTAGATTAATCTTTACCGATTCATATAATGCTATGAATTTATATATATTTAATCCATTGGCGATGCTATTATTTACTATTTATTCTCTCTATTTTGATAATAATATTAGTACTTCTATAAGGTTTGATTTTATCTACAAAATAGTCTTTTGTAAAATTTTTCCACATTTGCCATTAGTCATGATTAAAAAGACCAAAATGCATTTATTACTAATAAACTCACCCCTCTCTCTCCTCCGGTCACCTTGTCCCTCTCCACCCTCCCTCAACTCCTCCTTCACCTTAAAATCTATAGGCTAGAGAGCCCCCTCTCCCTATTCTATGTGACTCACCCATACCACCATCCGCAGCCCTCACTCTCCCCTCTCCTTTAGCTTCTCCCTAGCCTCAAAACACAAGAACCCACTTAGCCCTTGCCCTTCCCCTCTCCCTTCTGTCATGATCCACTCACATCCACTTGCTCTTCTACTTCCCTCTCCACCACTTCAGTTGTCTCACTCTATGTTTCTGGACCTATCGTTGTGTTTTCTCAAGAAAAGTGAAAAACAGTGGAATGAATTGGAGACCTAACAACTTTTCAGCTCTTGTTTAAAGCACTATGAAGCTATGAACTTTAAAGATTGTGAAACAAAGGCTTAAAGAAGTTGCACAAAGGATAACACTATTTTGTAAACAAGATAAGCAATGATTATGAAAATGATTTGCTTTTAAAGATCAAAGTGAGTCAAAATAGAAACATAAACGTAATATGTCAGTATACCAATAAATAGCACACTTTAATCACAGAGCAAGTAAGCTAACTCTTTTTTTAAATATCTATCAAATACTAAGCAAAGTGCATATATAGCACATGTGTATAGCATAAATAATAAGGTCATGTTTGGTATAGTGTAATCAAAGTTATAATGTAATCACGATTACATTATATATTTAATTACGTTATTTGGTGATATAAAAAAATTCGACTTAATGAAATGACAATTACATAATGTAATCAATTATACTTAAAGTAACGTAATGGTCTTTACATACAAAAATATATATAATTATAATTACTTATTTTGATTTTTTTATTTATTATCAACATTATTACCACCACCACTACTCGGCCACCATTGCTATTACCACCACTACTTATACTCTGTCACCACTACTATCACCACCACAACCACCACCACCATCTTGCTACCACTATTGTTATCAATATCACTTGACCATCGTTATCATTACTTAACTATTGTTACCTCTACCACCTCTTAGTTATTGTCACCTCTATCACCACTTGGCTATTACTACTACCACTACCTCATCTTGCCGCTACCATCACCATCTAACTATCATTGTCGCGACCACTACCACTACTTAGTTACCACTACCACTTGACTACCAATTACTACAACTATTACTATTTATTATTACTATTATAAATAAATTAAATATTAAAATAAAAATTATCATTACATTACATTACACTATTTATATTTTTATTTTGTAACCAAATAGAGGAATCTAATGACAATTACATTACAATTTTGATTGCATTACGTAATTGATTGTATTGCATTACATATACCAAATGTAACTGAAGTTAAAATGTTAAAATAAATAGAAAAAGTGTAGATAGTTCTGCTCTTACTAGCCTACATTCACTTCTTAAAGAATTCTTTTGAGAGTTTCTCTCTACTATTTATCTTTGTTAGGGTGTCCAGCATCTCTGCCATGGCGAATGCCAGGTGGGCCTAGTCACGTTCGAAATGTGGTGTTGGCTGCTGTGCAATAAGTAAATTGGGTTACGCCTCTGCTAACAGCTTAAGTTTTTAGCACGGTGGTAAGCGCTTGATCCTACAATTGGTATCAGAGCAGGTCGCGGATTCGAATCCCCCCAATGTGCTAGGGAAGGGATTGTTGGGGGTGTTCAGCATCTCTACCATGGCGGAGGTCAGGTGGGCCAAGTCACATTCGAAACGTGGTGCTAGCTGCTATGCAATAAGTAAATTGGGTTGAGCCTCTACTAACAGTTTAAGCTTTTTGCATGGTGATAAGCGCTTGATCCTGTAATCTTTTTTCAAGGGCAAGAAACAAGTCTAATACAATACACAATTTTCACCAAGGTGCTTGTAACCTTTACATGTTTACCTCCAATATTCATTCTCACTTCAAGCGCGCTTAAAAACCTTATACTGATTTGGAAGAATTGCCCTCAATCTCACAAATTTCAGAAAAATAGCTATTAAAATTAGAGAAAATTTGTCAATATAAGAAAAAGAAACTAGTAACTAGTTTAAGCTAAAAAATGAAAGCTCATAAAATAAATCTGCGAAGGTTCTTTCATCAAGTCAAAAGAGTTAAATGAAGCCTTATATAGGCCTTTTGAAAACTAGCTCTTATGACTCAAAATGATATCCAATTGCTAAATTTTTTAAATCAGCTAGCCACTGTAACCTTGAAATTTGTGAAGAATTTTGGCAATTTTCACAAAACTAGCTTATTAAAAACTTTATCCAAATAAAATTATCCTACTAAAATAGGCCAAAATTAGCAAATTAATTTTGCTACCGTCAACATTTCACTCGTAACATATGAATTTTTGCAAATCACTTGGCAAAATTCATTTGATCCTTCAAAGACCTTGAGGGAGTTAAAAACATTGTTCGAACTTTTTATTTTGAAAAGCAAAGCTTTGGTAGATTAAAAATTAACAAAGTTTCTCTCTTATCTTTTGCATTAGGCATAAAGTTATTCTATTTTTTATTTCTTTGACTTTGATTCATCTTATTTTTCTTGAATCGATAATCTTTTTAAAAACTCAGCAAAAACTATTTATCCTGTCCATAAAAGTCCTTTCAAGCAATACCTAGACACTTAAAGATTCTTTGCGCAATTAATTATTTCGATTACATCAAGTGATCAAGTTATCAAGTTACGTTATCTAAAAAATAAGCTCACTAAAGCTTATGGGGCTAAATCTTTGCTACAATCCCAACCCTGCCAATCTACTCGATTCTGATGACGATAATGATAATTCCCACTCCACTTGAGTCCTTGCATTAACTTTTTTTTTTTTTTCAAATACCCATCTCTTTTCTTGAATTTGTAAATCTCATTAATATTAATACAAATTTTCCAAGAAGATAAATTAAACGATGCTTATTGATTATGCAAAGAGATGTGATTGTATTGGATGTAGATTTCAGATGTGTTTCTTGGAAACTCTGAATCTTTTTATTTCTTGGCTTGTGTATTGATCAAACTTATAAGGTGTTTGCCTTTGGGGTCATATTATCCTACTCCTAGTCCTAGAGAGTGACAACTGGAGAGAGATAGAGGGGGAGAGAGAGGGGTAGGCTATTTAAGAATAAAATATTTTCTCTCTAATAGATAACCCCTTTTTGAGCTTACCCTTTTTGAGCTTATTAAAAGATAAATAGACTAAAAATAGATGGAGGGACCATTTTGTAAATAAAATTAAACCATAAGAATATACTAATGTACTTATCAAAATAAAAAGACAAAATAACAAATAATGAAAATACTTAGGGACGAAATAATAATTTATTCTATTGATAAAGTAAATTTGACACTCAGCAAAAAAAACAAAGTTATGGTGGATAACTCTCTCAACTATGTGTGTGTCTTCTGTACTTGACAAGATCAATGAAAGGTTTGAAATATTTCAAACTAAGAAGCTTTAACAATATAGAAGATACATATTACAGAGTATTAACATGCTTTTTAAAGAATTTATAACACAAATTTGTTTCTCTTCTTCCATTTTAAAGAATTGGTGGCGCAGCTCAAGAACATGTATTTAGAAAAAGGCTAATTTTTCAGCTGATTGGTTGATAAATCAGGCTGTTCATTTGCCTCTGGGTCTTAACACTTTTTGTCTCACCTTATAGTCTTCGGTCATGATATATTGGATTTACGCAAGAATTTCTAACTAAATTAACAATGAGTATATGCGCATTTTAATAAAGGAATACAATGATTCCAAGGCCAACTTCAAATGAATCAAAGAATTTGAAATTGTATATTGAAATATACAAGTATTTTAGGTTGAATTTCTAATTCATTATTTGATCGATGTCATGATGATGATTTGTTTTCCCCATTGACAACGCCTCCCAACTTTATGGTCTTTATCTTGAAGCGCTCAAGCTTGTCAGGCGAATCTCCCACAGATCCTTCAATGCTTCGAGACGAACTTGAATCAACCTTCAAGTCCTTTGATACGAGAGAAGGATTTCTTCGAAATTTATCTAAAGTAATTTGGTTTCGTATATTTGCAGGAAGCTTTTCATAAGATTCCACGACGGCTCTGACTAGTTCCTCGAATTTTTCCTTTTCTTCAACCCCATTTTCTGTATTGTCTGCGGTGACAGGATATGAGGTTTGAGGCGGCTGTGCCTGTGCTACCTCCAAATAATAGCTGTTAACTGGTCTTGTGGGCTGAGGAAAAGTGTTAATTACTGCAACCCCAGACTGGGTTTGGTCTTTTGGAGCAGACATGTTGGTGTTGGAACTCATATATTATTCTAACTTAATACCAGTCTTAACTCTTCTGGATTGAGGAAATCGCAAGAACTTGAATGTTATTGAGTGTCGATATGAAGGGAAATGATAAAAGCAGTTTGTGGATAACTGGAGGACTCAGGATTAAGCTTGTGATTTATATATAGGAGATGGGACTACTGGGAGCCAATTCTAATTGACATTTCAAAGTTGAAAGATTTGAACTTTGAAATTCTGATTTCTGAATCCAGAGGAAGGTGCAGTAGTTGAATGATTTCGGGGCTCTTGCCTTCTTGATTGGAATGTTTGACCCGGTAGAAAGTAGAAACTTCCAAGCTCCTCTTGCGTTCTGCTTTGACACCTTCCAAGCTAATTGCTAAACAAGCCCACCAAAAAAAAAAAAGTCAAAACATAAGCAAAATCACAAAATTACCTTCAATCGCCACTATTCAATCAACAGGGAAATTTCCCCCGAAAATTAATGTTTTGGTATGTCTTTCAAAACCATATGGGAAATCAAAACAAAGAAGTTTTATCATCAATCAAGTTTTTTTTTTTTTTTAATGAGTTATTAATCAATCAATCAAAGGGTTACGTTTATTTTAAATTAAAAGATCTCGTATTCATATCTAATTATTCGTCAATTAAAGATAAGATTATATGAGAATTTAGAAAAAAAAGTATTACTCTCTTCGTTCTGTTTTAATAACTTTTTAATAGTTTTATGAGAATTAAAAAAATAATTAGATAATATCATTTTTATAAAAATATTAATAATTGACTTAAGTGCTTATAATATAATTAGAGTATAAAAAGGTGTTAAGAAAAAATAAATATATTAAAAATAATAATAGATAAGAGTAAAATTCAAAAAATAATAATTAATACTTTTTTATTTTTTAAAATAATAAATAAAATGAGATAGAAATTTTTTTTTTCTAAATCATTTCTATTACAATGAGATAGAAAGAGTATTATTTACTGTATTCAATCATTGTTGAAGGGAGTCATTCTAAAATAATTAAATGATAGATGAAATTATCAAATATTGACATTTTTTATTTCTATTTAATAATGTACTAATAGGTCCTTATATTGTTTCAGTGATTGTTGAATCATTTAATTGAATGCACTGATTCAATTAAAAAAAATTATATTTGATAATTTCAGAATCCAATCTTTTAATTTCTAATTGATTATTGAATGCAAATCATGAGAATATGTCAAAGATTAAATCAGGGTGAACGCAACACACATTTATGGCGGGAGTTGCATGACCCATTATGGAATTGCTATCTTTTATATTTATTTAAATTATTAAAAATCATGATTTTTTTAGCGAATAATAATAATTTTATGAAATTTAGTATTTAAAATTGATTTTACCATAATATGAAAATAAATTAAATATTGAAGTCAAAATTTATTTTTTTTCTTATAAAAATTTATCTCTATTTATTTTATCTTTATAAAATCAAAATGTTTAGGTAATATTTATTATAATAATTATAAATTATTATTTAAAACATTAATTAATTTAAAAATATTTTTACACACATTTAAACTCTTAAAATTAAATTTAATTTTTCTATGATATTTTAACTATTTAATAGAATATTAATTACCAAGTTAGACATTTTTAATGCTACAGTGGACTCTCAATTGCAAGAATTGAATAATAACTTCAATCATTTTATTCTTAGTTTAGCTTTAAAATTTCCTTCGCCCATCATTCAGAATAATATGAGCTTCTTATGCTTTTTTTTTTTTTTTTTATTCTGATGTCTTCATATTTTTTTTTTCACTTAACATTTTATGTATTAGGTTAAATGTATGAAATGAGTATGCTAATTAAGTGTGGTGAGGATTTTTTTTTTAATTTTTCCTTTTTAAAAAAAAAAATAATAAAATACATAATTTATTAAAAACAATGAACATTGATTAATGTTCGATAAAAATGTAATTTATAAATTTTTATTAATTATAATAATTATATAATTATTTAAATTTTGGCCTCCTATTATATTCAAACCTGCGTCCACCCTTGGACTAAATTCTTTGTGAGGATTGTTATTTTTTCATATCATAGAGTCTTTAAGTTTGTTGTTTAATTATTTGAGTAGAGATGCAATATGAGATATAGATTTTTTTAGTTGGAGATCAAATTTTGATATTTATCATATCAAGCTCATAAAAAGATTTTGGAGTTGAATAATGATAGATCGCGATCAAGTGAAGTATGCAAGATCTATATTGAATCTTTTAAATCAAAATAATAATTATTTTTTTATGATTAATTTATCTTAAAAATTTTTTTTTATGTAAAACTAAAATAATATGAAGTTTTATATCTCTATTTAATGAAAATTCTCTTATTTAAAAAAAAATAATAAGATGTACTCTTCAACTTCTTGATAGAGCTTTGAATTTTGAAAGCATAAAAGGGGTACTTTTCTTTTTGTGAATGCCTTAGACTCCATATATATATTGTTATTTTTTGTGACTTGAATTTTGTTTGGATATGTCTTTCATGGACCCGAATTATGACCCAACTCAAAAGTTTTGCACTGTAACCTGATAGGGATAAAAAGTGAAGTCTGCGATGGTAGTAGAGGATACGGGCCAATATGCTCGGGCTTGAAGCCCACTACTGATATCCATCATTTGCCCTTGCGGTATGGATTAGTATAAATATTATAATATTCTGTCATTTGCGATAGAGTTGTGAGATATTCGGGAAATACACTAGGGTTAGGGCATGAGAGTTCTGAGTGATTGTATCTTGCTCTTTTCATCTTAGTAGAACTTTTTCTCTTATCTTGCTTGTAGACGTAAATCTTACAATTAAACCACATTAAATCCTATGTTATTATTCTTCTCTTTTCTATACTGTATGATTGTGCAATTTATGTATGTGTCTTAGATTTGCGTGCCTATTATAACAAACTGGTATATGAGCTTTTTGCATAAAACCTAGGGTTTACAGATGGCATCGTCTTCAACGAAGTATGAGATGGAGAAGTTTGATGGTGGATCAAGTTTCAGTTTGTGGAAGATTAAAATCAAATCTTACTTGATCCTACAAGGTCTGTGGAAGGCAATCGAGGATAACTTTCCAGAAGGTATAAAAAAGGTGGAGAAGGCTGATCTGAAGGAGAGAGCCTTGAGTGTGATTTTCATGAGCGTAGCTGATAATGTCTTATGCGAGATTGCTGGTGAAAGCTCATCGTCTGCAGGATGGAAGAAATTGGAGGAGTTGTACTCTGTTAGATCGCTAACCAACTGCTTGTATTTGAAGAAAAGGCTTTACAATCTGAGAATGAGCAAAAGTACACCTATTAAAAAACATCTGAATGAATTTAATTCAATCATTATAGACCTGAAGAATATTGATATTGAGATTGATAATGAGGATTAGGCCCTTATTGTATTATGTTCTTTATCACCCTCCTACGAGACTTTTGTTGATACTCTGTTGTATGGAAAAGACAGTATTTTACTAGACGATATTAGTAATTCTCTAAAATCGAAGGAGTTGAAAAAGGATTTTTCAGATAATAGAGAAAGATTTGAGGGGGAAGGTTTGGTGAGCAGGGGAAGAACACATTCAAGAGAGGGTTCTTCCAACAGGAAGAAATCTATAGCTAGATCTAAGTCAATAATGAAAAAGGCTGACTGTTTTGAGTGCAAGGAGCAAGGTCACTACAGGAGACACTGTCCCAAGTTGAAAAATTAAAAGAGAAAGCAATCAGAAAGTTTTGTGAATGTGGTTGACAGTTTTATTGATTTTGATAGTGATAACAGTGCTGGGGCGTCCAGCGTAAAAATTTCGTCACACCCTATGATATGGATTTAAATGATATAAACGTTGGGGCATCCTCTACTAACGACGCGCTACATCGGAGCCTGGGTGTAGTGAGAAATATGCAAGGGTGTAGGGCGTTCATCGAAAGCGACGCGCCATGCCGGCGCCCGGGTGTGGTGTTAAGTGAGCAAGGGTTCCCACGTCATGGACGGGTGTGGGTAAAGAAGTTAGTCCATAGGACAGATAGTAGAATAAATAGTGGAACAGAACACAAGATAGACATAGAAAATAATAGAAGATATCATAGAAGGAGACCAATTAGGAAGGAGTAGGATAGGAGGAGGATCAGGGTTGGTACTTGGAATGTTGGATCACTTACAGGAAAATTAATGGAGCTTGTGGATACCTTGGAAAGGAGAAGGGTGAATATTGCTTGCATTCAGGAGACTAAATGGGTAGGAGAGAAAAGTAAGGAAGTGGGTAATTCAGGGTACAAACTGTGGTTTATCGGAAAGGAGAGAAACAAGAACGGAGTGGGCATAATCATAGACAGAACATTGAAAGATGCAATAATAGCTGTGAAAAGATTAGGGGATAGAATTATACTAATAAAGCTAGTACTAGAAGGAGAAATAATAAATATAGTTAATGCTCATGCCCCACAAATAGGACTAGACAGTGAGAGTAAATAAAGGTTTTGGGAAGATATGGATGATTTAATGCAAGCATACCGAATGAAGAGAATGTTTTCATTGGTGGAGATTTAAATGGACATGTACGAAGTGATAGACAAGGTTATGAGAATGTTCATGGAGGTTTTGGTTTTGGCAGTCGAAATGAGGAGGGAAAAAGTATCCTGGATTTTGCAATGGCATACGACCTAATACTAGCAAATACCTACTATATAAAAAGAGAGTCACATTTAGTGACTTTCAAAAGTGGGCAACATAGAAGTCAAATCGACTTTCTCTTAATCAGAAAGACAAATAGAGCTCTATGCAAGGATTGTAAGGTCATTCCAGGAGAGGTTTTAACAAGTCAACATCGGTTGGTGGTCTTGGATGTCAAGTTTAGGAACAATTCAAGTAAGGTCAGAAGAAATAGTGTAGCTAGAACAAAGTGATGGGAGTTCAAAGGAGTAAAGCTAGTGAAGTTCAAAAATGAGCTTATCGAGTCCGAAGTATGGAAGCTGGATATGGAGGCTAATGATATGTGGATACAGATGGCATCAAAGATTAGAGAAGTAGCTAGAAAAGTACTTGGAGAGTCTAAAGGACATGGACCACCCTCAAAAGAGAGATGGTGGTGGAATGAGGAAGTACAAAAGGCAGTGAAGAGAAAAAGGGAATGGTATAAGAAATTACCTAAATGTGATAATAATGAGGCATATGAACAGTACAAGATAGCAAAGAAAGAGGCAAAAAAGGCAGTTAGTCAAGCAAGAGTACAGGCCTTTGAAAAGTTATACGAGAAACTTGGAACTAAAGAAGGGGAGATAGATATTTATAGATTAGCAAGGAGGAGAGAAAGGAAATGTCAAGATCTCAATCAAGTTAGGTGCATTAAGGATAAAGAAGGAAAAGTGTTAGTGAAAGATGAGGACATTAAAGAAAGATGGAGAAATTATTTTAATGATCTCTTTAATAATAGTCAAAATGGTAATAGCGTGAATATAGATTATAGAACAATAGAAAAGAATGTGAATTATACTAGAAGGATTAGATCTTTAGAAGTAAAGGAAGCACTTAAGAGAATGAAAGTGGGTAAAGCCTGTGGACCCGATGAAAGACCAATTGAAGTGTGGAAGTATTTGGGAGATATGGGAGTGGCATGGTTAACTAAATTATTTAATAAGATTCTAAACTCAAAGAAAATGCCTGATGAATGGAGGAAGAGTATTTTAGTACCTATTTTTAAAAATAAGGGAGACATACAGAGTTGCTCAAACTATAGGGAAATTAAACTCATGAGCCATACTATGAAGTTGTGGGAGAGAGTTGTGGAGCATCGACTACGTCATGATACTTCTATCTCTCTCAATCAATTTGGTTTCATGCCCGGTCGTTCAACTATGGATGCGATCTTTCTCATTAGAAGCTTGATGGAGAAATATAGAGATGTGAAGAAAGATCTACACATGGTTTTTATTGATTTGGAGAAGGCTTATGATAGTGTTCCAAGAGAGGTCCTATGGAATGTGTTAGAACAAAAGAGGGTATCTATTAGGTACATACAAGTATTGAAAGATATGTATGAAGGAGCAACTACTATTGTGCGCACAGTGGGAGGGGACATAAGAGATTTTCCGATCTCAATTGGATTACACCAAGGATCAGCCATAAGCCCTTACCTTTTTCCATTAGTTTTAGATGAACTAACGAAACATATACAAGAGAGTATTCCTTGGTGCATGATGTTTGCGGATGATATTGTTCTGATAGATGAGACACGAGAAGGAGTCAATAGAAAGCTAGAACTTTGGAGAAGTACTCTAGAGTCAAAGGGTTTTAAGTTAAGTAGAACGAAGACAGAATACATGCATTGCAAGTTCAGTGAAGGCCAAACTGGTGATAGGGAAGGAGTTAGTTTGAATGGAGTGGTACTGTCCCAAAGTAATCACTTTAAATATCTAGGTTCAGTCCTTCAAGTAGATGGGGGATGTGAGGAGGATGTTAGTCATAGGATTAAAGCCGGATGGTTGAAGTGGAAACGTGCCACGAGAGTTTTATGTGATCGTAAGATTCCCAATAAATTGAAAGGAAAATTTTACCGTACAGCCATACGACCGGCTATGTTATATGGTAGTGAGTGTTGGGCACTGAAAGAGTCGTATGCATCTAAGATAAGAGTTGCAGAGATGAGAATGTGAAGGTGGATGAGTGGCCATACTAGACTAGATAAAGTCCGTAATGAGAGTATTAGAAAAAAGGTAGGAGTGGTGCCAATTGAAGATAAGTTGAGAGAAGGGAGATTGAGGTGGTTTGGTCATGTGAAGCGTAGACATACGGAGGCTCCAGTTAGACAAGTAGAGCACATTAGGTTAGAGGATAGAAAGAAAAAAAGGGGTAGACCTAAATTGACTTGGAGGAGAGTAGTACACATGACCTAGAAGCATTACATATTTCTGAGGATTTAACCCAAAATCGTTTAGAGTGGAGAAAGCAAAGCCTTAAACCCTTTAGCACACTCCTCACTATGTGCTTTCAACTGAGCAAGAGTGGGATCTTCCCTTAAGGGACCTGGTTGCCTTCCAGTTTCAGTGACTTCCCACAGGTCAAAGGCTTTGAGATAAGCCTTTATCTTCATAGACCAAATAGAGTAACCTTCTCCAGAAAATACAGGAGGAGGTGGAGCAGAGTATCCACTTGAAGCCATCTCTCTCAACTTTCTAGTGTTTTGGTTCTTTTGTAAATGGGATTCTCACTTGTTTTCTCTCAATCACAGGCCCTCAAAGATCATGAGATGCTCTGATACCACTATTGCATTTTGAGTAGAAAATGAATTCTCAAGAACAGAGAAATAAAAACCAAAGCAAAACAGAAGAAAAAAAAAATCTTCTTCAGCAGAACATCCCTTTTACACTGAGAGCTAGAATTTCATTCATAAAATAGGCATGAGAGAGTTGTTTACACTGATTACAAAAAACTAACTTCTCTAGCAACTAAAAATAAGCAAAACATGGCTGGAAGTATAGTAAAAAGTTACCTAACACAACTGCAAAATTACAACAGTAAAAAATGCATTTTCAGTACAAGTTCCAGCATAAAATTAAGCAACTAAGTATCAAGGAAAAATCACATTTCAGTCAACAAGAACCAACTGAGCCCTTCCCCTTTCCCTCTCCCTTCTGTCATGATCCACTCACATCCACTTGCTCTTCTACTTCCCTCTCCACCACTTGAGTTGTCTTACTCTCTCTTTCTGGACCTATCTGTTAGTAGTATGCCCTAGAGCATATCATTTAGTATGTATCTTGTACATATTTTTATTAATAAAAGGCATTTCCACTTTTCCGTTTACATAATATATTTATGTGTAATAGAAAAGGTCCATTGATATTTTGTTAGAAATATTATTCTTAAGTTGTTAAGAATATGAGTGACAATATTTCTAGCACAAAGTATCATAAATAGGTTCACAATCGAGGATACTTCATAATAAGGACATGACTTATCCAGAAAGATTGTATTCATGTTTGTTCCCAAGTTATTTATATGAGATATAAATAAGATGGAATGGTGAGTCTCATGCCATATAACAAACATGATAGGCACTTATAAATGATAAGTAGGCCGAACCAGTGACACTTATGACAAGCACATGGAGTTTACTCTTGTCAATGTTTTGTCATAAATCATATCAGTGCATATAATCTTTAGACCTGAGATAGCACAGTTATCTCGTATATAGGTAGTTTGAGTTTGATACTGCTTTCATATTTGTACTGTGTATGGGTATATGGGCATGTGTTGGCTCCTACTAGTTATATATGGAGGTAGGTGTTGATCAAGATGGAATCTGTTCCTCTAAGTAAATAGAGATAAAATCCTATGTTCATTTAATTGTTCTTGATGTTTCAAGTTCCTGGCCAGGACAGATAGATTTATTCAGAAAAGAGTTTCTGATGAGAAAATCTTTTAATCAAGAACTGGAATTAAAAGAGAATATAATATTCATAGCAAATGGAGTTTGACATAAACCATGACTCCAGCTTGAGTTGGGATTTTGTAACAGAGAGATTCTAATGCATGGTAACATATGATTATAGGTTCATTTAAGGTAAACTTTATTATTAATTGGGTGGCCATGGCATGCTATGCTAGGTGTTAACCATGGTCTATGAGGTTCATAAAATGATTTAGAGAAATCATTTATGGTAAGAAAGAGTTCTGATGATATTAAGAGTTGATATCATATCTCATTGCCAATTAGTGATGAGCCTAGTAAGTCACACACATACACAAGTTATCACCTATTAAAATATGATTTAATTAATTAATTAAAGAGTTTAATTGATTAATTAAATAGGTTTGGTTTGTAATTAAATTGCAAAGTCCCTAGCATGACTTGAAACCAAATCTAGATTATTGAATGTGTAGTATAAATTAAATTTATATTTAAAGTGTTTAAATATGAATTTAATTAATGAGAAATTAATTAATAGAGATTAATTAATTAATTTATATTTGATATAAATTAATTAGAAGAAGAAAAATAATTATTTTGGGTTAAGAACTCAAAATTAAGACACAGGGGCATTTTGGTCATTTCATAGTGTGACACGTGGCACCATGAGATAGTGACACATGGGATTACACATAAGCTTGCCAAATGTTTTTTAATCATGTAAGATGATTAAAATCAAGATTAAATATAGGTTTGACACTTGGCACAATGTGATTGGGTCACTTAAACCTAGAGCTAATCAAAGGGTGACATGTGGCAAGGGTTTAATGTGTTAACCTAGCTATTTAAGTGTGGTTATGAAAAGAAAAAATAACCAGCAGCCACTTCTTTCCTTTGTCACGCCACTTTGAGGGTTTTCATCTATTCTTCTTCATCTCTCATCAATTCAAAGAGATTAGCCATCAATCTCTTGAATTAAGAACGCTAGAAATTGTTTCTAGTGTCTTGTTTACATCTCTAATCTCTTAAAAGGCAGAACTTGAATTTCTAATTAATAGAAAAAGCTTTAGAAGCTGTTCAAGGGCTGCCATAGGTGTTCTTGGTGTGGACAAGCTAGAGGGGCAACATCTGGTGTCCTGAAGACGAATCTCAAAGGCGCAGACATTGCGATTGCATCAAGAGGTTAGTGTAATCGTTCTTGATTTAATCTAGGGTTCTAAAATTAATCTGATTAATTTTAAAATCTTAAATGGCAAATACAGATCCAAAAACATATTAAAAGAGTTTTAATATGTTGTTTATCATTGAAATCAAATAGATAAAAATAAATCTTGCATGATGCATGTGGCCCTAGGTGAAAATTTTTAAATTCAATGGTATAAACTTGTGTTTTTCACGCTTCCGTTCCTTCACTATCGTTGTGTTTTCTCAAGAAAAGTGAAAAACAGTGGATGAATTGGAGACCTAACAACTTTTCAGCTCTTGTTTAAAGCACTATGAAGCTATGAACTTTAAAGATTGTGAAACAAAGGCTTAAAGAAGTTGCACAAAGGATAACACTATTTTGTAAACAAGATAAGCAATGATTATGAAAATGATTTGCTTTTAAAGATCAAAGTGAGTCAAAATAGAAACATAGACTTAATATGTCAGTATACCAATAAATAGCACACTTTAATCACATAGCAAGTAAGCTAACTCTTTTTTTAAAGATCTATCAAATACTAAGCGAAGTGCATATATAGCACATGTGTATAGCATAAATAATAAGGTCATGTTTGGTATAGTGTAATCAAAGTTATAATGTAATCACGATTACATTACATATTTAATTATGTTATTTGGTGATATAAAAAAATTCAACTTAATGAAATAACAATTTCATAATGTAATCAATTATACTTAAAGTGACGTAATGGTCATTACACACAAAAATAGATATAATTATGATTACTTATTTTAATTTTTTTATTTATTATCAACATTATCACCACCACCACTACTGGGCCAATATTGCTATTACCACCACTACTCATACTCTGTCACCACTACTATCACCACCACAACCACCACCACCACCACCATCGCCATCTTGCTACCACTATTGTTATCAATATCACTTGACCATCGTTATCACTACTTAACTATTGTCACCTCTACCATCACTTAGTTATTGTCACCTCTATCACCACTTGGTTATTACTACTACCACTACCTCATCTTGTTGCCACCATCACCATCTAACTATCACTGTCGCCACCACTACCACTTGACTACCGATTACTGCAACCATTACTACTTTTTATTACCACTATAAATAAATTAAATATTAAAATAATAATTATCATTACATTACACTACTTATATTTTTATTTTGTAACCAAATAGAGGAATGTAATGACAATTACATTACAATTTTGATTGCATTACATAATTGATTGTATTGCATTACATACACCATACCAAATGTAACTGAAGTTAAAATGTTAAAATAAATAGAAAAAGTGTAGATAGTTCTGCTCTTACTAGCCTACATTCACTTCTTAAAGAATTCTTTTGAGAGTTTCTCTCTACTATTTATCTTTGTTGGGGTGTCCAGCATCTTTGCCTTGGCGAAGGCTAGGTGGGCCGAGTCACATTCGAAACGTGGCGTTGGTTGCTATGCAATAAATAAATTGGGTTACGCCTCTGCTAACAGTTTTAGTTTTTGGCACGGTGGTAAGCGCTTGATCCTACAATTGATATCAGAGCAGGTCGCGGATTCGAATCCCCCCAATGTGCTAGGGAAGGGATTGTTGCGGGTGTCCAGCATCTCTACCGTAACGGAGGCCAGGTGGGCCAAGTCACATTCGAAACGTGGTGCTGGCTGCTATGCAATAAGTAAATTGGGTTGCGCCTTTGGTAACAGTTTAAGCTTTTTGCACGGTGGTAAGCACTTGATCTTGCAATCTTTTTTCAAGGGCAAGAAACAAGTCTAATACAATACACAATTTTCACCAAGGTGCTTGTAACCTTTACATGTTTATCTCCAATATTCATTCTCACTTCAAGCGTGCTTAAAAACCTTATACTGATTTGGAAGAATTGCCCTCAATCTCACAAGTTTCAGAAATAAATAGCTATTAAAATGAGAGAAAATTTGTCAATATAAGGAAAAGAAGCTAGTAACTAGTTTAAGCTAAAAAATGAAAGCTCATAAAATAAATCTGGGAAGGTTCTTTCATCAAGTCAAAAGAGTTAAATGAAGCCTTATATAGGCCTTTTGAAAACTAGCTATTATGACTCAAAATGATATCCAATTGCTAAATTTTTTAAATCAGCTAGCCACTGTAACCTTGAAATTTGTGAAGAATTTTGGCAATTTTCACAAAAGTAGCTTATTAAAAACTTTATCCAAATAAAATTATCCTACTAAAATAGGCCAAAATTAGCAAATTAATTTTGCTACCGTCAACATTTCACTCGTAATATATGAATTTTTGCAAATCACTTGGCAAAATTCATTTGATCCTTCAAAGACCTTGAGGGAGTTAAAAACATTGTTCAAACTTTTTATTTTGAAAAGCAAAGCTTTGGTAGATTAAAAATTAACAAAGTTTCTCTCTTATCTTTTGCATTAGGCATAGAGTTATCCTATTTTTTAAACTATTTATCCTTTCCATAAAAGTCCTTTCAAGCAATACCTAGACACTTAAAGATTCTTTGCGCAATTAATTATTTCGATTACATCAAGTTATCAAGTTATGTTATCTAAAAAATAAGCTCACTAAAGCTTATGGGGCTAAATCTTTGCTACAATCCCAACCCTGCCAATCTACTCGATTCTGATGACGATAATGATAATTCCCACTCCAATTGAGTCCTTGCATTAACTTTTTTTTTCAAATACCCATCTCTTTTCTTGAATTTGTAAATCTCATTATTATCAATACAAATTTTCCAAGAAGAGAAATTAAACGATGCTTATTGATTATGCAAAGAGATGTGATTGTTTTGGATGTAGATTTCAGATGTGTTTCTTGGAAACTCTGAATCTTTTTATTTCTTGGCTTGTGTATTGATCAAACTTATAAGGTGTTTGCCTTTGGGGTCATATTATCCTACTCCTAGTCCTAGAGAGTGACAAATGGAGAAAGATAGAGGAGGAGAGAGAGAGGGGTAGGCTATTTAAGAATAAAATATTTTCTCTCTAATAGACAACCCCCTTTTTGAGCTTACCCTTTTTGAGCTTATTAAAAGATAAATAGACTAAAAATAGATGGAGGGACCATTTTGTAAATAAAATTAAACCATAAGAATATACTAATGTACTTATCAAAATAAAAAGACAAAATAACAAATAATGAAAATACTTAGGGACTAAATAATAATTTATTCTATTGATAAAGTAAATTTGACACTCAGCAAAAAAAACAAAGTTATGGTGGATAACTCTCTTAACTATGTGTGTGTCTTCTGTACTTGACAAGATCAATGAAAGGTTTGAAATATTTCAAACTAAGAAGCTTTAACAATATAGAAGATACATATTACAGAGTATTAACATGCTTTTTAAAGAATTTATAACACAAATTTGTTTCTCTTCTTCCATTTTAAAGAATTGGTGGCGCAGCTCAAGAACATGTATTTAGAAAAAAGCTAATTTTTCAACTGATTGGTTGATAAATCAGGCTGTTCATATGCCTCTGGGTCTTAACACTTTTTGTCTCACCTTATAGTCTTCGGTCATGATATATTGGATTTACGCAAGAATTTCTAACTAAATTAACAATGAGTATATGTGCATTTTAATAAAGGAATACAATGATTCCAAGGCCAACTTCAAATGAATCAAAGAATTTGAAATTGTATATTGAAATATACAAGTATTTTAGGTTGAATTTCTAATTCATTATTTGATCGATGTCATGATGATGATTTGTTTTCCCCATTGACAACGCCTCCCAACTTTATGGTCTTTATCTTGAAGCGCTCAAGCTTGTCAGGCGAATCTCCTACAGATCCTTCAATGCTTCGAGACGAACTTGAATCAACCTTCAAGTCCTTTGATACGAGAGAAGGATTTCTTCGAAATTTATCTAAAGTAATTTGGTTTCGTATATTTGCAGGAAGCTTTTCATAAGATTCCACGACGGCTCTGACTAGTTCCTCGAATTTTTCCTTTTCTTCAGCCCCATTTTCTGTATTGTCTGCGGTGACAGGATATGAGGTTTGAGGCGGCTGTGCCTGTGCTACCTCCAAATAATAGCTGTTAACTGGTCTTGTGGGCTGAGGAAAAGTGTTAATTACTGCAACCCCAGACTGGGTTTGGTCTTTTGGAGCAGACATGTTGGTGTTGGAACTCATATATTATTCTAACTTAATACCAGTCTTAACTCTTCTGGATTGAGGAAATCGCAAGAACTTGAATGTTATTGAGTGTCGATATGAAGGGAAATGATAAAAGCAGTTTGTGGATAACTGGAGGACTCAGGATTAAGCTTGTGATTTATATATAGGAGATGGGACTACTGGGAGCCAATTCTAATTGACATTTCAAAGTTGAAAGATTTGAACTTTGAAATTCTGATTTCTGAATCCAGAGGAAGGTGCAGTAGTTGAATGATTTCGGGGCTCTTGCCTTCTTGATTGGAATGTTTGACCCGGTAGAAAGTAGAAACTTCCAAGCTCCTCTTGCGTTCTGCTTTGACACCTTCCAAGCTAATTGCTAAACAAGCCCACCAAAAAAAAAAAAGTCAAAACATAAGCAAAATCACAAAATTACCTTCAATCGCCACTATTCAATCAACAGGGAAATTTCCCCCGAAAATTAATGTTTTGGTATGTCTTTCAAAACCATATGGGAAATCAAAACAAAGAAGTTTTATCATCAATCAAGTTTTTTTTTTTTTTTAATGAGTTATTAATCAATCAATCAAAGGGTTACGTTTATTTTAAATTAAAAGATCTCGTATTCATATCTAATTATTCGCCAATTAAAGATAAGATTATATGAGAATTTAGAAAAAAAAGTATTACTCTCTTCGTTGTTTTAATAACTTTTTAATAGTTTTATGAGAATTAAAAAAATAATTCGATAATATCATTTTTATAAAAATATTAATAATTGACTTAAGTGCTTATAATATAATTAGAGTATAAAAAGGTGTTAAGAAAAAATAAATATATTAAAAATAATAATAGATAAGAGTAAAATTCAAAAAATAATAATTAATACTTTTTTATTTTTTAAAATAATAAATAAAATGAGATAGAAAAATTTTTTTTCTAAATCATTTCTATTACAATGAGATAGAAAGAGTATTATTTACTGTATTCAATCATTGTTGAAGGGAGTCATTCTAAAATAATTAAATGATAGATGAAATTATCAAATATTGACATTTTTTATTTCTATTTAATAATGTACTAATAGGTCCTTATATTGTTTCAGTGATTGTTGAATCATTTAATTGAATGCACTGATTCAATTAAAAAAAATTATATTTGATAATTTCAGAATCCAATCTTTTAATTTCTAATTGATTATTGAATGCAAATCATGAGAATATGTCAAAGATTAAATCAGGGTGAACGCAACACACATTTATGGCGGGAGTTGCATGACCCATTATGGAATTGCTATCTTTTATATTTATTTAAATTATTAAAAATCATGATTTTTTTAGCGAATAATAATAATTTTATGAAATTTAGTATTTAAAATTGATTTTACCATAATATGAAAATAAATTAAATATTGAAGTCAAAATTTATTTTTTTTCTTATAAAAATTTATCTCTATTTATTTTATCTTTATAAAATCAAAATGTTTAGGTAATATTTATTATAATAATTATAAATTATTATTTAAAACATTAATTAATTTAAAAATATTTTTACACACATTTAAACTCTTAAAATTAAATTTAATTTTTCTATGATATTTTAACTATTTAATAGAATATTAATTACCAAGTTAGACATTTTTAATGCTACAGTGGACTCTCAATTGCAAGAATTGAATAATAACTTCAATCATTTTATTCTTAGTTTAGCTTTAAAATTTCCTTCGCCCATCATTCAGAATAATATGAGCTTCTTATGCTTTTTTTTTTATTTATTCTGATGTCTTCATATTTTTTTTTTCACTTAACATTTTATGTATTAGGTTAAATGTATGAAATGAGTATGCTAATTAAGTGTGGTGAGGATTTTTTTTTTAATTTTTCCTTTTTAAAAAAAAAAATAATAAAATACATAATTTATTAAAAACAATGAACATTGATTAATGTTCGATAAAAATGTAATTTATAAATTTTTATTAATTATAATAATTATATAATTATTTAAATTTTGGCCTCCTATTATATTCAAACCTGCGTCCACCCTTGGACTAAATTCTTTGTGAGGATTGTTATTTTTTCATATCATAGAGTCTTTAAGTTTGTTGTTTAATTATTTGAGTAGAGATGCAATATGAGATATAGATTTTTTTAGTTGGAGATCAAATTTTGATATTTATCATATCAAGCTCATAAAAAGATTTTGGAGTTGAATAATGATAGATCGCGATCAAGTGAAGTATGCAAGATCTATATTGAATCTTTTAAATCAAAATAATAATTATTTTTTTATGATTAATTTATCTTAAAAATTTTTTTTATGTAAAACTAAAATAATATGAAGTTTTATATCTCTATTTAATGAAAATTCTCTTATTTAAAAAAAAAATAATAAGATGTACTCTTCAACTTCTTGATAGAGCTTTGAATTTTGAAAGCATAAAAGGGGTACTTTTCTTTTTGTGAATGCCTTAGACTTTATATATATATATTGTTATTTTTTGTGACTTGAATTTTGTTTGGATATGTCTTTCATGGACCCGAATTATGACCCAACTCAAAAGTTTTGCACTGTAACCTGATAGGGATAAAAAGTGAAGTCTGCGATGGTAGTAGAGGATACGGGCCAATATGCTCGGGCTTGAAGCCCACCACTGATATCCATCATTTGCCCTTGCGGTATGGATTAGTATAAATATTATAATATTCTGTCATTTGCGATAGAGTTGTGAGATATTCGGGAAATACACTAGGATTAGGGCATGAGAGTTCTGAGTGATTGTATCTTGCTCTTTTCATCTTAGTAGAACTTTTTCTCTTATCTTGCCTGTAGATGTAAATCTTACAATTAAACCACATTAAATTCTATGTTATTCTTCTTCTCTTTTCTATACTGTGTGATTATGCAATTTATGTATGTGTCTTAGATTTGCGTGCCTATTATAATAAACTGGTATATGAGCTTTTTGCATAAAACCTAGGGTTTACAGATGGTATCGTCTTCAACGAAGTATGAGATGGAGAAGTTTGATGGTGGATCAAGTTTCAGTTTGTGGAAGATTAAAATCAAATCTTACTTGATCCTACAAGGTCTGTGGAAGGCAATCGAGGATAACTTTCCAGAAGGTATAAAAAAGGTGGAGAAGGCTGATCTGAAGGAGAGAGCCTTGAGTGTGATTTTCATGAGCGTAGCTGATAATGTCCTATGCGAGTTTGCTGGTGAAAGCTCATCGTTTGCAGGATGGAAGAAATTGGAGGAGTTGTACTCTGTTAGATCGCTAACCAACTGCTTGTATTTGAAGAAAAGGCTTTACAATATGAGAATGAGCAAAAGTACACCTATTAAAAAACATCTAAATGAATTTAATTCAATCATTATAGACCTGAAGAATATTGATATTGAGATTGATAATGAGGATTAGGCCCTTATTGTGTTATGTTCTTTATCACCCTCCTACGAGACTTTTGTTGATACTCTGTTGTATGGAAAAGACAGTATTTTACTAGACGATATTAGTAATTCTCTAAAATCGAAGGAGTTGAAAAAGGATTTTTTAGATAATAGAGAAAGATTTGAGCGGGAAGGTTTGGTGAGCAGGGGAAGAACACATTCAAGAGAGGGTTCTTCCAACAGGAAGAAATCTATAGCCAGATCTAAGTCAAGAATGAAAAAGGCTAACTGTTTTGAGTGCAAGGAGCAAGGTCACTACAGGAGACACTGTCCCAAGTTGAAAAATAAAAAGAGAAAGCAATCAGAAAGTTTTGTGAATGTGGTTGACAATTTTATTGATTTTAATAGTGATAACAGTGCTGGGGAAATTCTATCCATGAGTTCAGATCATGGACAAAATTCCTAAATTCTTAATACTTTGCTACTTATAACATGTGTCCACATAAAAACTGGTTTGTCACTTACAAACAGATGAGTGGTAAGGTGTTTCTAGGCAATGATCGTGCATTATCTGTGGAAGAAATTAATAACATTAGATTGAGGATATTTGATGGCATTGTCAGAACTATAGAGTGTTGGCATTGTTTTAGGACTGAAGAGAAACCTGATTTCTCTTGGGACACTTGAATCTCATGGATTCAGATACCATGCATAGAATGGAATTCTCAAAGTGTGTAAGGGCTCTATGGTACTCATGAAGAGCATCTTGGTTTCAAGATTGTATTTTCTTCAGGGCAGTACAGTTTTAAGGGAAGCTGCAGTAGCATCCGGAAGCAATAATTAGAATCAGACTCAATTGTGGCATCTGCATCTTAGTCATATGAGTGAAAGAGGATTATCTGTATTGAGCAAGCAAGATTTATTGGACAGGCAGAAAACAAAATCTATGGACTTTTGTGAACACAGTGTATTTGGCAAACAGACCAGGGTGAAGTTCAACAAAAAGGCAGTGCACAAAACTAAAGGAACGGTGGATTATATCCACTCAGATCTATGGGGTCCTAACAGAATTCTTTCTAAGAGCGGTGCTAGGTACTTCATGACTTTGATTGATGATTACTCTTGGATGGTGTGGGTGTATTTTCTAAAAATAAAAGATGATGCATTTTCAACCTTTACAAAGTGGAAAATGATGATTAAGAAGCAGACAGAAAAGAATGTCAAGTGTTTTAGAATTGATAACAGCTTAGACTTTTGCAATCGTGAGTTCATTGCATTTTACAGCAATAAAGGTGTAGTGAGACACTACACTTGTGTAAGGACACCATAATAGAATGATATTGCAAAACACATGAATAGAATGCTTTGCGACAAAGCACGATGCATGCTCTTGCATTTAGGATTGGGAAGGGATTTATGGGCTGAAGCAATTAATACAGCTTGTTTCTTAGTTAATAGATCTCTATTTACAACTATTGAGTACAAAACTTCTTTTGAGTTCTGGTCCAGTTTACCTGCTAATTACTCTCAACTGAGAATATTTAGTTGCCCTGCTTATGCTCATGTGAGGGATAGTAAGCTTGAGCCGAGGGTAAGAAAATGCATATTTCTAAGGTATGCATCTGGAGTGAAAGGCTACAGGTTATGATGCAATGATCTAAAGTCTCCAGAATTAATTACCTGTAGGGATGTGACATTTAATAAATCTTCTTCATTAGATAGTAAGAGAGATAAGTCAATAGTAGAATCAGATCATAGTGTCAGAGAACAGGTAGAGCTTGACATTGATACTTCAGTAATTCAGTCTAGTGATTCAGAGGATGAGGTGCAAGATCCTGATCAACAAGAGGATGCACTTAAGCAATAGCAACAGGAACCATATAGCAGTGCAACTAATAGAGAGAAAAGATAGATTAGACCCCCGTAGGGATATCATATGCAAATCTAGTTGCATTTGTCTTATGTGTTGCTGAGACAGTTGATGTATGAACCTAGCAATTATAGAGAAGCAATTTCTTGTTCAGATGCAAATCAATAGGTCGGTGCTATGGGTGAAGAAATTGAATCTCTTCACAAGAATTAAACTTGGGAGCTTGCAACATTGCCTAACGGATAAAAAGTGGTAGGCTGCAAATGGGTGTTTAAGAAAAAGGAAGGTACTCCAAGGGTTGAAATACCTCGATATAAGGCACAGTTTGTAGCAAAAGGCTTTACTTAGAGGGAGGGAATTGACTTTAATGAAGTATTTTCTCCAGTTGTTAAGCATAGTTCTATCAGGGTCTTACTTGCTATGGTTGCTCTTCATGATCTGTAGCTTGAGCAACTAGATGTAAAGATAACATTTTTGCATGGTGATCTAGAGGAGAAAATTTACATGAGTCAGCCTGAGGGATTTGTCAGTCCAGGTATGGAAAACCATGTTTGCTTACTCAAGAAGCCTTTATATGGTCTAAAACAGTCCCCTAGGTAGTGATATAAAAGATTTGATATATTCATGGTTTGTAATGGCTTTATTTGTAGTTCATATGACAGTTGTGTGTATCATAGGAAGCTTTCAGATGATTCCTTTATCTATTTATGTTGTATGTGGATGACATGCTTATTGCTGTTAAAAGTATGTCACAAATTAACATTCTGAAAAAGCTGTTGAGTGATGAGTTTGAGATGAAGGATCTGGGTGCTGCAAAGAAGATATTGGCAATGGAAATTACCAGGGATAGAAGTGTTGGGAAGCTTTTCTTGTCTCAACAGGTATATGTTGAGAAAATGCTTAAGCGTTTAACATGAATAATACTAAGCCTGTGACCGTTCCATTTGTTGCCCATTTCAAGTTATCGGCAGACATGTCACTAAAAATGGATAAGGAGATGGGACATATGTCCAATGTTCCTTATTCGAGTGCTGTTGGTAGCATCATATATGCTATGGTTCACACTTGACCTGACATTTCATATGTAGTTAGTATTGTAAGTAGATACATGGCGTGTCCTAGGAAGGAGCATTGGCAGGCAGAGAAATGGATTATGAGGTATTTGAAGGATACTGTAGATGTTGGTCTCATATTCGACAGAGCCAAGATGAGTGATTTATTTGTTGGCTATGTGGATTTAGATTTTACAGGGGACTTAGACAAGAGGAGATCTCTGACAAGTTATTTGTTTAGTCTCTCTGGAAGTGCTATTAGTTGGAAGGCAACATTGCAAGCTATAGTTGCTTTGTCTACTATAGAGGCTGAATATATGGCTTTAGCAGAGGCAGTAAAGACAACTTTATGGTTACAGGGTTTAGTGGGTAATCTTGGGTTGACACAAAACAAGCCAATCATATTTTGTGACAGCTAGAGTATAATACATCTCATAAAGAATCAGATGTACCATGAGCGAACTAAGTACATTGATGTCAAGTATCACTTCATTCGGGACATTGTATCTCAAGGGACTGTTGTTGTGCAGAAAGTCTCTACACATAATAATTCAGCAGATACGATGAACAAGGGAGTCCCAGTTAGCAAGTTTAGGGATTGCCTAGACTTAGTTGGTGTTTGTAGTGCTCAATAGTGCCTTTTCGAGGGCATATGACAAGACAAAGTGTTTTATTGTTTTTTTTTTTTTTTGTTGATGATGAAGGGAATTCAAGTTAAAGGAAAGAATTGTTATTTTTTATGACTTGAATTTTTGTTTGGATATGTCTTCATAGACCCAAATTTGTAACCCGACCTGAAAGTTTCATGCTGCGACTCGATTAGGAAAAAAAGTGAGATCTGTAGTGGTAACAGAGGGCACTAGTCGATAGGCCTGGGCTTGAAGCTCACCACTGATCTCCTTGGAGGTGCGGGGGTATGGATTAGTATAAATATTATGATATTTTGCCTTTTGCGATAGAGTTATGAGATATTCACGAAACACACTGGGGCTAGGGTTTAAGAGTTCTGAGTGATTATATCTTGCTCTTTTCATCTTAGTGAAACTTTTTCTCCTGTCTTACTCGTCGATGTAGACCTTACGGTTGAACCATATTAAATCCTGTGTTGTTCTTCTTCTCTTTTCTATACTGCGTAATCGTGTGATTTATGCGTATACCTTAGATTTGGGTGTCTGTTATAATATATATATATACACACACACATTACTTTTATAAATTAACTAACATATAATAAATGTTATATGTGATAAAAATAATAAATTAAAATTTAATAAATTTAGATTTAAATCAATTATTATTAAGATTCTTAATCTAACTAATATAATTAATTTGTCCAAAAACACTGCTATTAATTTGCACTGTAATATTTATATCAGTTTCTTTAAATCGCTTGTTATGAAATTGACTAATAAAATGATATCATTAAATTAAATTTAATTAATATAAAATTTACATAAATTAAATGATATATTTCTGTCCAATTTGATTAAAATTTAAATAAAATGTAGTTCATATTTAATTTGCCCCTCTCCATGTAAGTCTGTCATATGTGGTGGTCATTTGTCTGAAAGTTTGTTGCTTGATGTTTCTTTTGAGAAATCTGAAAATGGCAAAGAATTATAGGGCCAAGTTTCCTGTGGAAAACATTTTCTTTCTACATATTTAAATAAGATAAGATGAGGATTGTCTCTTTCATCAAGGACATTCTTGTTTGTACCCAAGATTGAAGAAAGAATATATGCCCTATGAAAGTTCATAACCTTGAAGGAAAAGTAAGATTGCCACCAATTTATCTGTAAACAGTAACTAATGTTGGCCATTCACTTGTCCATTCAACAAAATTATTAAATAATATATTTTTGAGTGGTGTTTAAAATTATAAAATCTTAAATTTAAATTTTAATCAGAATTAAAATAATAAAAAAATCTATTAATATAATAGAAATTAGAAGGAAAAAAAAAAAAGAAAATGAAAGGAAACCAATCTTCCTTTTCTGCCATGTGGTTTGAAAGTTTGGTTGAATGAATTTGAATATTTGGTGGCACATGCTTTCTTGAGGATGATATATATCTAACAAACAAACTGATGAAGCTTGCATAATTATAGAAAGATACAATTGGATCAGAATCAGACAACTCAGTAAACAACAACATGTATTTGATAATTAGAGGTTGCTCGGCTCATATTGCTCACCTCACATACTAAGGTTCAAGTCTCTATTCCCCTAATCCCGCACTACAGTTACTGTCTATACATCAAACAGTAGGTATATGAATATCAACGGGACTAATTTCTGTAAGTACCATAAATGGTGTAAAAGGTCTGTGCCACAGTAAGAATCAGGAGAATCAGAGCAGCCAGTGCAGATATAAATGACCAAGGAGTATCAAAATAAGTATGCTTGAAGCCTGCCCATTGAACATGCCAACTGTTCTTGTAATACTGATGAACATCTCTAAACAACTCAACCAAATAGCTCATATCAATATCAAATGGAACTTCCTTACCCAGATTATTGATGAATCTTGCAACTTCTGCATCGGTTCCAAAGTAATTCTCAATGATATTATTATCACATAAATACTCAACATCTTTGTAAGTGTTCACTAGGCAGTCTAATAATGTTGCATAAGTTGTGAAGTGCTTGGAGCTCCCATTGTGGCATTGCTCATAAGCTACGCAATTAAGCAAGAAAGAACTCATCGCGTCATCAATGGTTATTGTGGGCATTTCTATAATTCCACGCCTGAACTTCACCACCAAGAAACTATCTTCCTTCCCTTGAGTCAGCTTAATTCCGGAGTGGCGAAGCTTGGATACACAATGAATTATATGGCTTGGTGTGTGATCACATTTTGGTGGTTGGGTTTGGCCGAAATCTATATAACTTGATCGAACTAAATCAAGAAGATGCCTACCATTTAGATTTCCATGCCTGGCAATGGCACCCTCTGGCCTTTGAAGAGCATGGTTGAAGAAATTTAAAGCAAGGGTGGACAAGGAAGGGCCTGATTCCTCTCCAGGCATTCTCGACAAGTCAAATAAACATTCAAGAATAAAGAATGGGATTTGATTCTCAAGTCTAAGAAAATCCCTGTAGAAAAAAGTTGTGATCCATTGCATTGTGAAGATAGGATCATCAGGTTCAACTTGCACCACATCTCCAACTTTTCGAAACAATTCGACAATGAAACAACCATCAACAACCATCATTTCCACAAATTCATCCGTGTCAAACTGGATAGTTTCAGAGTAGCACTCTCTAGCTGCCATTTCTAGTGCCTCTACTGCCTTTAAAAGGTCCTCTAAGTGTAGGCCTTTAATTTCAATCCTAGAAAGCAAAGAGCCCAAGTATCTCCACTTGTGCTCCTCAATCATTCTGAAGGGAGGCTTCCCATGGTGGTAAGGGCCTATTGAGACTATATGAGGTTGGTAGGACTTACCATTAATCTCTATGAAACTCTGGGGTACCCTAAAGATGCAACAAGAGCTCTTGGCAGCTGATTTGGTGAGTAATGTTGGTGGGTTGGATATTTTCTGGTGCATCCACTTGAGGCGATCCTTGTTCACTTCCCAGATCTTTATGACATGCTGGCTTCCTTCCCCTTCTGCTGAATTGCACCCCATTTCAGCCACCGATTATGGGTCTGAGATTCAATACTAATCTTGGGAATAGGCTTTTTATTCAAGAAGAAAGCAAGTTTTATTGCTGCAATAAAGCAGATCTTGGAAAAATATATTCTGGTTATTGGAATTCCATAGCACCATGACGAGGGCAGCAACAGTCTTATTAAAGTCAAATCAAGTTAAAGGTGTCATAAAGTTACCACAAAAATAACTGATTTGTGGCAATGAGAGATAATTAATTTCTATCAATTACACATTTACAGCAATTTATTTATTTTTTATTTTTTTAAAAAATAGTCAACTTCTAATGCAAGCTTTAACACTCTAAGAATGATAATTGATTGGGTGGTGGATGAGGATCGCTCTCCTCATTTCTACCTCACAAGGGATTGAAATCGGGGCAAGTGGGGATTGAATTTCCCTATGGATATTTTTCTTTTTATTTTAATTCATCATTATATAATATAAATATCACGATCCAAACTATGGGCCGGATCAGTATTAGGACTTTGGTCAGCGTAAGGTTCCCAATACTCGTAGTAAGCCTAACTATTCTCTAGCCTAACTATAAAGCCCGTATTTGAGCTCAAATTTAAAGAAAATAACCGGGCAGAGTCCAGCCATAAACTGGACTACTCAACGGGTAGTTTTTAACTCACTTGACCTGTGATTACAAAATAAAATCATTTTGGGAGCTCAGCTCACCCTTAGAATCATCAACAATTCAATATGATCATTACGAACTCAGCTTCCTCATCCACATAACCCATTCAATCCACAAATCCACATATACAAAATCAATAAATTATAGATTTCAAATAATAATCTATTACAATTTCAAGTCAAATAAAATATCTTCTAACACATGCGGAGTTCTAAACCTTTCAAAAGTTACAACACAAAATATAGATAGAGCAATTAAGAGACTTGCGAGGTAGGAAGCAGGTTAAATACAAGTAAAGTCCTCCTGTCGCCTGAAAAAAAAAAAGGGTGAACAGAAATGAGCGTTCGACTCATAGAGTAAGATATTAATTTTTACAAATAATTTCTATAACTACTAAGTCTAGTGTATCCCTAAGAATGAATGCAACACCTTCACACAGTTCAGACAGGTCAAGCCATAATCACACCAAAGGCAATCTGGAGTACTCACACACCTGTATGTCAATCCATACTCACACATATATATGAGAGCTGATCCCCTATATAGCTCTCTTAGTTTCAACCTCTGCTAGCGAGATAAACTCGAAGTCGGACTTTCTCTTAATATCCAAATGCGGGGGCCAGCAAGATCAACTCAAAGCATTGCCTACCCCGACTTTCCCATAATAAGGATCGGGTCCTAATGAGTTAAGCTCCAGCCGCGTCTAACTGTCCTATCTATATCTATATACACAACTTATACACACCAACTTACACACACAACTTCAGATCGTCATAAAGCTATAATCAGAGCAACATCATCAAATACAAATGCAATACAAGGCGTACCTAGCAAATAACTATGTACATATATCTATAAGTGATGCATGATTATGCCTTGAATACATAATAATATTGAAATTATAAGTAAAATCAATATCTACTCACTGTACTTCACAAATCACTACGGCGGCTAGGGAGAAGAAGAAGGCTGACTCGGCTCACCTAAACAATTACATTATAAACTGATCAATATTTACTTAAAACAAAACTTTGAAGAATCAAAGAACATTCTAAGTTTTGCTGAAAATCTGGCAAAGTTTTCCCTATACCTAAAACCTACCCAACCTGTAAAATGATCCAAATAACACTTTTAAAATACATCTCACATATCCACATCTCATTAACATTATATGGCCCCTCCTAGGCCCTCCAAAATAGTAAAAAATTATATAATTATACATAAATTAATTATTTAAAAATTTAGAGTATTACATTCTTCCCCCTTATAAAAAATTCGTCCTCGAATTTTACACAAGGCAGAACAATGACACAGAGTTACATATCAAATAAATATGGGTATTTGCTATGCATATCCCGCTCTTATTCCCAAGTGCATTCCTCCACACATTGATTTCTCCACAGGACTTTAACCATAGGGATCTACCTTGACCGAAGTTGTCTCATCTGATAGTTTACTATGGCTACTGGTTGCTTCTCAGAGGTTAAATTCTCATTTAACTCTACTGTGTCTGGTTGCAGCACATGTGAATGATCGGTAACATACTTTCTAAGTATAAAAATGTGGAATACTAGGTGGACATGAGAAAGGTTTGATGGCAACTCCAACTGATAGGCAACTGCTCCCACTCTGTCAGTGATCTCAAAAGGTCCTATGTAATGGAGTGCCAACTTGCCTTTTTTTCCAAATCTTATAATGACTGCGAGGTATGACGCAGGTTAAACACAAGTAAGAGTCCTCCTGTAGCCTGGGACAAAAAAATTGATGAACAGGAGTGAACGTTCGATTCATAAAGTAAGATATTGATTTTTACAAATAATTTCTATAACTATCTAAGTCTAGTGCATTCCTAAGAATGAATGCAACACCTTCAGACAAGTCAAGCCATTATCATATCAAAGGCAATTTACAAAAATACTACACGACTCAAATTGAGCTAGCTCAAAATGGCATATTGGTAATTAAATTGAAATTTATTACCATTTTACCCTTTTAAGATATAAGCTATTTAGGGTGACTTGTGAGCCATTTAGCTCATTTATAAGCCACTTAACTATAAAGTCTGTTCATTTAATATCTACTTACCAAACAACATTTTTCAATGTGAAATTAATACATTTGCAGCTGTTGGAACTCTAAAAATTGAAAGCTTCCATAAAAACTCTTTATGACTATAACCTACTTCATGGCTTATGGAGATGAATAACCTTCATTCTTCCATTCATCTAACGTTCATGTCCTACTGTACTCTCAAAATATGAGGGTCACAAGCAATAGAAGAAAAGAAAAATTTTATGTTGTCTTCCATGGTCTTCAACCTGGGATTTACACCTCATGGCAAGAATGCATCCCACATGTTATTGGTGTAAGCAGGAGCTTGTACAAATCATATGACACAATGGAGGAGGCCTTGCATGCATTCAATCATGCTAACAATCTGCCTATGAATTCATATCATGGTGGTGATGGAATGTCTCTTGTTGCTTCATCTGGAATCTCAACAACTTTGGGTAATGAAGAGCCATGTCAACAATATCTTTCGACAATCAATATGGAGTCAAAGAAATCCTTAATGTTTGGAAAGGAAGACCCACGTGAAGAATCTCCTTCAATAAGTAATTTGCAGTTAAGAAATATGGAGTCCAAAAAATTGGATTATAGTGCTTTTTTCTACGGATTTGTTGCTGGGATCATTTTGGGGGTTTTATTTGGATGTTACTTGATGTAGTTTATAGTGACTAGAAAAAAATGAAGTGATTACCCTTTTGATGTGTTATCTTAAAGCCTAATGTATATATTAGTAGATTTAAATTATGAAATTGTTTTGGTGGATTAAAGATTTTGTCATGATATTTTTCTCATTTTCTAGAAATATTTAATTGTGGTATGACTTCCTTAAATTTAAAATATCTGCAAAAATTTTGCAAATTGTGTTTCTTTATTTTTTTTTACAATCAAAATGATTTGAATTACAATGCCAAAGAAGCATAGGAGATCATAAGACAATTCAAAATTGCTTGCATAAAATGAAGCAAGTTACAAGGAAAACAATTGTAAAAAAAAATATGATAGCCACGTTTGAAGGATCACCTTACTAATCTTTCTTATTGAATCATGGAGGGCTGTAGCTTTTAGATTTTAAGGTCTTAGTTTTATATTTACATATAACATTTAGAGTTTCAAATCTTTATCTTTATAAAACATAATAATTTTTCATGTTTGAGCAAAATAAGACATTATTTAACACAACATGGAACATAGCTCTTCATTAACAAAAAAGTGAACACAAAAACAACACAAATGAAACATGATAATAGAGAAACATGACAAGGGAATAAGATAAACAAGATAACAAGCTAATTTTTGAAACATAACCATAGATAACAAAACATATCCACGAAACATAGAATTAGAAAACAAATCCTTTCCATAGCTTCACACAAGACGCCAACTTGACACATTCTTCATTCAGCATGAGGTAATGACTCAACACCGGGTAATGATTGAGCAGATGCTGAGGTATCAGAGATGACAATAACATTGTTGTCATTGTTTGTTGCATTTCCATTTGTTTGAGGCAACTGAAGGAAGATATCATAAGACTTCAAGAGTGGTGGCTCATCCAATAAGGTAGCAGTGATATATTCCTTACCCAGATCAAGAACCAATCTTTTCAGTAGCTGATTCACTTCAGTTTTTAGCTCTTCCAACTGTTGCTTAGTGCTATTGTACATTGTTTTCAGCATTGCCGGAGATGCAGGCAAGTTAATGGACCTCCTAATCCTTCTCTGTGGTGTTGTATCCATGGGAAAGAATTGAGCTAATGAATGTAATTAGATTGATACCACTAAACTCAGTTAATCTCCATATATATATGTTGAACGTGGAGACTTTTACACTGGGAATGAATGTTTCATTGTTTAACGTGAGACTTAATAAGACATGTTGGTGGCTGGCGTAAAGTAGCTCTCATATAGGGTTCTTAGCTTAGTTTAACATGCATGCATGATAGACATGCAATGGACATTCATTGTGGTGGATATACTGATTCTATTTTAATGATTATGCTTATGAGAAACAGATCACGAAAAATTATTTTGTTGATTGTGTTGGCTTATTCATTCTATGGTTATGAGATTGTTTTATCTATTTTTTGTCCAGTGTCCTTAGGTTGTTTGTCATCCACTTGTTTGCTTTTCTCATCCTGTCAGCTTGTTGGTGTGTACTTGCTTCTTCTAATTTGGTCGAGTCTCTGTTATTATTGGTTGCATTTGGTGTGCTTTATTGGGTTGTTTTAAAATTATGGTGGTTTACCTGGTTATGGTTGTTGTTTTATGTGCCTTTTATGCTAGGCTTTAGTTCAATATTCTTCTACAATCTTTGCTTCAGGAGATATTTAACACCACTTTCAAATTAGATAAAGAAATGCTGATAAAATGCCCGATAAGCAGATGGTGCTCTTAGTGCTTTATAGCAAACAAGTAGAAAAATTATAGTTTTTCAATTATTATGCTTTACTAACATAAGCAATGGATTATCTGGTTATAAAAGAAAAGGAAGAACATTAGAAGTGACAACAATGGTTATTTATAATGTTTGACATTGACATTAAAAAACAAAGGAAAACAAAGCATATTGTCTTATGAAAGATAGTTTAAAAACCCATCACATCCAACTAAAATAACCCTATTGTCCCTTAGCCAAACAAAGAAAACACACAAGGTCGAAATAAGGGGCTTTTGACAAAAAATGTGTAATCGAAAACAAAATAATACCAAAAAAAGGTGCGTTCGAAGATAATTACCAAAAAGGGGTGAGTTACTGTTGAAATTTGGATGAGATGAGTGCGGGACGCTAATTATAATAGCGTTTTTAAGGTTCGGACGCTATTTATAATAGTGTCCGCATCAAAATTTTTAAAGGAAAGCTGGACGCTAGCATTCTTTTAAATAATAAAAAATAAATTAAAAAAAAAATTTAAAGGTTGGACGCTACCTATAGTAGCGTCCAACCTTTTTTTTATTTTTAATTATTTTATTTTATATTTTAAATAAAATATAAATATTATTTTAATAAATAAAATTATAATATATAATATTATATATTATAATATTTTTATTATAAATATTATTTTTTAATTTAAAATTAAATTAAAATTTAATAAAATAAAAAATTAAAATTAAAAAAAAATAAATAATTAAAAATATTTAAGAAAAGTTGAACGCTACTTATAGTAGCGTCCAAATTTTCTTTAAATTTTTAATTATTTTATTTTATATTTTAAATAAATTAAAAATATTATTTTAATAAATAAAGATATAATAATTAATATTATCTGCTCTGTTGGAATTGAGAAACCGTAGAATGATAATAGGGAGCGTAGAATGATAATAGGGAGAGAGTAGAGATAAGAGATGAGTTATGGTGGTTCTATCTCCAAAAGCAAGGGAATTGCGTTATTCAATCCGATTAATATCTTTGATTTAATGCTATGGGAAATATGCAAATATAGACATATTATACACTATAAGTTATGACATATAATATGTTTGTTATAAGATAAGAGATATTGATTTTTAATGATAAGTTATACTATAAGTTATATTTATTTTTTTTAACTTGAAATATGATATAAATTTGATATATATTAATTTGAGTGAAGTAAATAGCATTTCAAAAATGAAATTAAATATTATAACAATAAATATTGATATTAAAGTAATTATCATATTAAAATTGGTTTGAAATTTAATAGTGGTGGTGGAGTGATAATGATGGAGGTGCTAGATTAGTGTGGGTAGGGTGACGGTTAAACTAGTTATATTTATATTTTTTCAATATATAAAATATTGAAATATGATATAAATTTCAATATATAAATTATATATATCAATTTAAGAATATATATTAAATTATTTAATAGTGGTGGACGAGTGATAGCGGCGGTGGTGGAGTGGTGTTGCTGAAGTGGTGGTGGTAGTGTGATAGTGGCAACAACGGAGGTGGTGGTGGTGGTGATAAGGTATTGGTGGTGGTGGTGGTGATAGAGTGGTAGTAATGGTGCAGTGATAGTTGTGGTGTGATAGTGGTGGTGGTGGTGGTGGTAGTGGTGGAGTGATGGTGGTAGTGGTGGTGATAGTGGTGGTAGAGCGATAGTGGCGGTGGTGATGGTGGAGTGATAGTGGTGGTATAATGATAATGGTGGTGGTGATGGAGTGGTGGTGGGTGGTGGTGGTGGTGGTAGTGTGATAGTGGTGGCAACAGAGGTGGTGGTGGTGGTGGTGGTGATGGAGTGGTGGTAGAGTGATAGTAGTAGTGGTGGTGGTAGTAGTAGAGTGATGGTAGTGGTAGTAGTAGAGTGATAGTGGTGGTAGTAGTGGTAGAGTGGTGGTGGTGGTGGTGGTGGTGGTGGTAGAGTAATAGTGGCGGTGGTGGCAGTGGTGGAGTGATAGTGGTGGTGGTGGGTGGTGGTGGTGGTGGTGGTAGTGTGATAGTGGTGGCAACAGAGGTGGTGGTGGTGGTGGTGATGGAGTGGTGGTAGAGTGATAGTAGTAGTGGTGGTGGTAGTAGTAGAGTGATAGTGGTGGTAGTAGTAGAGTGATAGTGGTGGTAGTAGTGGTAGAGTGGTGGTGGTGGTGGTGGTGGTAGAGTGGTAGTGGTGGAGTGATAGTGGTGGTGTTGGCGGTGGTGGAGTGATAATGGTGGTGGTGGTGGTGGCACCACCACCACAACCCCCACCACTCCCCCCCCACCACCACTACCCCCACCACTCCACCACCACCATCACCCTATCACTACCACCTCCACCAATACCACCACCACCAATACCCTATCACCACCCCTACTACTCCATCGCCACCACCACCCCCACCACTCCACCACCACTGCCACCACTATTACACCTACACCACCACCACCACCACCACTCCAACATCACCACTCCACCAGCACCACCACCACCATTACACCACTGCAATCAATTTTAATATCAATTTTAATATTCTATTTATTTTAGTTAAATTTATATTTCAATTTTATATAATATAACTTTACTTAAAATAGTATAACATAGCATATTATATAACTTATAGCATATAACTCCAACACCACCACCACTTCCACTATCACTCCACCACTCCACCACCACCACCACTACCCCCACCACTCCACCACCACCATCACCCTATCACTACCACCTCCACCAATACCACCACCACCAACACCCTATCACCACCCCTACTACTCCATCACCACCACCACCCCCACCACTCCACCACCACTGCCACCGCTATTACACCACCACCACCACCACCACCACTCCACCAGCACCACCACCACCCCTACCACCACCACCATTACACCACTGCTATCAATTTTAATATTCTATTTATTTTACTTAAATTTATATTTCAATTTTATATAATATAACTTTACTTAAAATAGTATAACATAGCATATTATATAACTTATAGCATATAACTCTAACACCACCACCACCACTACCACCATCACACCATCACCACCACCACTACTATACTTTAATATATAGACTTATTATTATAAAAATTAATATAAAATTTAATATGGTAATTACTTTTCTTAACTTTAAATTTCAAATTTATATAAAAGTAATTTTGTTACAAACATAATATTAACATTTAATTAAAAAATGACATAATTAAATGCATAATTGGGCGGAGCATTCGAATTTATGTGTATTGGTTCGATCTGAATTGAACACAAGTTTTTTTTTTCTTCAGAAACCAAACCGACCCATATTGATTCAAAAAAAAATTGCCCTTAACGCCAACATTTACTTAGTGTGGAGCCATTCATATTCAACAAGAAGGGGTTATTAATTCCATTACATATTTCCAATGACAATGTTGGACATATCTGTTTGACCAATAAAGATCTTTGAGCCGTCAAAAGTAATTGCCATCTCCAATTTTCAATGGCATGCTCATCACTTTCCCATGCTCATTATTCAAGTATCACCCTAAAACATATCTACCACCCAAAAACACATCTGATTCACATATCTATCCGTAGTTGTTAGCTGACAAACGAGTATCATACCCTCCTCTCTCAAATCTTTATCCTATCAATCGAAGCAATAATGTCAGACACATTTGAGGTTCGTATAACTGAGGATGTAATCAAATTCCAATCCATGGTAAGTGAAACCTTCATCTATCATCTGTTATGTATGATTCACGTACCTCTTTCATCTATCATCTATCATCTGTTTTGTGTTTGTGTTCTTCCAAGTTAATCCCATCAAGGTTTTTAAGAGAGAGAATGGAACAATTTCAAGCGACATTTCATTTGCGCACACCATCAAATGAAACCTAGGAAGTGCTAGTCAAAGCAGGACTAGGAGTATCTATAATTGACAAGGGATTATCAGAATTCATGGATTACCACAAAGTAGAACTGAACTACAAATTGATCTTCACTTTCAATCCTCCATATGAATTTAAAGTGGTCATAATCAATTCTGGTGGTAGAGAGATTTACTACCCTAAGAGGATGCAAGAGCAGAACATAGGGCTAACCAATGTTTATCAAAATACAATGCATGCAAATCTAAATACAGGTGAGAAATTTCAATTTTTTTCTTACCAAATTATATGCTATTCATAAGAATGAATTGTTACGCAATTGTTTAATTATTTGTACTGCCATGTAGATGTTCATGAGAATGAATTGATATGCAATTGCTTAAATGATTTATATTACCGTGTAGATCATTTGGTATCACATAACCATGTCAATCCTTCTCAATGGTCATTTAAATTTGTTTGCAAGAATTACGATTGGAAATATAAAGTGGTATGCTTTACTCTCATTTGTAGTACATTAATTTTCTGTATACACAATTTCAATTGGATTTTTTTTATTACTTCTAATGGTATCAACTTTATTTGGAAAGGATATCCCTGCACTTGAAGCTGTGCAATTTATTGGACGAGACATAACCACAATCATTGTGTGGAAGCTGCCTAAACCTGGACGAAGATTAGATCATCCCATGCCATTTAAACTTGGGTATGTTTGTACAGAGGAGACATCCAGACGTGGAAAGCAGCCAAAACTGAAAGCAAGAATTGCAAAGGGATGGGTTCGGTTTGTTAGATTCTATGGACTAGAGAAAGGCGATGAGTGCACCTTCATCCAATCAGTTATGGAAAAATCAAGCTTCTTCATTTCTGTCATCCGCATGGGTCATCATATTTAAATTGTTACTATTTCAAATTTTAATGGTTCATTTAATGGATGTTGTTTTAAACTTGCATTGATATCCAGTGCCAATGGTTTTTTTCTTTCGGATTATTATTGAGCAGTTTAAGCGTGTTATTTTGTTAAAAACAATGAAATATCCTTTTTAATTTTGTTGATATGGTAGCTCTCTATTAATGAAAAGGAAATGTTTTTTGGCGCAAAAAAAAATGTCACAAATGGCACAAATGGATGTAAATTGTCTAACTCACCCTCCACATGAATGGAGGGAATATTGGGAGGGAAAATGGTAAACAAATCTTAGCGCCATTGTTTTACCAAGCGCACACGATATTGCAAGGTTTTAATGTTGTAAAAAAATCATGTTTGAAGGGCCAGAAATATTATTATATCATTTGTGATAGGGGAAGAAAATCAAATGCTAATAAGTCATAAAAAATGATTGAATTATATTATTAACACCACTTCACTACTATTAGAATAATCACCAATATGACCACCAATAGTTAAATCAACACCACTGCTATAATCACTATGTGTACAATATTGCTACCATTATCATCATTAAATCATTATTTTTAATTTAAATATAGAGGGAGATAGTCAAAGATATTTAGAGAATGA
Organism: Hevea brasiliensis; assembly: GCF_030052815.1. NCBI lineage: Eukaryota > Viridiplantae > Streptophyta > Magnoliopsida > Malpighiales > Euphorbiaceae > Hevea > Hevea brasiliensis. Next base: position 111,894,135 of record NC_079497.1, on the reverse strand, counting down.
TAGAAATAAAAAGAGTTATAAGCAGAGATATTAAGATTATCACATATATAAAGATAAATAAAGGGAGAGAGAGATAAACATGTGGAGAGAGAGATATAGAAATGTATAAATCAATATATGTGTTCATTTTTTAATAACTCTTGTGTGTGTATATATATTTTTCATACAAAAGATTATCGGATGAGGGCTAATAGCCCGACTGGCATTGGCACATGCTTCCCAGCATGGTTAAGGGTTCGAACCCTCCCAATGTTCGATTCTTTTTTTTTTCCCCTTTAAAACACACCTTAACAAGATAAAGTCATTTCCATTGAAGAAATTATTGGATGAGGGCTAATAGCCCGACTGGCACTGGCGCATGCTTCCCAGCATGGTTAAGGGTTTGAACCCTCCCAGTGTCAGATTCTTTTTTTTTTCCTTTTAAAACACACCTTCACAAGATAAATATAGAGGGAGATAGTCAAAGATATTTAGAGAATGATAGAAATAAAAAGAGTTATAGGAAGAGATATTAAGATTATCACATATATAAAGATAAATAAAGGGAGAGAGAGATAAACATGTGGAGAGAGAGATATAGAAATATATAAATCAATATATGTGTTCATTTTTTAATAACTCTTATGTGTGTATATATATTTTTCATACAAAAGATTATCGGATGAGGGCTAATAGCCCGACTGGCATTGGCGCATGCTTCCCAGCATGGTTAAGGGTTAGAACCCTCCCAGTGTCAGATTCTGTTTTTTTTTCCCTTTAAAACACACCTTAACAAGATAAAGTCATTTCCATTGAAGAAATTATTGGATGAGGGCTAATAGCCCGACTGGCACTGGCACATGCTTCCCAGCATGGTCAAGGGTTCGAACCCTCCCTGTGTCATATTTTTTTTCCTTTTTAATATCACTATTCCCACTACATTTTCGTTTATTAAATGGGCAATTAATATCCGGGATTTGTTGACTGCCATTAAGTTCCCTTCAAACATTAATAAACGGTCAAAGATATACCTAACATAGAGATTGAGAGAGAGAATCGAAAATGGTGAGATCTTTCCTTTCAAACATTAATAAACGGTCGACGTCCTCGTTCCTTTTTAACTGAAAGAGAAAGAATCCTCTCTTAAGAGCACCATGGGAGAAAAGGATAGGTTCTATTTCATTGTTGAACGTAACACTAGCAGGATCGTAAGCTCTTTATATCCTTTTATCTATTTTTTTTTTCTTTAGTCAATATAAAATAGAAATAAGTGATAATTTACTGATGCTGATATGATATTTGTTTCTCATCCATTTTTTTCGACATATGCAGAGGATTCCAAATCATGTTACTCATCTGCTGAGCGATTTAAATTTTGATACCATAACACTTTTTGTCAAAGGTATGGAAGGTCACTCATGGCAGGTTGCGGTTGTAGTGGATGAGAAAGATGGGAATTTATATTTTATAGATGGTGTTGATGAACTTATCAAATACTACAAGTTAAAACAGAAGTTCTGTATCATATTTTCTGTCATCAATACACAGCAGGTTGAGATGTTAATGTTCGATAAAAAAGGAGTTGAGATTGATTATGGATTTCCACCATTACCGGAAGTAATTCAAATATCTTCAGATGATGATGATGTAATAGGTGAATGTGCTGACTTTCGCATTATGAGTTTTTTTTTTTTTATTTCTTTCATGCAACCAATAAAATAATAAGAACTTGCTTTGTTTTTCTCTTTATTATTATTAAATTCCATGTTTTTTATAGAGCACAACAGTAATCCTGATGCAGAACCCCTTCCTACTCAGTCAAACTTTGTGTCTGTGATGAACACCGCTGATTGGAAATACAAAGTGGTAAACTAGCCATTTACGAATTATGTTGAAAACTTTATTGATTATGTAAATTATTTTTCAAATAGTTATTGACATGTATAAAATGTATCTTGTGTTATTTACTAGAATATTCCAATTGAATTTGCGAAGACGTTTCTTGGCTTGAATGGGAGGTTGGTTCACATACAAGTACCTGGTGTGCGTAAACAATTTCAAGTTCAGTATGTGACTCGGTTTAGTCAAGAGGGAGTCTTCAAGAAAGCAAGGTTTGAAAAAGGATGGCGTGCATTTGTGCAGGAAAACCAATTGGGAGAGGATGATGAGGTGGAATTCACTTTGACAGTGGCTGATGACTATAGGATTGAGTTTCAAACTGAAATTACAAGGGCTGGGCAGTAGCTACAGTTTGGATAGGGTCCTTTTTGGTGTTCTCTTATGTATATAGTATGCTAAGTTTATGTTTTATGAGACAATATGCTATGCTATCCTCTATGTGTGTCGAATGTTTTGCCATAATTTTTATCCTTACCAAGTTTGGAAGCTGGATTTTTTTTTTATTGCAGTACTATTTTCATTGGCTTGGGGACTGCTATTGTATATGAATTGGGCATGTTACCAAGCCTTTGCTTTTCAAATTCAAGTTATTGCATATCTGCAATATATTAAAATTCTGATGGAATGCTTTTCCTCATTTGTGAAAATTAAGTCCTTATAAGAATACATAGGATGTTATATATAAATAACAGCAGGCTAAACATTTGTTCCTACTATGCATCTTCCAGTTGACAGAAATTGTGTATATGCATTAACTATTGAGTAAGAGGAAAGCACTCCAGCTTGATCTCTAGCACCCCCCTCTCGAAATTTTGTAGCTTGAGGCTTATTTCTTTTTTTACCGTCCCATCTACTAAGGTGATGAAGATAGATACAATGCTTTATAATAAAGAGTTTCTTAGAAAGAAGATGAAGATAGATACAAATAAGGGTTTGTTCAATAAAACAATAGTATACTTCTTTAAACTTTTTCAAAAAGATAATTGGAACTCACATAATATTAATTATAGTGGGTAGCTCAAGGAAAGCATGGGAACTCTCATCCTATTTACTCAAGTAGTTGTTAGATAGAATAAAGATAATGAAAATTCAAATTATACTCTATCTCTTGACATCTCTTCCATTCAAAATTTTAATAAGGATAGTTATGTCATTTTATAAGCATTTGTGCTATTTGTGCCACAACATTTGTGCCATTTAGCACTGTCCGACCATGGCTATGATTATAATCCAGAAATGTAATCTCAACTTAACAAGAAAAATGATCTTACACGAGTTATAATAAATTATATAATATGCTACGTCTTGCTTACATAAGAAGCAGAAGCAGACTAAAATTAGCTAACTAATTTTGATAAGTTATAAATGCAACTTTGGCTATTTCATAAGATAAGTTGTAATAAAATTTAAAAAAATTGCTATTACATTGATGATACTATTCTAATTTCTTAACTAGTTCCATTGTAATGCTTAGTAGTATAATGGGTTCCTTAATGCCTAATACTATGATGGCTTGGTATAGTTCCACTGACAATAGGATTAATTACAGCATCAGCAACATTTCCTTGTGTTTGACTGCCTGGTGTTTGGCTATTATGCGGCCCAACCTTTACATGTAAAAGGACACAAGTTACATGAAATATCTAAAAAAAAATGAAATAAATAACATTAGTACTGATTTAAAAAATATATATATATACCTGCTCAGCAATATTCGAGTTAATATTGTTTCTTGGTCGACCTCTACGCCTGCCCCTTCCACTGTTTCTATTCCTATCAGAATTTGCTCGTTGAGTGATCTCCCTTACTGATCTGTGCTTGTTTATTCGTGGCCGTCCACGACTACGAGTCACATGTGGATTAAGAATAACTCTTTCATTTTCTTCATTTTCATCAACATTGTTAGTGTCAATAGTAACCTGTGCATTACTGGTAGGAGCAATCATTCCATCATTCCAGCTCAATAAATCCCGCTTCAATTCAGCCAACCGTTGTTTTACAAATTTGATCTTATTGTCATCGTAAGCCAAATCGGAAGCTTCTTGAAATAACCTCTCCATCTCCCTGTATTTCTCAAACTCCTCTGTCATATGTGGGTACCCTCCGTGAAAAAACTTTTTACTATGGACATGGTTAACATCTTTTCTCCATCGCCTAAGCAAATATCGTTCATTGATGAACTTTATGTCTTTGAGTGACATCAACCTCATGATATGGCAGCACAATATTCCTTTTGATTCGAATTTCTTACAATTGCAGTTGAAATATTGGCCATTTTCCCTGTACTCTACATCATAAACAAACTCCCTACGAAACCAGTTGTTGATTATGGATTTCTCCATAATTTTATGTCTCTCAATTCCTGGCTCATTATCTGCTTCACGCCTTCCCTCTTCAGTTGGCTGAATGACATGGCAATACCACATTCGTTTAATCTCCTCTTGAACGAGCTTGAATAATGAATTAGTAAATGCCTTTTGAAACTGTTGTTCCCATTCAAAAACAGATATGCAATTTACAACTGTGTTTTTTGATTTGAAATCAGCATAGAACTCCTTTTCATTCTTGTCACACATAGCAATCTCATACTGCTCCACAAATTGCTTTAGTGTGCTCATTGAGTTAACATACCCATCAAAATAGGCATGCATGCTCTCACTCCTTTGAGTCGAAACCATTCCAGCCCAAAATGTGTGATTGAGATAAATTGGAACCCAATACTCCCTATCAACATATAGTTTGGAAAGCCATTCATTTCTTTCCAACCCATGCTTCACCACAAACTCATTCCAATTTCTCTCAAACATCTCGATGGTTAAGCTATCATATATTACAGCTTTAAACTCAAGGCATGCACTATCATAATCAGTAACACCCTTAAACTTCTCAGGTACCTTGCATAATATATGCCACAAGCAAAATCTGTGTCTAGTATTAGGCATTACCTCCCTAATGGCTTTCCTCATGCTCTCGCATTGATCTGTAAGAATAGAATTAGGATGAACATCTTCCATTGCTTCAAGCCACGTCATGAACAACCACTTAAAAGTGTTTACATCTTCATGTGAGATCAAGGCGCATCCTAATAAAATAGATTGCCCATGATGATTTACTCCAACAATGGTGGCAAATGGCAACTTGTATCGATTAACAAGGTAAGTAGTGTCAAAACTAACAACATCATTGAATTCCTCGTAAGCAGCTCGACTACGAGGATGAACCCATAGAACATTTGAAAGCCTGGAATCATCATCAAGATCAAATGAATAGAAAAACTCAGGATCGTTTCGTTGCATTCTCACAAACAACTTACGTATAGCCTCAGCATCACCATCACCAAGTCGTAGCCTCCTCTTTCGCTCAATGAAGTTTCGACAATCCTTTGACAAACAGCTTAAATTTTCTGGTCCACCTGCTTGAACTTCAAGCAACCTAATGCTTTTTGTGGGTCTTATGCCAGCTATATCGTTTGCCTCCAATCTCCTCTTCATATCCATATTCAGTGACCTGTGAGCAACCATCAATCTAGACATAGAAGGTTCCAATTCGTGATTGTGACTTGAAATAACTTTTGAAATCTACCACATTCCATTTTCTCTTAGGATTGCATTAATCTTTGCAGGACAATTTATCCTTTTTGATGATTTCGCACCAATTGCTTTCCTTCCTTTATTGCAACTAATTGTTTGATATTTGCGAGATCCACCCCGTACATTAACTGCTGATCTTTTGAAAACACTAAAACCTTTCAATCTAGCATGTTCTTTATAGAAGTTGAACATAGTGCTGATACAAGGAAATAACATCCCTGTTAGAGGACCTTCTTCAATAGCATTAGTGTTTGCTACTGCTCTAATGCCTCCTTCGTTCATATCTTGATCACCAGCTGATTCATCTTCCTCCACATCTTCAGCGAACAAACTATCATCTTCACTAAAATCAAATATCTCATCAAACAATTGCCTACGATATGACCTTCCCTGACTTAACCCCGCCATAAAAAAATTGAAAAAACTGAGAGAATGAATCAACTTTAAAAGAAAAAACAAAGAACTAAAATATTTTAAGGAAGGCAAAAACAAAGAATGAAAATATTTTAAGGCAAAAATAAGGAATGCTCATCACTGCTGCATGTGTTAGCTCATATGTGCATGCATTAATACAGTAGACACACTCATCGAATCATCAGTTCTTGAATGGTGTGCATGGCTGCAAGCAATAATAGCTTGTTGCATGCACGCTTTCCTTTGCATGAGCCATGAAATGAGCTATCTTACCAGCTCCAAGCTTTGAAGCCATTTTTAAATTGTTTTCTCTCTTTCTTTTAAGGGTATAATAGTAAAACTATATACATTAATACCATTTGAGTCAACTCAAATTGAGCTATTTAGTAGCACTCATCTCATTATTATCAATACAAATTTTCCAAGAAGAGAAATTAAACGATGCTTATTGATTATGCAAAGAGATGTGATTGTATTGGATGTGGATTTCAGATGTTTTTCTTGGAAACTCTGAATCTTTTTATTTCTTGGCTTGTGTATTGATCAAACTTATAAGGTGTTTGCCTTTGGGGTCATATTATCCTACTCCTAGTCCTAGAGAGTGACAAATGGAGAGAGATAGAGGAGGAGAGAGAGAGGGGCAGGCTATTTAAGAATAAAATATTTTCTCTCTAATAGACAACCCCCTTTTTGAGCTTACCCTTTTTGAGCTTATTAAAAGATAAATAGACTAAAAATAGATGGAGGGACCATTTTGTAAATAAAATTAAACCATTAGAATATACTAATGTACTTATCAAAATAAAAAGACAAAATAACAAATAATGAAAATACTTAGGGACTAAATAATAATTTATTCTATTGATAAAGTAAATTTTACACTCAGCAAAAAAAACAAAGTTATGGTGGATAACTCTCTTAACTATGTGTGTGTCTTCTGTACTTGACAAGATCAATGAAAGGCTGGAAATATTTCAAACTAAGAAGCTTTAACAATATAGAAGATACATATTACAGAGTATTAACATGCTTTTTAAAGAATTTATAATACAAATTTGTTTCTCTTCTTCCATTTTAAAGAATTGGTGGCGCAGCTCAAGAACATGTATTTAGAAAAAAGCTAATTTTTCAGCTGATTGGTTGATAAATCAGGCTGTTCATATGCCTCTGGGTCTTAACACTTTTTGTCTCACCTTATAGTCTTCGGTCATGATATATTGGATTTACGCAAGAATTTCTAACTAAATTAACAATGAGTATATGCGCATTTTAATAAAGGAATACAATGATTCCAAGGCCAACTTCAAATGAATCAAAGAATTTGAAATTGTATATTGAAATATACAAGTATTTTAGGTTGAATTTCTAATTCATTATTTGATCGATGTCATGATGATGATTTGTTTTCCCCATTGACAACGCCTCCCAACTTTATGGTCTTTATCTTGAAGCGCTCAAGCTTGTCAGGCGAATCTCCCACAGATCCTTCAATGCTTCGAGACGAACTTGAATCAACCTTCAAGTCCTTTGATACGAGAGAAGGATTTCTTCGAAATTTATCTAAAGTAATTTGGTTTCGTATATTTGCAGGAAGCTTTTCATAAGATTCCACGACGGCTCTGGCTAGTTCCTCGAATTTTTCCTTTTCTTCAACCCCATTTTCTGTATTGTCTGCGGTTACAGGATATGAGGTTTGAGGCGTCTGTGCCTGTGCTACCTCCAAATAATAGCTGTTAACTGGTCTTGTGGGCTGAGGAAAAGTGTTAATTACTGCAACCCCAGACTGGGTTTGGTCTTTTGGAGCAGACATGTTGGTGTTGGAACTCATATATTATTCTAACTTAATACCAGTCTTAACTCTTCTGGATTGAGGAAATCGCAAGAACTTGAATGTTATTGAGTGTCGATATGAAGGGAAATGATAAAAGCAGTTTGTGGATAACTGGAGGACTCAGGATTAAGCTTGTGATTTATATATAGGAGATGGGACTACTGGGAGCTAATTCTAATTGACATTTCAAAGTTGAAAGATTTGAACTTTGAAATTCTGATTTGTGAATCCAGAGGAAGGTGCAGTAGTTGAATGATTTCGGGGCTCTTACCTTCTTGATTGGAATGTTTGACCCGGTAGAAAGTAGAAACTTCCAAGCTCCTCTTGCATTCTGCTTTGACACCTTCCAAGCTAATTGCTAAACAAGCCCACCAAAAAAAAAAAAGTCAAAACATAAGCAAAATCACAAAATTACCTTCAATCGCCACTATTCAATCAACAGGGAAATTTCCCCCGAAAATTAATGTTTTGGTATGTATTTCAAAACCATATGGGAAATCAAACAAACAAGTTTTATCATCAATCTAGTTTTTTTTTTTTTTTTAATGAGTTATTCATCAATCAATCAAAGGGTTACGTTTATTTTAAATTAAAAGATCTCGTATTCGTATCTAATTATTCGCCAATTAAAGATAAGATTATATGAGAATTTAGAAAAAAATATTACTCTCTTCGTTCTATTTTAATAACTTTTTAATATTTTTATAAGAATTAAAAAAATAATTAGATAATATCATTTTTATAAAAATATTAATAATTGACTTAAGTATTTATAATATAATTAGAGTATAAAAAGGTGTTAAGAAAAAATAAATATATTAAAAATAATAATAGATAAGAGTAAAATTTATAAAATAATAATTGATACTTTTTTATTTTTTAAAATAATAAATAAAATGAGATAAAAAAATTTTTTTTTCTAAATCATTTCTATTACAATGAGATAGAAAGAGTATTATTTAATGTATTCAATCATTGTTGAAGGGATTCACTCTAAAATAATTAAATGATAGATGAAATTATCAAATATTGACATTTTTTATTTCTATTTAATAATATACTAATAGGTCCTCATATTGTTTCAGTGATTGTTGAATCATTTAATTGAATGCACTGATTCAATTAAAAAAAATTATATTTGATAATTTCATAATCCAATCTTTCAATTTCTAATTGATTATTGGATGCAAATCATGAGAATATGTCAAAGACTAAATCAGGGTGAACGCAACACACATTTATGGCGGGAGTTGCATGACCCATTATGGAATTGCTATCTTTTATATTTATTTAAATTATTAAAAATCTTGATTTTTTTAGTGAATAATAATAATTTTATCAAATTTAGTATTTAAAATTGATTTTACCATAATATGAAAATAAATTAATTAAATATTGAAGTCAAAATTTAATCTTTTCTTATAAAAATTTATCTCTATTTATTTTATCTTTATAAAATCAAAATGTTTAGGTAATATTTATTATAATAATTATAAATTATTATTTAAAACATTAATTAATTTAAAAATATTTTTACACACATTTAAACTCTTAAAATTAAATTTAATTTTTCTATGATATTTTAACTATTTAATAGAATATTAATTACCAAGTTAGACATTTTTAATGCTACAGTGGACTCTCAATTGCAAGAATTGAATAATAACTTCAATCATTTTATTCTTAGTTTAGCTTTAAAATTTCCTTCGCCCATCATTCAGAATAATATGAGCTTCTTATGCTTTTTTTTTTTTTTTTTCTGATGTCTTCATATTTTTTTTTTCACTTAACATTTTATGTATTAGGTTAAATGTATGAAATGAGTATGCTAATTAAGTGTGGTAAGGATTTTTTTTTTAATTTTTCCTTTTTTAAA